>NC_133479.1:7005132-7067360 GCF_025370935.1 Choristoneura fumiferana | reverse complement strand
GCATTAGTGATAGTAGGTAGTAACAGAAGCAACAGGAGGTCTATGGGCAGGCCTATGTCAACAGTGGACGTCCTACGTCTGAGATAATGATGATGATGAGATAGTAGTGGCATGTTGAAGAAACAACTCGCTTCCCATCGAATCGCAAGCGCCGGCCCCGGGGTAGAGCAAGAGGAGGGGCATAACCGAGCGATTCGACCGCCTCATTTCCGTGGTCACATTTTTTTTGGAGCTGTAAGATCATGAAATGATTTTTTTTATTGATTTTTAGTAATGTTGTACTTCTACTAGCTAATCTACTAGGATTTGTAACAGAATTTCTGCCAGCATGTCACAAAAATATTCCAATAATAAAAATTATCCTGCAGGCTCTACGAAACTCGAAAACTCGAATTTCGTATCGTACGTTCTCTCGTCTCAGTATTAATAGTAAAGTGTCCAGAGGGACGCACGACACGAAATGGACGTTTCGAGTTTCGTAGTAGCCCGCAGGAGCGATCGCTCTAGGCGGCCAATGCGTCAAGGGCGCCATTTTCCAGTTTTCGGTTCAAAATAAAATTATAATGGCGCCTTTTGAGAGGTGCGGAAGCGATGAAGAATTTTGGCTCTACCTTGATCAAGGGGTAGTTAGGTGTCTAATTTTTCCTTACACCAGTGAAAAGTGTCCACTAACTGTCTGTGTTCCTTCCGAAGAACTTTCTGCTGACGTTTCTCTCACTGGCAGGGTTGCCTAACGAAAATATTCACTTCACGCCACTGATAGATACCTAGTAGTAGTAGTTACATGCAAAGCAAGCTATAGAAGTTTTTTGTGTTTGTTTAGCTAGTAAACCTTGCGAATCAGACAGATTTCAAACTTTATTAAACTCAATTTTTTATTGAATTCATATACAGCATACATATACGAGTAAGCCTTAATGGAGTCATGGCGTATACGGTGACTCAGTTTTGTTCGGATTTTTAAAATTGTTGGTGACTCAAATCGGTACGAGATTTTATTTGTTTTTCTGATGCAATCAAGAGTTTATATCAAAACACAATTAATATCGGATACGGAGTCATAAAATGATTACTGATACAATAATTGGAATATTAATGTTAATGAATAAACACACAGAAAAACCCTACCTGTTTTATGGGTAATAACCTTGTAAGTCCCCGTGTACTTCACAAAGTACAATCAATTGTAAGAATAAATGCCGAATGTACTTGGTGGAGTACAAATTTTTCAATGAAATATGAACTTTAAATTTATGTAAGTAATTTTCAAAATCACAAAACTTAGAATTCTCGCCTCGGTCTGTAGAACTATGTAAAGATAAAGAAGTCAGGACTTACGAGGTAAGCAACGAATATACGTATTTAAATGTATAGATAAATACACACGTACTCGAAAATGTAGTAAACATCCAAGACTAGATAGGCAACATTCCTATTTTTTTAAATATCCCTCCCGACCGGGAATTGAATCCGGGACGTCAAGCTTGGTACGAGTAATTAGGTTTGGTAACCACTGGGCTACTGGTACTGAGCTATTTGGTTGGTAAAAAAATCGACTATTTTTTAATTCTAGCTAATTTAAACTAACATTTCTTTATTAACGGTACAGAAGAATGATTGTAATAAAAATCAGTCCACAATAGGGAATATTACTGAAATTTTCTTCCGTCAGAGTGCAGCACTAGCACAAACCGTAAACAGTTTTTTGAGTATCTTAAATGCCATAATAACGTATTATTTAAATTAAATTATTAGAAATATAGCTGTATCGTTACTATCGATGTAAAATATCATAAAATAATAATAAAAAAAATATATATATCATGGGACACTTGACACCAATTGACCTAGTCCAAACCAAGCAAAGCTTTGTACTATGGATACTAGGCAACGGATAACATACTTATATAAATAAATATATAGGTACTTAAATACATATTAAGCACCCAAGACCGAGAACAAACATTCGTATTATTCATACAAATATCATCTTAAGTCAGCGCTGACGTCATAGAACGATTTGAGTAGGAAAATAACAAAGAAAACGTTCAATAAATACTTATTTAATTTTAGAAGCCTGGTTAAAATTTTATAAAGGTTCATTTGCGTCCAAGTAAGTAGCTCTGCCTCTCCCATGTGGCGTATTATACCTATGTATAATTATAATTAGGTATTAGGTTGAGTAAGTACTAATTGGCATGATTTAACTAGGTACATATAAATTTTGAAAAACTATAAAATTAAACCGGACCCAATCAAATCTCGTACCTAATGTAAAGAAGCTAAAAAAAGTACTTCAAAACATGTTCAGTTGGAGAGACAGATATCTTATTTGCATGTGCTAAATGACGTCTCGAGTATGGGCTAGGAGTATGGGTAACATTTTTTTTTTTTTTTACTACGGATTCCGCACAGACGATAACTAGTATAGGATAATATCACGTCCGATGTGGTCTGACACTATATTATAGGAACACGGGCGCATGAGAATGAGTGTTTATGTATGAGTCGTATTGAGTTGAGTAGGTAGGCTGTACACAGAGTAATTTTATTATACTAGTCGACATTTGTAAAGCGATAACGCTACATTGCACACGTTGTTTTTGTTTATTTGATATCATACTGATTAATTTCGAAATCTCTATATTGTTAGCGTCCCCACGCTATAGGTAGGTACCTATAAGGTATTTTACTAATTTTTTTAAGAGTATATTGTACGATAAACTTCAACTTGTCTTGGTTCATTTTATGGCCTGGAAACCGCGTCCTTTAAGCCAAAGATATAAGATTGAAGCATCCCGGTGGGAAACCAGTTCTTACGGTGCCCGCCAATAAAGGCCTTCTTAAAGAGTTTCCTAGACACTCTTTCAAGTCAAACCCATTAATTGACATCCCGGAGTCTCTTTGTTAACTCAGTACTTAGACAATGACAAGCAAACTCAGCAAACTGAAGTCTGTCGCAATATTTGTTCATCGTGTGCCGATGAACGTAGAGGAAAATTTTCGAAAGTGCTGACAGGTAATTATACTTGAGCAAGTATTTACAGAGCCTGATAATGATAACAATTGCGGTCTATAAATACAAAACTGTAACGGCTGTAAATAAATGAGCGTCGCCGCTAAAAAACTATTTCTGTCGCCTCGGTACAATAAAGAACTACGTACACTGGGTTTCTAAATTATTCAGACGATCAGATAATGTCGTTTGTAAAATTAAATCATCATCATCATATCAGCGCTAGGACATCACTGTTGTGATAGGTCTCCCCCATAGACCTCCAGTTGCTTCGGTTCGATACGACCGTGAACCCGCGGCTTTAACCAGGTACCCAATAGGGGATAGACATTATGTATTATGCCCGGGCAATGTAATTCATTGAATAGTTTTATCAAATTGCTATTCATATTAGTTATTTTTCATAATGCCCGACCATGTATCACTTGGTCCACAACATATTAATAGATTACCTTAACGTCTAGAATAACAGATAGGTTAATTTTTATTAGGTATTTCTATGGGATCGGAATAAAACCCCAAAATTTCAAACGATTACACATGTGGCGGGAGTGTCTTATAATATGCCACATTAATGAAATTCACGATATAACTTTAATTTCGTGGCATTTCTATTTAACTCGTCCAATGGTTTATGCGTTCGAAGCAGCGGGTAAAGTTAGTGTACCTATTGTCCTTCCTACTCATAATAATAGAGATTGTATTAACAGGAATTTAATTAACGATGTCATCTATGTACATTGTGGCCAGGACTGTAAAATCAACATTAATTTACAACCACTTTAATTATTACGGGGCTATTACATATCTCAGGGTAAACCCTTGAACTGAAGTTCTTTTATCGTTGACTATATCAAAGGACGAATGAATCGAGAGCGAACGGTACATGTCTACTATACTAAAAATATCACAGCTTGTTATTATTGGGAAGAACAAGTAGCTCTTAAAATACCTTCGGGAATTCATTACGTGTTTTAATTTAAGCCATACGTGTTTATTTGTAGAGCATTCGTATTTCCACGTAATATCGGTTTTTAGTATCCACTAAGGAGATCGTGGAACGAGATTCACAATATTATTAACGAGACTAACCCGCGGCTTTGCACGCGTACACCATTAGATCCAGCAATTGAATTGGAATTCCGGGATTTACAAAATTCCCTAGGGAATCCTCAGAAATTACGTCTTTATCATCTTTTATCTACATTTGAAACAGGAATTTTCCTAGTTCTGGGTAATTGTGTGTTATTTGTCCCTTTTAACAAGTGTAGCCCAATAAGTTTGTTTACATTGTATTTTAATGACAGATAAATAAATATTATTATTATCATTAATTAAGGTTGCATTTAAAACACCCGCGCCAAATTTCATGTCTCTTATCCTAGAGGTTGAAATTTTTGGATTTTATTTCAATCCTGTGGAAATATCAGGCGTACGCCTTATCGTAACTCTACTGTCTAGCCATATAAGGATAAAACTTCTTGTAAAATAATAATCATATTTATATTTTTGCTGACTATTGGGACCATTTCGTGATATACATTATTTTTTAAATATTTTTTTTTGTTATTTCGTATTTTGTAATTTTTTTTTTATATTTTCCTCCAGATCAAAAATATCCTGGCGTATTTACGTTATTAGGTAATTTTTTATCAGCAATACACGTTATTCATGGAACACAAATTAACTTGTTTACAGTAATAACCTACAATGTCAATTAAGCTTATTTCACAATTTAATCAAAACCAGAAGCCATCTGGCAAATATTGGACTTTGATTTCCCTTTGCACGAGTTTATTACCGTATTGAGTCAGTACTACCACTCTGTTTACTTCACCTACTGAACCTTAGCTAACCGAGCGTTTCCTCGCCTAAACAAATGCAGTTGGGCTTGGATCGTAAACAATGATTTAACACTTGATGCAGTCACTGCTTGGTTTACCAGAAATATCCGTTTTCCTATGAGCGTACCGTATTTCGCGAAAGCACTAACGCTGTGACGCTTGTTATCATTATCACTTCGAGGAAATAATCTGCGACGCGAATTAACCATACGTTTCTGATAAGTTAGAAATTTACCTTAACCTTCCTGATAATTATGTTCTTTTAACACTTATTAACCATTTATTTCTTTCTATTCCAGGTCTGTAGAGGAAGCAAAGAAGGAAACCGTCTTCACAGTTGTGCCTCTTACCAAAGAATCCAAAATGAGAAGACACATCAGATCGATGTCCGATGTACAAAGTAGTACTCCATACAGAATACCTTTCCGGTCTAGGCAAGGGAGCACTCACACTCTCATGTACGATTCGGACACAAGGGCGAGGAGAATTCGATCGTACAACCTTCTCAAGCAGCAGGAATCATCAGACTCCAGTGACTACATGGATGCGCCGAGGAAGCTCCGAATCATAGAACACAATATCCTAAAGCACACAGATTCAATGAGAATCCTATAACTGGATCTGATTAGTTTTACAACGAGGCTGTACTATCTAGTTGTGCACTAGATCGGGTCACGTCGGAGGTTGTATGTGCTGGCCATTGTGTTCTATAGGGCAGTGAAAGTTACCAAGTAACGCTTGCACAAATTAGTTTGGGAGACAGCCCGCGTGATTCATCACGAAGACATAGACTTTTGTGATTTCCTTCTTGAGACTGTGATGAGGTAGAATAATGTAGTATTTGTAAGGTAACGTTATAAAGATAGTTATTCGGAGAGAATATCTAATAAGTACTGAATGTGATTTAGGTTATACGTTGATGATATCATTTTATTGAAATGTTAATAAAAGTGATATGGGAACACACAACATTATTGTTATTAAAACGGGCCAGATAACTAATAGGTATTGTTTTATAATGTTTCAGTCTTTAAGGCTGAATATATAAAATAACAATTCATGGCTGATTGGAAAATAGTTAAATACCTACATTATGTTCTTTTGTAATATTTTCAATCCGGTTTACCTAGTTATGTTTTGAATTGCCAGGAGTTGTCTTTACTACTCGTATTAACTTAAAATGCTGCTTTATGCTATTTCTAATATTATACAATATATTTGTATATTTTTGTTAAATAACCATTGTGTTTCGAATCTATATTTTATTTATAATCTTTTAATAACACTGAGTTAATCTCATAAGCATGCTTGCAAGCCAAAAATAATGGTGTAAGTACCTACTTATATAGATGTGTTAACTTGAAATACACTTAGCTAATTTTAGCCATATTAGCATTAAGCGGGACTGATAGATAGATTATTTTATTTCATGGATATAAAATTTGAAACTGTCTGACAAAAACATTGATGTTTACGTCCCGGAACCTTGATTATAACTAACAGACGAGACGAAGTCGTAAGTAATCAAGCATTTTAAATCAGTGCCTTGTCGTATTGTTTTTTTACCGATAATTGTGTCGATATTCATTGGGAAATTAATACTTCAGTAGGCAACTTGCATCCACTCACTTGCTTCAAATTTTCAGTTGAACTCTATTTATATAACATAGGTAATTAAGAGAGTTGACAGCCAGCTCCAGTTACCAAAAGCAATTGAGTGGATAGGTAATTTACCTAAACATAACTCAAATTGGAGTTGTCAGGTATTATATTGGCAGTCTTGGGACGTAAATAAGCTGGGATGGAACATTCAGCTGACAAATAAACACAAGATTAGGTGCAGATGTGTTGTTTTGGTTTTATTGTATTAGGTACCTACCTGTAATTACATCTATTGAATCATGATCCACCTTGGGACTTTTTCTTAATAAACTTTAAGGTGATTATCGCCAATGCCCGACAAGAAAAGTAATTATGACATTTATGTGCTCGTTTATCTATAAAGCTATGAAAAATAAGGTTCGATTGTACCTACAAGACGGCACTTGAGCTATACAACAGATAAGTACTATAACAGGCACAGAATACAAGTAATATACCAACAGGTAGTTATCTTATTATTTTTAATTCAGATTTCAAGTACTAGAAAATTTTATACCTATGAGTATATGATGTCTACAATAGTCTGATCTGAAAGTCCTCACAATGTTGATCAAATGAGAAAGAATATGTTACTAAGTTTATAAATGCAATTTTTATTGCTAAAGTAACTAACTATTAAATTTATTACAAAAATAAAGTAACTGCTTTTATTTCTTCCTTGAAGATCTATAGTTACCTACTTTGAACGTTGATACAAAATGACAACAATGCGTTAATAACCTCTTAAAATCCTCGCGTACTTCATAAAGTATAAAATCAATTGTAATAAGTATAAGAATACTGCCGAATGTAACTGCTATGTGGTGTATAATTTCTGAAATGAAATGAGAAGTTATTGAAATAATTTCCAAAATCGCAAAACGGAATTCTTGACTCGGTCTGTAGAATTATTGTGCCTTGTACTTATACATATTTAAAAAAGCCAGGACTTACGAGGTAGGGATGTCACTTAGGTACCAAAAACTTGTTTTAATAATTGAAGTACTCGTAAGTAGAGTAGGTAATGTATCTACCTAACTATATTATAGCGCAATATTTAAGAAAGTTATACTTAGTGATTTTGAAACCGGCTAAAGTACGAGCTAAAGCCGGTTAACGGAGGACGAGATTTCAGATCGGAGAGATTTGAAAGGTTTTTCTGTGCTTTTGCACAGAATACTTCCAGCAGAAAAATTCAAAGCTAAAAAGCTTTAATTTTTCTTATTTCCCTCCGTAAAACTGCGCACAAGGAAACTCAATAATTAGGTATCTTTTAGGTACATTCGGAGACAGCGGCGGCCTGACCCATTGCGAGGCTCCGGGCGGCAGGTCTTTGCGAGGCCCTTTGTCCTCCGTGAAAAGTATGTGATGTGATGCGAAAATATAGTTAAAAAATCTATATTTTTTAAAATTGACTTGGGTTGTTGCGCGAGGCCCCTGCTAGAAACGAGGCCCCAGGCGATTGCCCTGTTCGCCACCCCCTAAGGCCGCCACTGTTCGGCGACCCGATGGCTAAGTGGTTAGAGACCCTTGAGGTCCGGGTCGATTCCCGGCCGGGCAGATATTTGTAAACTCCAATTCAATAGAATCTGACAATCCTGTAGACACTTCCAGCCTACTAATATAAACACCGGGCTGCCTAAGGCTTTGTGATGTGACTATTATTCTTTTTTGATTCCTTTTAGATGATAATTGCAACAACAGGGACATATATAATCAAGTGTGCCCACGATAGGGTGTCTTAAATATGTAGAAAATTGACAGATTCTATTGAATTGTACTTTATATACCTAATACGAATGTTTGTTCTCGGGTCTTGGATGTTTAATATGTTTTATCCATATAAGTGTTTATCTAGTATCCATAGTACAGTCAACGTCATAAATAAGTGATCACTTTTGTACCTTGTCACTTTAACGTCATGTTTGAAAAGCTACGAAAGGTACAGAACTTACTTAGTTTGGGACTAGGATATCAATTGGTGTCAGTGTCCCATGATATTTATTATTGTTAATTATTTATTTATAATTCGTTGGCATTTAGTTCCAGTGGAATTACGACAGTAAGAACCAATAATAGTACCTATGCAAATTTTTTTCTTTGATAAAATGATGATAGAATAGTATTAGAATATTCGCAGGGGATAAAAAAACTTTGTAAGGTATAATATATACCTACACCAAGGGCCTATTGCATAATAAATTACGAGCTAACTAATACTATTAGTGATTTTGGTTGTAACTTGTAAATTATTGTTGAATGATAAAATACGAGTTATAAAATACAAGTGAAAAAATATGAGTCCTAATAATTAATATTAAGTGCATTTTATTAGTTTTTGTTGCAATACGAGTCTAAAAATTTAAATTATTAGTTGTAACTTGTATTTTATTACTACGTACCCATGGACCATGGCAGTTTTGAATTACAAGTGATTTGGCTAGGGCCTAATCGACGAAAAATTTAATATTTTGCATTTATCCGACGATGACGTTGAATATCTAATAACCCGTCACTAAAAGGTTTAAAAGGACAGGATCAAGTTTCGGAAAAAACTTTTTTTTAACTTTTATTAATGAAGAAATTTTAACAATTTGATGAAATTTTCCGGAAAATCCTAAATCGCAACGGAGCTGGGACGACACTATATCTAAATTGTCCCAAGAATCTCTACTCCGCGAATCCTGCACTGCTGGACGAGCCAGATTATTAGCTGCAGGCACGAGGGAAGCTTGTTACTGGCTCCACGCGCTCCCTTCCCGAAACATGGGAACCCAATACCCTGCGACTGTCGGTATGCCTACGCCTCGAGGTCCCGGTCTGCGTCCCACATCGGTGTCCCTGCGGAAACGACGTGGACCGGCTTGGGCATCACGGTCTTTCCTGCCAGAGAAGTGCGGGTCGTTTCTCAAGACATGCTGCCCTTAATGATATTATCCGTCGGGCTCTTGCTACGGTCAATGTGCCGGCTATTTTAGAGCCGACAGGCATATCTAGAAATGACGGTAAGAGACCGGACGGAATGTCTCTGATTCCGTGAAGTATGGGACGTGTGCTAGTGTGGGATGCAACTTGTGTTGACCCACTGGCCCCGTCTCATCTCCACCGAACATCTAATTTAGCTTATTTAATTTTATTGTACCTAATATACCTTTTTTTTTAGTCGGACCTGTATTGTTCTGGAAATAAATATAATGTAATTTAAATATAATGACCCGGATAACTCACTCTTAAATCGAGTTAGCTCGACATGTTTCGGGCTAATCCGTAGCCTTCGTCTTCGGGCAACGCGACTCAGCGGCTGCTGCAACACGCGCAATGCGCGCCGCCGCCTGCTCGCGCGACTACCCGACGAAACTGACACCGGCACACAACTACCGCGTTTTCATCATCATTACAACTGTCAAATGTAGGGTAGCACACAACACTAACAACATCGCTCTGTAAAGGTACGTCCCAACACCGATGCGCGTACGAGTATTTAACACCGTTTCCAACTGGAGGTACCGTCCAACCACTATCCCGGTTGAAAATTCGGCCGACGACTAATCTCGATAGCTTCACGCCACTTTTCGCGGAATGAAAATTTTCTCTCAGCAATACAGATACCTATCAATCTGATATAGTGCGTCTGAATCCAATTCATTGAGTGTTCGGCCACAGCAGACCCCTTGTCGTCCTGTTTCCTCATACTGCGTATGTGCTCCGATACCCTTGTGGAAACGTTTTTCGTCCGTCTCTCAATTAGCTCCTCC
Organism: Choristoneura fumiferana; assembly: GCF_025370935.1. NCBI lineage: Eukaryota > Metazoa > Arthropoda > Insecta > Lepidoptera > Tortricidae > Choristoneura > Choristoneura fumiferana. Next base: position 7,057,104 of record NC_133479.1, on the reverse strand, counting down.
TACGAAGGTACCGAGTTGGAAAAAACGGTGTTAAATAACTGTGCTGCGTCATCGGTGTGTGTGAACGTACCTTTACAGCGATGTTGTTAGTGTTGTGTGCTACCTACATTTGCAGTTGTAATGAGATGAAAACGCGGGTAGTTGTGTGCCGGTGTCAGTTCGTGGGTAGTCGCGCGAGCAGAGCGGCGGCGCGCAGTGCTGCGTGTTGCGCAGCGCTGATGGCGTGCTCCGAAGACGAAGGCTACGAATTAGCCCGAACATGTCAGCTAACTCGATTAAGACGTGAGTTATCCGTCATTATATTTAATATGAGCGAGTCTCACGGTAGTTTCATGTTCACTAATGAATTTGATAAAATTCTTTGTTGTAGGTACTACCAATGTAAATTTAAACGGTGACGTTACTTCAAACATAGTCTTCCATAGAGAAGACCAAAGGTTTACCTCACTCACAATTTGTTACTTGTCCCTTTGTTGCTACTAATATTAGTAGTATGCTTATTACAAGTTAGCAAAATATGTATATATTTAGGGACGAAATTTATTACCTACTTGTTGTAGGTGTATATTATATTGTTGATAGCTATATTAAGACTAATGATAACACTATGTGTTTAAGTAGTCTCGTCTGAAGTATACTTTCTAGCGTTAGTAAAATTCATGTGAATAAAATAAAAATACAATCAGTACTGAGTACTCTTTGAAACGCCTACTTTAAAATAAATAGCAACAATGAACAAGCAGAGATCTCTTTGCTACCATGCCAGCTAACCCAAATACGTGCCTACCCAATTCTCTTTATTCGCATGTACACCTCTTACCTTTGATTACTAATAAGAAATACTTTAATTTGTTAGAAAATATTTTGAGTAATGTAAAAGAATGAAAAATAAATCAAGAACAAGACAAGATCAAAATAATGCGTATTGATAATGGCAACACTGTCATAATTTTGAATGAAGTTATGCGCGCGCACTGGCTGGCGCACAATTCAATTTAAGTTCGGTCGGCGTTCAGCTGTGCTGTCATGTCAGTGGTCAACAAACTATTGTCAATTGTGTTTTTTTTTCACTAAATAATTTAAAATTTAGAAGACGATGTTCTTTTGTTTACTGTGAAATACTTGTTTCTGCGATCCGTAACTTAATTTTCTTTCTCACAATTTTTTGGTGTAATTACATAGATTGTCTGTCAGTTTAAATTGGCGGTGTCCGAGCTTGGACAACAATGAGGCTATTAATTTGTTGTTTGTTTATCATTAAAACAATAATTGACCCCGCTGATACCAAACCGACACCAATAGTATTGTGGCATGGAATGGGTATGATATCTTGTTACTTACATTTTGTTTATTTTCCAACATAACATTTATTTGCAGAGTTTAAGATGTTTCTTTGATCTAATAATATTCTTATGCAATAAAATGTTCTTTTGGCAATTTACTTTTCACAATACAATACAATACCAACACATAATATGCAGTACAGAAAGCACAGGTACATAAATAGAGTTTTGTAAACACTATATTTTTTGAACAGGTGACACATGCTGTTTAGTATACAGTCTAGCAGCGTTTAAATTTTTCTTGAAAAAAGAAATCCCTGGCGTATATGTAAATTCTTTGAGGATTGGCAATAATACTGTTGAAGACTTTGAAAGTGGCTACTTCATGAACCCAAACAAACAAATTGATTATGTTTGTAAAGAACTTGCAGCAGACCCTGAATTACAAAATGGATTTAATGCCATTGGATTTTCGCAAGGAAGTCAGTTCCTGTGAGTATTATTCAATTACTGTTGAAATGGCTATAAATAATAAATATATTATGAAACACAGTGGTGGACTAACAGAGGTGTTAAAAGGCCGCCCAGGCCTCCAGTTCCAGGGGTCTTCCAAATGTCCATGAATTCTCTTGATCAAGTCCTGGACATGGCTAAAATATGTTTAATATTTTCATCAACTTTTAAGACTAGATGGAACTCATTCAGCTTTGCCACCATGGGTTCCGAGTACTCCATGGTACTTCGAGCTAGTACCAAAGGTCTCACGGGTAATGAGATCCCTAGTTCTGCACAATCCTCAACTGATCACAAATATTACAGTCAAAAATATTTATATGTAAAAATCGGACCATAAATTGACATCCCTTAGTGAAAATGTCCATAAGTTAATCTAAGAGTTTGTCAAACAGCATCTATGCATGAAAGCTTCTTAACAACTTTTTAGAATTTACCCCTGAAAATTATATATAATTGATTGATTGGTAGATTTATCCTGTACAACAAGAACAGTGTGATTTTTAATAGTCATGTTGTCTGTACCACAATCTCTGATTTAATTTTGTTTATTATTCCTCACAAAACACAGTTTCACCCCCTTTAGGGGTAATTACCTGCAGGTTCAGAACCAATTTTTTAAATAATGATAAAAACAAAGTGTATATATGTTCTAGACGGGGAGTAATTGAACGGTGTGGTCACAAACTACCACCAGTCAAAAACTTCATCTCGCTTGGGGGCCAGCATCAAGGAGTGTATGGGATCCCACATTGCATGGCCCTGGCCTCCGAGACTTGTGACTATATCAGAGAGCTGCTTAATTATGCCGCTTATCACAGGTACAGTATCAAATATATATTTTACCTCACTCCATGCACTTGTACAGTCACCAGCATCAATATCTGACACAACAGGCGTGCATAAATATCTGATACAACTCTATTTCTAGGGCCGGAAGGACGTGTCAGATATTAATGCTGGTGACTGTACACAAGCTGTACTAAATTTGACAGATACCCCGAATCATCTAATTCTAGTTATAACGCGGATTTGAACTACTCCCGATGGTAAATTCATTTCACAAAAATAACTAGGGTAAATCTTTAATTACTGGCTTAGCTACTGTTCAATAACTATCCACCATATATAAAAAAAGAATTCTATATAGTCACCTATAAACAGAGTTTATTTTTAGTATAAGGTGTCAATTACTGGCCATCTAGAATAATTCTGATCACCTAAAAATAGAATTATTTTTTATCATAAGGTGGTCAGTTATTAAAAGGTGGCCAGTAATTGACGATTTACTCTAGTAGAGTTTAAGTTGTCAATGACATACGGTTTAATACTTTCCAATGGGGTGCCATAATCATCGGCGTTCAAGGTACCCGCCTTGCCTTAAGACAGCTCTACTTGTCTACTAAAACTTCCTTAACTTGCGAGCGTTTGATTGTAATCTTGTAATGTGCTTATGTAACAAAACACATAATGCCTTATTAGACAGGTCAGTCACTGCAAAGTCCTATCTAATCTGTTTAATGAATGGAACTAATATACAGGAAAAGCAAAGACTACTATTAATACTACTAGGTTTTTTGGTGTTAAGTGTGCCATTTATTTATTTATTAATACCATTTTCTCAGTTATATATATAACTAACGAAACTAAACTACATACTTACACTTACTATAATTTACCTACAATAGTAAGACAAGGAGAAAGATGTAACTAACTTAGTTACATCTTTCAATATGTATTGACATATTAGGTAGGTACTCATAAAAAAATAACCCATGTTTTTTTTTAAACAAGAAAATATTGATTGGTCAATTTGAATTTTTCTCCGTTGTAAAATTCACTTACTGCTGCGTAAAGTACATTATGAGCCCTACGAATTGATATTGGTTCTTGTTTTTCAAACAGATTTAAACTTCGAAAGAGCGTAAAAATGTAAAAACATAACGGTGTTATCACTAAAACAATAATTTACAAAGTTAATATAACTTATTTACAATCACAATGGCACATGTATTTTAGACAATGTGTTCGATACCGTAAGGTCTAATTTTGGATGACGCTAACATGTAAATGAGCTCTTAAAATCAGTTTTCAATTGTTTTTGCTGGGTTCGGTAATCGAGTACTTAACCGCAAGCGGGGCAAAAGGTTGTGGGTTCGACGATCTTGTATTTAGATCGAGCTAAACATAGAAATGTACGCATTATGATGTTTCTATGTAGATATTACATCTATTTATACCTGTCGAGAGTACTTAGGTACTTATGCAGTAAATGATATATTGATTTGGATTCAATAAGAAGCAATGAGTATATTACGTGTGCCGAAAGTATCACAATAGTGCACATTGGCGTGTAATTGGTCAATTCCAGGGAAGGCAGGTGGTAGTTTGCGCCTGTAGCAGCACGCCACCCTCCCGTAGCAGGGTAGGCAACACTAGCGCTGCCTACCCGTAATGCACGCCATAGAGTTCGAAAGTACAAATTTACCACTGAAAAATTATATCCCGACTCATAGGTTTAAGTTTCAAAGAACTCAATAATTTAGGTAAGTAGATAAAAGTTAAATATCTCAAAAACGGCTGGACCGATTTTGATGAAACACGACTGAGAACCATCGCTAGAAGACCTGCTTTCAAATAAAAAACCGCATTCAATTCTGTCTACCCTTTTAAGAGCTACGGTGCCACAGACAGACAGACACACATAGCGGTCAAACTTATAACACCCCTCTTTTTGCGGGTTTCAAAAGTTTTCCAAAGGTGAACTTCAGATACTATCAAAACCTCCTCACACCTTACAAAAACCACACCAAATTAAACATATTTATGATCATAATAGCAGAGACGTATTTTTCCATTGTTATGTTTAATTAAAATTCGCAGCACGCTTTAAGTATAAATGAGCTGACCTAACGCATCTAAAACAATATTATTATGCGTACAGCTCTTGTAAGGCTAGATCGGTATAATATATCTAATGATACATATAATATTTACTAGCAGGGTCTTATAAATAACTAGCTGGTGCCCGCGGCTTTACCCCCGGTGAAGTTTTTATTTTTATTTTCTAAATCTTCTTTTATAAGAACATTCTCCTTACACAACAAAAAAAAATAGCAAAATCGGTCCAGCCATTCACGCGTGATGCCGTGACCAAGGAAATAGGTATTCATTTTTATATATTAAGCAGATTATCTATCAATATCAGCTGGGCAAGTTTGCCTGAACTGTAACTGTTTATCAGGATGTTTAAATTGTGCAGGTCGCGGTTCGCGCCGCGATAGAGACAAGCGACCGAGACAGGAGACCGCGACTGGAGATCGCGACCGTCACTTAACGTTAGGAATCTCGCGTCTCTGTCTCCTGTCTCTGACTCGCTCGCGAACTATTTATTTATTTATTAGCATTAAATTGCACCTAACAATACAATTTTACCTATAAGGTGTAGCTAAATATTTACATACATAAAAAAGAAATTAAATAATAACATTACATAAAGCATTCGTAATACAAATTAAAACATTTACGTCATCATGAGAAAATATTATAATAATAATATACGAGTACATGAACCTTATTTACGGAACAATAGTATTAAATGTCATTTCATTTTCCCGTACACCGTCCAAGGGTTTATTAATCTATGTAACTAAACTTTATTCTATTCATTATAAATCAGTAGTCATGTTTCATTATATAATATAATAAATAATTGCTAACCATTATCATTATAAAATTCATCCATATTATAAGAACATAATTCAACAAGGTATTTTTTCAAAGCAACCACAAATTTGGAATATGTCAAGGACTTTATTGTGCTTGGCAAGACATTATAAGCCAAAGAGAATTGTTATAAGCTTTGGCTGCAACAAACCTGGAACATCTTTTCAACCCCGCTGTTCTGGCAACTGGCACTTGAACATCTAAAAAGAATATGTTTTTTAATCTATCGCTTCTGAAGTTTACCTTTGCAGGAAATTTCTGAGGATATCGCTTTACAAGTTTACAAAGTTCCATTATATATAACGAAGTCAAAGTTGGTATTTCTTATTTTTTAAAAGAATTTCTGCAAGACACTCGATTTCACATATGCTATACATATGTCGCTTATACATATGCCTAACGTCAGTTACGGTCGTGGTCTCCGGTCGCGGTCTCCTGTCTCGATCGCTTGTCTCTGACGCGGCGCGAACCACTACCTTAAAGCATTAAAGGTGTGTTGTGTGTGGTCTGTTGTGTGGCTATTCTTGAATCTAAATTCCGATGTATAACTTTTTCAGAACTTTTTAGTCCAGCTGACCCAACAATCTGCTGAATCAGGTCTATGTTGAAACACGAGAGAATCAACATGTAACTAAGAGACTTTACCGTAATGTCTATAGGTACCGCACCTACACTGTTCATTACATTATAATATGAGATGACATTACCTTTGTCTACAACAACAACAACAACAACGGCTTAAATAAAGGACAAGTTCAAAAAGTTTAACTCTTTGCAGAACACAATGTGGTTCAAAAGTCAATAATATATATTTTTTAAAGTTGAATGTCCTTTTCTATACGAAGATCACTATTGTTTTCCTTATGGTATAGTCAGAAATCATAAACGCAATTTGCGCAATAATAAATAATAAAAAATAATTAGCACATCACAACGAGATAGAGATTCAAAATGGTTATATTAGGCACCTGTGACATCCTTGTTGAACTTTTGTGCAGTTACGTAGCAAGTGTTACGTTGAAGTTAAAGTACAATATTTACTCAGCACCTCATATTTACTCGAAATGTCTAGTGTTAGTAAAAGTAAACATTGACACTTGATCGGCACACAAACCTTGACTGGTTTTAAATGATTTCTGAATTATCGTGATATAAAGGCAAGTTAGTACTCTATAGCTATAGCGTGAGAATATCAATGTAGCACTGTGTGGTTATTAAAAAAAAAATATTTTACGTACCAAAAGGCAACCATGACAAACTAATGATATCCAGTGCCGGATTTAGGGGAGGGCATTCGGGGCTACAGCCCCGGGGCCTCCACAAAAGAGGGGCCCCCACAATAGACTTCTGTTTTTTTTTTTCAAATTCCGATATATTTTTTGCCGTTTTACGTTTATCTATAGTTATTTGTACAATTGTTCATTTTATCCACTCCTTTAAGCCCCCACTGCTTACCTCAAGGCCTCCAGACCTCTAAATCCGGCCCTGATGATACCTTCTGACAAGACAGACAAGATGCTGTGTTACCTAAAATTACCTTTAATTACGCACATTTGTTTAGTTATCTAACTTATCTATAAGTAAACTTCCCTTTACTCGCGACTTCCTTACGCTAACGTTTACATGTTGCATTAGAATTGGAATACACGATCTCGCTTAAAACTTTCGTAGCTAATTCCCAAAAAATACACTGCAATTTTCATTAACGTTGCATAAAAAACATTCTTGCTAAACTCCAAGTCTCTAAACGTAGCGGTGAAAATTCCAGATTTTATCCCGATTCCGTGGGAATATCGGGAAAAAAGAACCTATCGTCGGTGATACCGCTCCATAAGGTCTAATTGTCACTGTCAGAATAGTACGATGTTAGTACTGTTCTGCCAGTGAAAATTAAACCTTATGGAAAATGCTGGTTACGCGGTATTGCACCGACGCTATGTGTTATTCCGGACTTCGCTGAGGTGTCTGTGAACCAAATTTAATCGAAATTCCAAATATGTCCAGTCATTTTAGCGTGAAAAAAAAAATCACACACACACACACACACACACACACACACACACACACACACACACACACACACACACACGCACGCACGCACGCACGCACGCACGCACGCACGCACGCACTCACATAACGCCCATACCTACTCAGAAACTTTTCTAGCCGGGAGCCGGTCGCTTGCCGGCAATTTAATTAGTATAAAGGTGTTAAAATTGTAAACAACAGGATTTGTGTTATCGACTGGTTAATTAGGTACTGCATTGAAATTAATTCAGTCAATTTTCCTTCAGTTAAAACAATAACAAAACAATTGATAGTTACGTTACATACTCCGAAATCCATTTTTATTTATTCATTGTTTCAAGCAAATAAGAAAATACACTCATCAAAAATGCCTACCTAAGTTGGTATATTTTTATCCCTAGACTCTTTTGAAATTTTAAATAGACATACATAATTACTACTGAGTTAAAACATCAAATTTGTCTAGGGATAATGAGTATCCCAAGACTTTTTTGAAATGTGTAGTTTTTATTTTAATTTAAAGGTACTTAATTTCTTCTTTTTTATTTTTATTTAATGTAATGTTTTTGTAGGTTTTTGTGTAATTTCTTTTTTGTTGTACCTAAAGATAAATCAAAATTACTTTTATTAACCAGTAGATTAATACCTACCTATCTGTAACTTACGAGATATGTGGCTTGATGTTTCGTGTCGTACGTAAAATATTATTGCAAGTATGTTGGCGCACTTCCTGTTTAACATTATTTTTAGGAACATTTCTCAAATTCAGAACCCAACCGATATAACAAAACCGCTTTTCAATTACAGTTGGGTGCAAAAAACGCTAGTACAAGCGACTTATTGGCACGATCCGTTGCATGAAAACGACTACAAACATGGCAGCATCCTCTTGGCTGACATCAACAACGAAGTAAATATCAACCAGACGTATAAAGACAACCTGAGCCGGCTAGATCACTTCGTGATGGTGAAGTTTAACAATGACTCCATGGTGCAACCGAGAGAGTCGGCTTGGTTCAGCTTCTATGCACCTGGACAGGGCAAAGAAATATTGACGTTACAGCAGTCACAGATCTATTTGGAGGTAAGCGCATTGAGGTTTATCAAATACGTATTTACAAAAAATAAAAAAGCAAACCGACCAACTGCGAATCGGACTCGTGTTCAGCTCTAAATTATAGGAAAAATAAAGGAATTAAATATATAATTTGATATTTGTTCATAATTATAATAAAATACATGTGAATTTACCTACAATTTTACACTAAACTGTTTGTTACCTCAGAATTCCGTCATTTATGAACCGATTTGAATTTTTTTTTTCGTTCGTCTAGGAATGCTTTCAATTAGGTCCCATAAGCACCAAATCAGGATCTGATCATTGGATCCTAGGGAAATCGAGGGAACTGTTCAAATATTTTTTTTAACAAAAAATAGAACCGACTACAAAAACCATGAAAATAATATTCTACCAGTCTGAAGTCGGTGGTCGGTGCCTCAGCACGAGCCAGCAGGAGTGATTGAAGCCTAATATACTCGTATAGTTGTAGGTGAGGTAGACGATTATAGGTCCACTGCTGCTGGCTCGTGCTGAAGTACCGACTTCAGACTGGTAGAAAATTATTTTCATGGTTTTTTGTAATCGGTTCTATTCTTTGTCAAAAAAAAAATCTTAATTTTCATGAAATCGTTAGAGCTGCTTGGGGATCCTCGAAATAAATATGCAAAAATTGTTCATTTAAAGCTATTAGACATTAGAATGAGATAAATACAAGGTGGGCCCTGTAACAGGAGCAAAAAATTAAACCACAGCTTCCACTCTTAATCTTGAGCAACTTTATTTCTACAACTTTTGAAAATAACTTGTATTATGATTTTTATTATAGTTTAAAGTTTAAATGGACAAGCGATGTATTGCGAAATCCGGTATATTTTGTTACGTGACAGGCGATGTCATTTAGGCTATTGGATGCCGTACATTGAAAATACCATTCAATTTGTTTGGAATAACCATAATGAAAAAAATACTTAATTTTTAAAGTTGCAGAACTAAAGTAGTTCCATTTGAGGAGCAGAACCTGTGTTTTAATTTTTTGCTCTTGTTACAGAGCCCACCCGGTACATATAGACAATTTTGAGCAATGCATTCTTCACTTGTTAACGCCATAATTTTTACTTTCCAGGACCGGCTTGGTTTGCAGAAGATGGACAAGGCCGGAAAACTTGTCTTTCTTCAGCTTCCTGGGGATCACCTCCATTTCACCACCGACTGGTTCATCGCTAACATAATTAAGCCTTATCTGCTCAACTGAGAACTCGTTAACGATTCGATTCGATTATTAAGTAGCGTAATAAGTAATTAAAAAATCTCATTCTTTTTTTAATGATAGGTAACTCATTTACTCGGGGTAGTTGTTAAGATACTCAAGTTAATGAAATGCAAAGTTCAGGACCTGTTTCACGTCTTTGATCAGATGTGGTAGACATCTGTAATACCAGCTGTTTTATTTGTCCTGATAAACAGACGGCATCATGAGAACTGTTACATAAAATACCGGGAACTTATTAGCGAGTTGTGAAACATTCCCTAATTGTGCTTTAAGAGATCCAGTTTACTGGATTAAGTGATATCTGCCTATAAAATTATGTTAAGTTTAAAAGTACCTGCTTATCAAAATGATACGCGCGCGAATATTTTAATAATCATTGAACACAACGTCTAGTTTCTTTAAATGTTATTATAATAACTATATTTATATTTGAATGAAATACATTGTCTTTAAAGTTTACAAATCAATTGCTTTATTTTTTAACTTTCTTACATAACTTAAATACTTATAAGAAATCGAATGAAAGAAATAAAATTTGATATTCTAGCCACAAAGAATATAGGTACAATAAAGTGCACAGAAATACAATTTATAAAAATGCGACTTGCAAAACCACAAATACACTTTTCTTCTAATAACAGAGACTTTCTTACAGTGGCGTAACTATAGGGTGGCAGGGCTGGCAAAATACCACGGGCCCCGACCCAAGAGGCCGCGAGCTCAGAAAAAAAATATAACATTGTACCTGAGTCGTGACGATTTTTACTGATCAAATGGTATGGTTACGCCACTGCTTTCTTACGCGTTTTCTCCAGGCACACCAACTTGACAAAAGATTCAGTTTACTCACATTTTAAACACAACAATTAGATAGATATAAATAAGATCACATAAATTAATCAGTATACGTACATATTACAATAAATCATTTACAAATCTAAATTAACGGCACCTAACAGAATTAAACTTGATTAAGAAGATTAACATTCGTGCTTCTGTTACACGCGTTGCGCACCAAACACAATGTTCTAATTCAACCATTCCGTGTCTACCTACATGCCGTCGGCAGACATAGGTACTGAATAACACGATCTACTCCGGCAAAGTTCCGCCGCTAAGTCCCTACGCTATGCCGGCCGAAATGATCAGTCACGAATGGGTGTCACTGGCATTGGTATACGAATTCTGTTGACACACATGCGACACCGGCATAGGAATAAGATTTTTTTACACACGTTGTGTTAAGGCGGAAACATACTATCAAAACGCGACGCCACGCCACGTCGTCCGACGCATGTTTCTGTCTGCACCAGACCATAATAAATATATTTTATGGGACTGATTAGTATGGATGGACACGCGTTGGATGGCGTGTGCAAGCGTAGCGTGGCGTCGGGTTTTAAATTATATCAGCACCTTTACTGGTACCGAACGTGTTAGACACTAGTCCAAGAGACTCTCGTACTCGCGCCTGTTTCGCGTCCGCAACTCGGTGTCGGGCGCGTCCGCGGCACTGGCGCCGGCGTACACGCGCGCCACGCGGTTGTGCTCGCTGCCTCGCGGAATAAACGACGCCGCGGCGCCGCGCAACTTGTGCAGCGGGTACTTTAACACGCAGTGGAGCATGCAACGCTCCGCTATCTTGTAACTGGCAGAAGCAGAGATATCTTTATACCTAGTGCCACCCACGAAGACGCGTAATTTTGTTAAAATTGGACATTAATGACATTGTAATAAGAACCACGGCACGCGTCATCGTGAATTACTCTACCTATCCAACCTAACCAATTTAAAAAACAAATCAAATTAGCGGGATTAAATTAGCAACTATTAACAAAACCAGATCAAAATGGGTAGGTACATCTATTTGGGAGCTATGATACCACAAACAGACTCGTACAATTAGCGGTCGCGTGAACGATTAGATAAAAACCGCGGAATTTTACTTAAATCCCATAGGATAGGAATTCCCAAAAGTTACAATATGGTCTTCATTCATTCATTTAATCAACATACCCTTACAAAATTCCATGGTCCGGTCCGGACTAAGCGGTTGAGATTTTGAGATATACAATGCCTACATTCTGATCCCATATAGAGATAAAATTTAGCCATTTTGTTATGCCCTAGATACATTTATAATCTATATACCATTTCATCCAAATCCATTTACTCGATTTAGCATGAAAGAGTAAAGGGCAACGCACACAAAGTTTCACATTTATTAGTATTAGATTAAATTGATTGAAAATACAAACTGAGACATGGATGCACAGATAAACCTGAAAAAGAGACCAGCACTGGGAATCGAACCCAGGTCCTCACCAATCCGTGCCATGCAATACTATCTTTTGCATGCCATTCACACTGATGGATATGATTTGACTGCTGCCTGAGTTTGCTCCCAATTGGTCTCTTTTTTTTTCTTGTGCCATGTCTCAGTTTGTATATTCGATATGGTTTCACGGGATACCCGTAAAAGTAACAAATTTGGAGTTGAAATAAAAAATACTCCAAAAAATCAATCATAAATTGATTGACGCAATCGGAGGCGGTTGTTCATAGAGATCCTCCCATTGGACCGGCAATAGACAATCTTAGAATTCGACTCACTCGTAAGGATTGATGCAATCCATTCTCACTACATTGTACCCCTGGTCCCGAGCCAACTCTTTGGACTTCTCCGCGAGCATAGTAGCCAAACCCAGTCGCCGGAGTTCAGGGATTACTGCTAACATCTTAATCTAAAAAAGACACGTTTAATAAAAAAGGGAGATGCACAGCACGTGAGATCGATGTGTCTATGACAGTATTGTATTATGTAATATGTATGACAGTATTACAAATGTCAAACCACATCTTTGAAGTATATCACACTAGAGATGCTATAACCCCCACGATCACATTACATAAGAATGTACTATGATAAAAATTATAAATTAGGCGTTTACCGCTCTATATTGATCATTATAATCTTTCGATGCGACCCTCCCGACGCTGTATTGATGGGTACTGAGGCTTAAACGAACGTTTTCAAAGCAAAAATGATGGGAATGGACATCTGTATATAGGTATATATTGGCACAATTTTTCTGGAATGATAAGGTTAAATTGCATAAATAATGAAGACAATAATATTTGAGCTCACCTCGAATATCTTCGGCACATTGTAAGTTTTCCAGAGATTCGGAGTCTCTTGTAGTTTAGCCGTGAAATACAAGAAGTCTTTTGTGTTTGGATCCTGGTAAGAAAAAGTATTGTATTCGTGGATTTTTGTAAGAACCACTCTATGTATACATGTATATAAAATTATATACTTATCTACACGTAAATAAGACAGGCAAGATGCATAATTATTTTCTTTCGAACATCATCAACAGCCATTCTTAAATATATATTAAACACCTCAGACTCGAGAACAAACATTCCTTTTTTTCATACGAGTACAAATATCTATGCCGACCGGGGATCGAAAGTGTTATCCGGTTGTCAAAATCTCGGCAGCAGTCGAAAGATAATCAGACCTGTCTGTAGAAGGCATAGTTCCTGAGGTTCCTGGGGTCTGCGGGGCTACTAGCGAAGTTTACGCAAATACCCGCCAGAGTGTCGTCCACAGTTTTCGCCCAGATCGAGTTACCTTATTAAACAAAAAAATATATAGAGCGTGCTGCTTTCAAACTTTTATGTGATCATATTGAGGGCCTCCATACATGGACTGCTTAGAGCAGTCGAGACCAACTGCGCGAGAGCAGTCGTGTTCCGGTCAGACTCAATTTCAACCCAACCTGTTCCATGCAGTTCTCCTGCATGGTGGGGCGCAACGGCTCAACTCAGGTTGAGTTCGACCGCAACAGGACTGGGGGGCTACTACGAAAATCGAAGTTCGTATCTTACCGTACTCACTCTTGTATCTAATAAATAATATTAGTCAGCTGGATGGCAAGATACGACGTTTGAATTTTGCACTTCGTAGTAGGTATTAAGGTCAGCCAGCTCTTATTCAGTCAGTAACGGAGGCAGTGAGAGAATGAAGTGGAGTGTAAAGAGGATTCGGCGAACAGTCGAGCTGTCTGTGTACGGCGGGTCGAGTCAATTTTCACTGCCGGCAGCATGGCGAGAATATACCACTTTTTAACTGCGACTGCAAACGAACAGCTTGAGCGAACCCTATGTCGAATTTCAATTTTGTATTGAAATCGCAGTTTGCCCAACAGTGAACGCTTGAAGCTGTGGGCACTGACGGCTCCTGCTGTCCATGTATGAAAATCCTAAGCGTATCATATTCGCTTGTTTTTCCGTAGAGAAAGAATCCACCAATTACCTATTATCAATTTTATCTTCATGAACACAAAATGTTCAAATGGCTATGGTCCAACTGATCTGGCATGAATCCGTGGTGGCCTAGTGGTTTGACCTATGGTCTCTCACGTAGAGGATCGTGGGTTCGAACTTAAACCCAGGCTCGCATCTCCGAGTTTTTCAAAATTAGGTACATTCGAAATTTATCACGAGCTACGCAGTGAACGAAAAAATCGTGAGCACAAACCTGTTAAGCAATTCAATGGTGTGTGTGAAGTTCCCAATCTGCACTGGACTGGGCCCGCGTTGAAACTACGGCTCAAGACCTCACATTGTGCGACGAGGTCGGTCCCCAGCAGTGGGATTTACCTATATAGGCTGGGATGATGATGATTTGACATGTCTCCGAAAAAGCAGCCTCAGCTACTGTACCTACTAATAGCTTACCTTGTTTGAGCAAATTGTAGAGGTATTCGTCGAGCGCATTGTCATGGTGTAGATCCATGCGGCGCGCGCGCACGAGCACGTGCTCGCTGAGGTACAACTGTTTTAATGCCGCCACGGCGACATCGCGCTGCTCCGTCGCGATGTGGTCTATTATTATATGATCGGGCTAGAAAAAGGAAAACTCTTCTCAGGATTGCAGCCAAGCTGGGCAGTCCTGTCGTATTGTCTAATGCGCTGATTCGCGATCGCATTCGCCATCTCTTCTACCCTTGTCTTATACCGTGTGACAGAAAGAAGTGGTGAAAACGATTGTGATTCCAAGTGTGTTAGACAACAAGCCCTTTGCTCTCAGGATGGGGTGAAGCCAGACAAATTTTAATCTTAGTGCCAGAAGTGGTTGTAAGTACCTACTATTATTTATTCTGTGCGAGAGGTTGCAATACCTACATGACTAGTGTACCTAATGATCGATATAACTTTTGACATAACTAACATTTGGTATAATACCTACTACACCCTTATTAATATTATAAATGCGAAAGTAACTCTGTCTATCTGTTTCTTCGCCACATTCAAACCGCTAAACCAATTGAGATGGAATTTGGTAGGGATATATTTTGAGACACTGGGAAGAACACAGGATAGTTATTATCTCCTCCTGAATGTTTCATTTTAGCGTTTATATCAGAGTGCGATTGACATGCAAAATTGGTACCTATTTATTCAGAAAAATATAAAATCTCAGTCTGTCACCTTCTCTTGATGAATTAATTCCTTGATACCAAACACGCTGTGACATTTTCTGAATTGTATCGTATAAAACAGTATAGGCGGAGTAGGGATCCGTTTTCTAAGAGCTATAAGAAACATTTTTAAGTAATTATTATCTAAGTACTAGAATTTTTGTATTTTGCGCAAGCTAAATAAGTTTTACTTATGTCAATTTCATTCTCATGTCTATTCGAAAGATGAAGTTTAGGGTGACACTCTTTCCCGGCTGGATAACACCGACATGGAAATACCGGCCCTGTTTTTTGTGTACCCGCCTGTAGAAACTGACAGGAGCTTCTATGGGCGAGTACACGAAAAACAGGGTCGGTATTTCCATCCAGGTATTATCCGGGTCGGGAAAGAGTGTCACCCGAAGTTTACATTCAAATAAGTGGCAACACTAAAAGTCGGTAGGTAGGTAGCGCATACTTTTTGGTGGATTCTACAGACGGAGATGGGTTACCAACACGATTCAATTTCAATTACAAAGTTCTAAGACGCATGTTATTTAAATTCGCCACGGCGTATTTTTCTACAAGATTTACTTGCGACGAGAGATTTAGACCGAATGCCGTGAATAACGAAATGTACCTACCTGATTAAAAGCAGTTTCTCACATTGCTGTTTTGAAGACCATATCGTACCTATAGCCCAGTGGTTAGAGAAGTTTGAGGTCCCGGGTTCGATCCCCGGTAGGGGTAGATTTGTACCTATGCATAATACAATAATATGTTACACAGTGTACAATAATATCTATTCAAGTATGTTTATCCGTTGCTCAGTGCCCATGACTGGGTCAATTGGTGTTATATATTGGGGCTATTTATATTAATAAAGTTCTAGACCGATATGTACTTTTCATAATGCTTATTCATAAAATTCATGAATACATACTTAATGGAAATGCATTACCTGTTTTATGATGATTAAATTGGTAATAGTTGTAGTTGAGTACATCAACGTGAGGTATTTCTGCACTAATGTGAAAATTCGTTAAAATGTTTTAAATAAATTTTATAATATGTGGTCTTTCATGTTAACGTTCATAAGTAAGTCACTTTCAGTAACAGTATTATTTCAGTATATTTAATGACCAATTATGTGAAAATTTTAAGCGTCTCTTGACTCGGATAGAATTGCTTATGGAGAGCTGTGTGTCTCAAACCTCGCTGTAGGTACCTAAATAAAAAATACACAGTACTAAATTTAAAGGACAGGATAACGTGATAGTGTGAAACCCATTTATTTTGTATAATTAAGACAAGTGATGACATAATATGGATCCGAGACGTGTGCTTCACTATATATTGCAGGCCTAATATAATAAATAGGCTCAGAGCTGCTCAGCGAGCTATGGGGAGAGCTATGCTTAGGGTATCTCGACGGGATCGAATCAGAAATGAGGGGATACGTAGAGGAACAAGGGTCACCGACATAGCCAAGTGAATTAGCTCGTTGAAGTAGCGATGGACGGGCCATATAGCACGGAGAACACATGGTCGTTGAGGCCGTAAGGTTCTCGAGTGGAGATCGCGGATCGGCAATGATGGCCGGATGACCTGGTTAAAGCCGCGGGTTCACGGTGGATGCAAGCCGGTTCCGACCGAGGCAACTGGAGGTCTATGGGAGAGGGCTTCCAACACTGGACGCCCTACGACTGATATGATGATGACGACGAAGACAAGTATTCGATTAACGAATTGGTTCATCTAAAGTGGGTTAGTTTCTTCAAGTTTCGAGATAAAATTTTGTTTGAACTTATTTCATCAAAATATTAAGTGAGATTTTAGCATCGAATAAATTATGATAATTTAGTAAATGTTCATTTACACAGGTGCAATTTGTTTAGCCACGCAAATATGCAGTGGTATCAACTTCATCGACATTCCCAAAATTTCGAATCCCTCCCCAGAAAAAGTAAAAGCAGCCCGAAGATTTTGGCTCCGAAATTTCGGAGAGCTGGGTATTAAAAAAAATTTGAGAGTGGGGTTTGATCCCGGCGAAAAAGACAACAATTTGAAGGAAAAGATAACGATGCTCGTCGAGCAAGCCGTTTACGATACCGATCGGAAGATTCAATCGATTCAGTCGGTAAAGAAACCTAATAGTGGCCCTTACAAAATAGGTTTCATTCTGAGCATGATCAAGAAGACTAGAGATGTACTTAACGAACTGTTCAATGTTGCGGTTAAACATAGGGACGAATGGAAGGCTCTGGAACAGTTGAAGATTTTCGAGCTCATTGTGCATACGAATGTCGATACGACTAATTTAGTTCGTCAGCTGGTGGAATTACATATTCAAAATTTAAATGTCACTGGTACGCAAGATGCGAGGAGGGTGGTGCTTTTAAAATAATACAATCGATTAATTTAAAGTTGCTCATTTCCTCTCAAGACTGGGTGATTCGGAAGACGTGGCAGTACCTATCCCAACCCTATAAGTACCTACCATCACTACCATCAGTAATTGATAATGGATCGTTCATAATCTTAATAAATAAAAGCCTTACACCTTATTGCAATGTGATGATGCGCTTCGTAAAAATGTAATACTTTTGTTCACATTCGCAATATTCATAAAATAACGATAAATTTTAACGTAAACAAAAATTTCTCAATGGTGGTTATACACGTTATGGTTTACCGGAGAGGTCTACCTGTGCAGGTCGACCGGAGCGTGTAAGTATGCCGAATTGCCGATCGACCTGTGCAGTTTTTTGACCTGCGCAGGCGACCGGAGCGAATTCGAAAATCGATTTTTCTCCGGTCGCACCGTACGGTGAATCTGTGCGTGTGTGCGTACCTGCGTTTTTCTTTTTAATACCCAATGCACCACTCTTTTCGCTTCCTTTTCACTGTTCTTGTATCGTTTTTCCTTAAAATCAACGCAAGGCCTAGCAGTGCTAGTACGTCCTCGTCCTCACTCGATGCAACCGCAAATAGAACTGAAGACCACTCCGGTACACCGGAACGTCCCCATATACGCTACCTGACCTGCGCAGGCAAACCTGCACAGGTAACCTGTACGGTGGACCGTACCGTGTATGGCCGGCTTACGCTACCTGACCTGTGCAGGCAAATATGCACAGGTAACCTGTGCGGTGGACCGTAGGTAACGTGTATGGCCGGCTTAATCGTCATCGCGGTTTTTATTTAACCCCCAACGCAAAAACGAGGGGTGTTATAAGTTTGACCGCTATGTGTGTATGTCTGTGGCTAGCTTGTACCTACTACGGATACTAGGCAACGGAGAAAACATACTTATATAGATAATACATGCTTAAATACATTATTGAACATCCAAACCGAAACAAACATCGTATTATTCATACAAACTTTTGTTGGTTGAATCGAACCCCTAATCTTTACTGCGTAACAGGCCTCACCTCAAAATGAGCCATGCGGCCGTCAAAATGCAGCGGGACCAGTGTATATTGCTCCAAACGCACTATTTCTATGTTTTAACCCATGGATTAAACCTATGGCAATTTGCCTCACATTTGCTCAAAGCATTGGAAATGTATAGAGGAGCGGGTGGGCCGTGCCCACCCATATGTCTAGTGCCCACCCCAAGATGTTGTACTATTACCGATTCGAATTCTATAATACTGATATCTTACCACAAAAATCAAGCCATGCCCCCGAAAAAACCCTAGATACTAAGATCTGGTTTTTTTGAATCTTTTTGTATATTTTTAATTTCAATTCAAATTTTTATTTTACGGTCATCCCGTAAAACCGAAATTGTAATATCAAACTGAAAATAGATGCACAGAAAAAACGGAACCTAAGACCATCCCTAATCGAACCTTCACCTCACTGCATCATAATATAGTACCGGGTGCCGGGTGCCGGACCACCCCTGATGTACCACCCCAGGATGATGGGCTATTACCGATTCGAAATTCTATAATACTGATATCTTACAACAAAAATCAAGGCCAGTTTGAAAATAACCCGAGATTCGCCAATGCACTGAAGCATAATCACAATTTGTCACAGTAAAATTTCGCGACATAAAAAATAGTGAGGCCAAAAACAATAGAAGCGAAACAAAGCCCCGCATATCAAGCCACACATCTTGAGGGGGGCTATGACATCTCACCTTTTCCAGCCAGTAATTATTGCGCCGCCGAGCACCTGCGGGGGGCGGTAGTGCATTAGTTGATGACGTCACGCCTTGATCAGGGGGGCTACTACGAAATTCGAAAATCGAAGTTCGTATCGTCCCTCTCACTCTCTTATTATAAGCGTCAGTGGGAGGGCAAGATAAAGTTCGAATTTTGCACTTCGTAGTATTAGAGCCGCTACGAAATTCGAAAATCGAAGTTCTTATCGTACCGTCCCTCACTCTAGTATTACTTAAATAATATTAGCGTCAGGCAGCGGGACGGCAAGATACGAAGTACGAATTTTGTACTTCGTACCTCCTATGAAGTTCGATTCGAACATCGTACTGTGCTGTTCCGCTCAAGCTAATATAGTACCTATTGACAAGAGTGTGAGAAGGACAAGATGATACAAACTTCGAATTTCGGAGTAGCCCCCATACGTTCGTCGGTGCAAGAGATAATTATGACGTCACAGTCCTCATTAGAACGTTACGAGTACCTAGAAGAGGTATGTTGATTATGCTTTCTGTCTTGTACCTATTTAGGTACAATTGAAGAGTAATGGGTAATGGTCGTTACAAAATAAATACATAGTAAAAAAAATGGAAAATTGGGGTATTTTTTTATCTTCGTCAAAATCAATAGTGCTCGGGATCGTGATTCTGAGTATGGAGAACCAGAAAAAAAATTAAAGCGTCATTTAAAGTGGAAATGCCGTTTTATGCTTTCACGGAAGTGAAACAGCGGAATAGATTTAGTTTTACCAAAGATGAGATCTAACAGATTGATTTTTCGACCCGAAAACCCCCACATAAAAATTTTCGAAATTGTAAGGGCCGCTTCCGAGACCACCGAAATAAATAAGTACCTACCTATTAATTGCTCGTTAAACAAATAGGTACTTATGTAAAAATTAGAACGGACGCTAAAGTAAAGCAGCGTCTGATCCAATATACAATAACGGTACATTAGCACTTACCTATATAAAACTTCACTCATTCATTTTTACGTCAAAACATTTTCCGTTTACCAAAAACTGTCAAAAACGAAGCAAATAGAAACGTATGTTTGCGTACGTTTCGTTGTGCATGCAACGAAAACTCTTTCCCAATTTGCAACCGGGTATCCGAGTATTTCATAAAACAAAGGCTCTGGACAATGGGCAGCGAAACTTTTTTGGCATAACTGGACAATAGAGCGGTTACCTAAACGCGGACAAGCCAGTTTTGGGTTAAGGGATGTGCACGCGAGCGGGAAATTTAGACGATTCATTTTTCATAACAGTTATTTTTGGCTGTGTGTGCCCTTTACCTATGAATAGCTTAATGTAGTTAACAAATAGAAAAAATGTGATTGGTTAAATAATTAAATGAACCAATCGCAAGCAAGTCTGTCAAGGAACCCTCATTTTGGTGGGATTTCTTATAGTAATAAGTACTCTATGTAAATTTCAAAGGTATAATGGATATTTTAAGCCGATTATACTACAAGCGTGTGCGTGCATTAAGTAGATACCTATTTAGCCGACCGTTGCTGCCTCCGTTAGGTACCTGCGCGCCCGCCAAAAAATATTATACCTACAGCGTGTGACACTCGTTGATACTTTAGAATGAAAAGTATATTTTAAAGGTAATCGAGACGTAATGGTAGGTCATTTATTATCATATATATCAAGTGTAAAGGGAAACAGCTTTTTGGGGTTGGAACTGCACAAAACTTTTAATAATGACGTAATAATTTTTAATTTGATAATCAATAAATAATTTGATTTGATTAATTTGTTGACTGTTAGTGCGTTTATTATGATATATATAAGACGTTGTGTATGTGACATTTTCCTGGCGGTTTGAAGAGAATGTTAATGATAACAGTACCTACTTATAAATAAAACTTTGTATTCATGACCAGGTCCCGAATGAGGACCGCATAGATCAAATATTAATATGACTTTGTAGGCTTTTGGGGATATAACTAAACAATCCTAAGCTAAACATCCCAGCCCATAAATAGGCACGCAGACGCGTGTCACTGTACCCGAAAACGAGAAGGTATAATTACAATCAAACTATCAAAACATTTCCGTCCCCCTGCACATTGTCCACAGACTTGGTCAGTTTCTTTCATCCGCAGATTCTCAGCCAATTGTGGCATTAAACAATAGAACCTTTCAGTGATACGTGCTCGTCCACTCCCGAAACTGCCTCAGACGATAAAATCTTGTGTACAGTCCGCAAATCAATCAAAATCAAAACCTTTAATTTGCAAGTAAGTAGTTCGTAAAGGGCTCTTTTACATATTGCTTTTTTTACTTCTTGTACTTTCGGTAAGACCATCATTAACTAATTTATAGAAGCAGGGGTTACTTTGTGGACGTCCATATCAATGAACTAAAAAAATAAAAGCATAGAACCTCCTCTTTTTTTGAAGTCGGTTAAAAATTACTTTGCTCACCCGTGACCTAGGTCGTGTTAAGATCGGTTAAAGATCGCGGTTGAGCAAAGTAATTGTTTTAGTTTAATTTAAATACCACCATTGCCATGAAAACCGCCGGAAAAATAATGACAGAAAGTAATTTTTAACCCCCGACGCAAAAAGAGGGGTGTTATAAGTTTGACCGCTATGTGTGTCTGTCTGTGGCACTGTAGCTCTTAAACGGGTGGACCGATTTGAATGCGGTTTTTTTTATTTGAAAGCTGGTTTTCTAGCGATGGATCTTAGACATGTTTTATTTTGTTCGCTGCGGTAGGAATCATAGACGCATAATGGGTATTTACATTAGTTTCAAACATATTTGGGACCTAAAATTTGAAACACCCATGTATGCTATATAACTATGCAAGATTATGGAATTATCGGTCTGATGCTGCAACCAGGATATCCAGAACACTAGTAGGAAAACTATAGCAGATATATCGTGTTTGGATTCGTTTTGATCAGTAATTGATTCTACATACAATGCAGTGGTGGCAACACGACGAGCTGATGCTGCAGCCAGGATATCCAGAACACTAGTAGGTACACTCTTGATAAAACTATAGCAGATATATCGTGTTTGGATTGGTTTTGATCAGTAATTGATTCTACACACAATGCAGTGGTGGCAACACGACGAGCTGATGCTGCAGCCAGGATATACAGCACACCAGTACTCTTGAAAAAATAACAGCAGATATGTCGTGTTTGATTCCTTTTGATCAGTATTTGATTCTACATACAATGCAATGGTGGCAACACGATGAGCTGATGCTGCAGCCAGGATATTCAGTACACCAGTCTCTATAAAAATAATAGCACATATGTCGTGTTTGGATTCGTTTTGATCAGTAATTGATTCTACATAAAATGCAGTGGTGGCAACATGACGAGCTGATGCTGCAGCCAGGATATCCAACACACTAGTACTCTTAAAAAAAATACAGTTTAAAAAACATTAAATAAAAAACTTAAATTCAAATATTTAAAAACCCCCCGACACCAAAAAAGGCAAGCAAAAATAAAAAAACGCCCGAAAAAAAAGCCGACAAAAAACGCCGCCAAAAAAGACAACTAAAAAGTAAAAAGTAATTATGCACTACCTAGCTGTTGCCCGCGACTTCATCTGCGAAGAATTCGTTTATCCCTATCCGCGGGGACTGCTGATTTCCCGCAAAATTAGCCTAAGCTAATTTAGTATAAGTACCTAGTAATATTTTTTTTATCTAAGCGTCGTCGGTGTCGGGGGACCGCTAAGGTTAATACTTTAAAAAATACAACATATGTACTTTGGTTTCCTGTTAACCAAACGAATACCTAACGCGGCCGCGCGGCCGGCAGGGAAACTTCTCTAAAAATAAATTACACGGGTTCCAGATAATCAGCTCGTTGAAGTGGCAATGGGTGTGCCATAGGTTTACTATACTATACTCGTAGCACGGACAACAGATGGCCGTTGGGGCCGAAAAGTTTTCGAATGGAGACCGCGGATTGGCAAGCGCAGCGTAGGACGTCTACCAACGATGTGGAAAGATGACAAATATGATGAAGCTTAAGCGAATTAAAGCTGCAGATGGATGCAGATCGCATTCATCCGGAGCAACTGGATCTATAGGGGAGGCTTATATCCAACAGTACGTAGTGGACCATCTACCCCGATAGAGACGACGAGGACGATTACGGGGTCTCATGGTTAAGTACCAAACTTTAAATATTTTTGAAGATAAGATCTACTAATCACGATAAAATTTAAATAAACTCTATTAAGGTTCAGTCCGAAGGAAGAGCGTCGGAAGTTGTACTTATTTATGTGCCCTAGTTAAGATACATTGATAGCGCGATGTAGAATCTTGGAGTTTTTATATTTGATCACTAGATGGCGCTAGGAGTTACTACAAATGCTTCTATCTACCATCAAAAAAACTGTAGAAGACATTCAAAGTTCCTTCGCTACCACTACGGCTACTGCTACGTAGTGCTACTTTTTATTTGTGGCAGAGGAGCAAGATAAGAAGAAAAAAGGTTAAATGGTTATAGTTCATTGAAGGACCTCTTCAAATTAACGCCAGAAAGGATCAACTGTGACAATCGGGATTGATAGTCATTTGATTTAATTTATCGAGGTTATCTCTCACAATAAATAGAGCAATTAATTTTACCAAAATCACTACGACGCGGGCGGTTCAGCTAAATATTAGCAATATGAGTAGATTTTTAAATCTTCGTACATTTAGATGTTACTGACCGTACTGCAACGGCTACTTTCGAAAGACAATAGACTTTCATGCCACAGGAAACAATGCTCAACTTTCGGAACAGGCACACCTTTATTTTAAATGCTGAAACAACTGTTTAGCACAAAAGGTATTTGATTTTTTTTTATTTTACTGCACTCAGGTTTGTTTTGCATAAACTATATGTAACTTAAATACTGACTTTTTAAGTAGATAATCTAAGCCGATTTGTTGTAGGCGAAGGTTGTAGGTATCAAGGCCTTAGAGATTAACATAATTGGAAACACAGTTGTTTTCACTCCTTTCTGTCGCAACGGTATAAGACGAGGGTAGAAACGGATGATGAATATTATATCGAACGTCAGTGCGGTGGACAAGTACGGGCCCTATATTAAAATTATACCTATACTAGATGAAAACCCGGCTTCGCTCGGGTAAAATGTAGACTCATAATAATATGTTTGAAAAATTTTTGCCAGTAAAGACTGTCGTACTTATCGAAAAATCTGACGTATATTCCCAGCCTTAATTATTATCACAAACACTTTAACGGCTAACCTACGTATCGGTATTTCACCAGTAGATATTTCCTCCTAAATCTTATTTGCCCAAATAACTACGTAGTCAGTCTAAAGTTCTGTCACAAATGAAAATAATGATAAAAACAAAAGTACCAATCAGTTTTTAATAAATTATATACCATTTAAAGTATATTTAATAAAAAATAAATTTAAGTACTTAAAATTATTCAAAATGACTTCCTTTGTTTTTAATACAGGCCCTTAATCGGCGCAGCCAGTCGTCTATCGCAGCACGCACCATTTTCATGTCTATTTCAGCGACTGCTTTTCTTAAAGATGACTTCAGGCTCTCCAAATTTTTATGGGGTTTTAGCACAGACCTTCCCCTCTAAGACCTGCCAAATTTTAAAGTCCAGAGGATTAAGGTTCGGACTGGAGGAAGGCCAATCTTCGTGTCTTATAAAGTCGATTTTTGACGGCCAAACCAGGCTTGAGTGGTCTTGGCTTTGTGTGCTG
This sequence comes from Choristoneura fumiferana, assembly GCF_025370935.1. Taxonomy (NCBI): domain Eukaryota; kingdom Metazoa; phylum Arthropoda; class Insecta; order Lepidoptera; family Tortricidae; genus Choristoneura; species Choristoneura fumiferana. The sequence goes on along the minus strand of NC_133479.1, from coordinate 7,031,850 downwards.
GCGCAGAATCCTGCTGGAACACAAAATTATGACCTGAAAATAGCGTGTTGGGCAGATCTTTGACATGCTTATCCAAACCGTCTCTTGGTACACTTTCGCACTGATTTTGACCCCTTTTTCGCAAAAATAAACCTCAGTTGGCCCGTAATAAGATCAGAGAATACTCTTCAGAGCTCCTAGCGTACACTCTATCATTATGTTTATTGTACTTCTCTTCAATATCGAAAATCTTTCGTCTGTAAAGAGGATATCACGGTGTCGATTTTTCGCGTACCGCTTTAACAACTTCCGGGATCTTTTAAACCTTATTGTTTTTAGACGGGCATTAAGTAAGTGCCCACTCTATTTTTTGTATGCTCGCAGACTAAGATCTTCGTTTAAAACCTTTTTGACGGTTTTTCTACTGACACCCATCTGCAAAGCCATCAACTTCTGTTTTCGGACAGGATTTCTTGCTATGCGTGCCTTGATCGCTTTGATCACTGCTGGTGTTTGTACGGAGCGAGGCCGGCCAATTCTTTTCTTGTCCTCAACACTGGAGACTTCATTGTACCTGTCAATCGTACGGTACACAAACCTAAGCGTTATATTTACATTTTTGAGCAACTTGAAAATGGTACTTGGCGAGTGCCCACAGCGGTGCAATGCTAAAACAGCTATTCGGTTTTCTTTCAACGTCCACTCCATCGTGAGAAATTGCAGCGAATGACTGTTTATTGTTTTAAAATAATTGACAAACATTCAAAAATGGAATTCAATCAAATTTTCTTAAATCATGTTTTAAATTTAAAAATTAATGTGCCAGTGACAGAACTTTGGGACCGACTACGTATGTCTGTCTCATAATCAAAGAAATTAGACCTAAAGGGCCCCATATAAGGTACGATCCGTCTGTACGATCGATCTGATGAAAATCGACGAATCGTACCGTGTGTGGGCCCTTAAAAGGTCACAAATGGAGAACGAAATGCAAACCTGTGACACGTGATGACGTGACACTCACGCCACTTTGATGTGATGACTTTGACATGTTTACTTCGCAACGCCATTATATATACTCAGTAATTTATTCCATTTTTTATTGAAAATACTCGCTAAATCCGAATTTTCTACCTACAAGTTGTCGACTCGGAACAAACGTCAACAACTGAAGATAGTTATAGTTGAAGGTAGTTGTGATAGTTTTGAGTTTTGATAAGATCCATGCAAGTTTTCCGGCAAGACGTTTCGTTTACACAGTCACATGAGTCACAGTTCTTTGTAATGGATACTTTTTTGGCGTGACGCACGCATGTGTTGAAGGCGAGCCATATCTAAGAGCTAGCTAGTATGAAACGGACCGTTTATTAACTACCCAAGATGGCGATGCGGTTTGTTTGTCAGTGCCATTAGAATTTAACGAAATTCTCCATAATCCGAATTTTGCGGATATATGTTGTCGACTCGGATCGACTAATTTTTTACACTCTTCATTTGATGTGCATTTCGTTCGAGTCTACCGTACCCCTGGACGAAATTATTATATAGACGATCACTTTGTTGATGGGAATTATTACTAAGTACTTGTACGAGTATGTAGCCTTATTTATAGGGTTTATTCATAATCAATAATAATATACCGACTAAAAAACCTCAGACACCCCTACTGTCTTTTTACGTCAAGTACACTCTAAATTCGTAAATGTTAAGGCTCTTAACATATATTAGTTAATCATGATACGATATCGCGTCGTGGTACGTCAGGTTAATTTACTAAAAGATAAATATAAGTTAATGTTCACAGAGGTGGTTGGTTGGATTTTTAGAAAAATCTCTCTGTCCATTGGAGGACAATTTTGCCAGTGTCTAGGAGGTTTTGCCGTTGTACGGTAAAAAAAATCTATAAAACGAAATATGAGAGGTAATGGTGGATAAACGATGACAGCGCGAATCCCACAGAGGTGAAAATAGCGCTATCGGGAGGTCCATTTGACGTTTGACGTTTGCTTGCGATTGGCTCATTTAGTTTTTTAACCAATCACGAGCAAACGTCAAACGAACCTCACGATACAAACGCCATCTAACGATATTTCGCCTCTGTGAAAACCCTCATTACAGTGCTTGAAATAGGTACTACAAGAGTAGCAAACAATCAATAATCTTTTAATCATCTCCGAGCAGATTTTAATTAATTAAGTTCATTGAATGCTAAAACATCACTTGCTATTCAACGCTCAGCAAACAAAGCTCAAAGTGTATTATTTTATAGACAAATCGAAACACGATAGCATTTAATCCTTATATAACAACATTTCAATAAATCATTTACAATCATCTGACATACAGTCTAAGCTTGAAATTCGGTCTGGGCTTTGGATGAGTTACATCGTTTTGGCGGTAACAAGGAATATAATAGGGGATGGAATGGGGCGTGTCCGCGGCTCGTCGCAAATATAATCAAGAATAGGGAAATGGCTGGAATATCAAGGAATAAAATATAAAAAATCCCAATTTTAGTTTTAAATTATAGTCAATATTAAGTCGTAACCGGTATGTTTGAAAAACTGCACGGACTTTCTTCTAATGTACCTAACTGAGACCCAGCAAAAAAAAACAAATAATCTTTTTCTGCTCATCATCATAGCTTTTAATTTTTTAATAAATGCTAAACAAGTTCTGATAATTTAAAATCCACAAAACTATTTTTAATTTTTCAGTGGGAATGAATGAACCGTTTGAGATTCCAACTGTTACGATATTTCAGAAGCTGTGGAAATAGTTAGATATGGAGGAATAACTGAATAATTTACATATTAGGTTCGTTAAATCATCATTAAGTACTGATTGGTGTGACATCGACTCGGACGAAAAATACTCTTTAAATTTAGATTATTTAATGTTCCACGACATATAAAGTTAGGTATTCCTGAAAATTAAAGTCGTGAATCGAATCCACAACAATAACGCGGCTGCTACGAAATTCAAAAATCTAAATTCATGTCGTTCCATCCCTCTGACGCTTATACTAATTACAAATCGAAAATCGAAGTTCGTATCGTACCGTCCCTCTCACTCTCGTATTAAATGATATTTGCATCAGCAAAACGATACGAACATCTAATTTTCGAATTGCGTAGTAGTTAGTAGTCCCCCTGATTGTCACTTTATTCGAGTCGTCTACCATAGATAATGCTAAGTTAAGCCTAAAGAGGGCTATCGCGAATTGAATTCGCCGCTAGAGGCGCTAGTGTAGCGTAGGTCTCCGAAATGTCAAATCTCATAGTTTTTGGTGAGCTACGCGGGTTTATTTATAATTAAGTAGAATAATTTTGTGAATATTTGCAATATCTGAAATTAATTATGGCAAATATGCGTTCCGGGCAATGAATGTCTGTGTTTTGAGACAGTTTTGTCTTTCGGAAACCTTTGTTCTCCCTTTTTTTCCGAACAAAACGGGGACTATGGAACACTGTGGCATGCTCGAGATTTTTATGGTACGGTTTTAAGGTGTATTAAATATAATTTTAAATCTAAACTTTGCTTTCACGCCCGTAATAACAGACTTTGAAAGCCACACATAAAAACCTCACGCAACAGTGCGCCATCTAGTGAGCCAAAAAACGATGGCCCTCATTATTCAACATGCTAAAAAAATATTTACTAAAATTATTGCAAAACAATTTGATATTAAATTGAAAATATAAAAATAAAGAAGTTTCATGATGAGTGGAAATTTTATTTAAATTAAAATTAAAACAAAAGTCATAACCCCCTTGAGAAGAAAAAAACTATACGTAAATCCATAATTCTCGCGGGAACAATTGAGGTCATTGTCCTTTAGTATACAAGTATGGAATAACTCATTGCGAGCAAGTGTGATGAAAATAAAATAAACTAAACAAACTTACAAACTTTCGAATTTATAATATTACTGGGATAGCCGGTTAAAATTCCGTGTGCCGTATCACCAAAGTGTTTATGCTTAAGAGTGAGGTCACGGGTCCCCACTCCCGAACTTTGACGCGCTTCATCTTTATTTTTAGGATTCCGTACCTCAAAAGGAAAAAACGGAACCCCTATTTTATTTCATTGACAAAAGAAAAAAATAAATAAAGTTGTGGTAAATACTTGTGATGTATAGATATCATTTAATAATATTGTATATCTGATTTTAAAAAAAATACCTCGCAGAGTTTCTTGCCGGATTCTTTTCAACAGAGGTTTTTCCGAACCAGTGGTAGATTTTTTTTACATTTATAAGTGCTTGTTATAGCCTAAATATTGAGTAAAGATATTTTGACTTTTGACTGAATACGCGTCAATAATTTCTGATACATACTCTTCCTGACGGACTAAATAGAATTTATTTCTTTACCCAATAATCTACCCAAATGTTTCAGCAACAACAACGCCTCCACGCCACTCGTGTCCACTAATCAACGCTGTACGTCTGAACAGTGAACACAGCCCTCTATCACAATGCCGCTATTACATTTGCTCAATAATTGCCGCCTCTCCCTCCCCTCGACTCTACCCCCCGGTAACCCACCATTCAGGTGAAGCTATGAGGATTGAATTAATATAGGAACAAAAGTTGTTTGTTTAGTTTGCTCGTTTCATTTTAGAGGTAAAGTTATTCAGGTAGTTCTTAGGTAGGTATTCACTTTTATACAGTTGCATAGATACCTAAGTGGATAATGTTAGGGAACCTTCTGTATCTAGGAGTTTTGAAAGTCGAAAAAAATATCTGACAAATGTTAACTATTATGATAGATAACGTTCCCTGACTTAAAGTGAGAAACATTAAAATTTCATTTGTTTCACAGTCATTTGTACCTACCTAAGTACTTGAAACACAGGATAAAATTAAGGGATTCCGGAGACGCCCTCCTCAACCTCGACCAACCTCGATCACCTGAACAGTTGAACACACACAACTCTATTAATGTACTGTACCGTAAATAAAGAAAGTCATTACGATTTTCATTGTTAATAATGCGAAGTCACTATGACGTTTACTGTGAAATGGTTCCACGAATTAAACCATGACACATGCGACGAAAAACTAGAAATAAAATACTAATCTCACTAACTATTGCTACAAAACGCTAGCCTGTATATACCTACAATTGACCGAGTTGTTTAGTGTTGGTCACGATCAAGCCTCTGGAATCACTCTGTAGGTACAAAAATGTGCTGTTTTTCATTATTTTCGGTTAATTAAATGTATAGCAGTAACTTCTACGTACTACTGCATGTTTCTTACATCAAAACGGCGCACAAAATTAGTTCACAGCGCGGTTTTGTGAACAGTTCACTATAGTTTGTTGACGTTCGTGACAGGGGTTGTGTCAAAGTAATATTGATGATTGATGCGCCGCGCGTTTTTAACTGACTTCAAAAAAGGAGAAGGTTCTCAATTCGAGTGTATGTTTTTTTTTGTATGTTGTTACGCGATAACTCCGCCAATTGTGGACCGAATTTAAAAATTCTTATTTAGTTCTAAATTACATAATTCCGAGGTGGTCCCATTGACACCAAGTCAAGATCCGATAATGGGATCTTAGAGAAATTGAGGGCAACCCTCGAATTTTTAAAGCACACCTATAGCGATTTTGGCATTTTTGACATCAAGTCAAGTATTTACATTCAGAAAGTATCAGTGAACTGGACCCTGATAAAGAAGACCGTAGGTACCGGTACTCTATTGTAAAATGATAGAACTATGCTGTGTTTGAGCTTGATGGAATCGTTGTGAGATGCACTTTGGCTACAATTCACTAAAATGTATAAAAAAAAATTTTTTTTTACAAAACGGAATCGACTTCAAAAACCTTGAAAATATTTTTCTACTAGTTTGAAGTTTGTGCCTCAGCACGAGCCAGCAGGAGTGATTGAAGCCCAATATATAGTATGTAGGTGAGGTAGACGACTATAGTTACATTCCTGCTGGCTCGTGCTGAGGCACCGACTTCAAACTACTAGAATTTTTTTTAAGGTTTTTTAAGTCAGTTCCATTTTTGTTATTTTTTTTTGTTCTAAATAGCCAGTCTAGTGCCGTAAGGTATATAAGGTAAGGTAAGCAAACTTAGGTGTAAGAAGGACAGATAGAATCCGAAACACTACGCTACGCTCAAAAACACGTATAGCCGACGTTAGGAAAGAGACTGCTAAGCTGAAATGGGACTGGGCTGGACACGTCTGTCACATGCACCCAGGTGGACTCACACAGTCACTGGTGGGCACTGGAGGACAGCCATCGACGGTGAGGTAGACCGAGAAGGAGATGGCGGGACGATTTGGACGCGTATGCAAGGGGTTGGCCTGACATTGCGCTGGACCGGGAGGTGAGGAGAACAAAAGGAGAGGCATTTGCCCAGCAGTGGGTCACTATTCCAGGTTAGTTGAAATAAAATGTAGACACTGATTACTTTTAATGAGCTTCCGATATTTCAACGCAGTTGCATGCATTATAATCATGGCACAAGTCACAGATTTCTTCAGTCTACCCGTGATGCAACTGCGTCAAAATATCGAGAACTCATTTAATAACCACGGTCTACGAGTACACTCCTTAACATATATATATATATATTGTAGGTACATAGGCAGGTACGATTTTAGGAAATTAATTAATTATAAAATTTTACCATTTTTGAATAAAACTTCAAATTAGCATTTGTAGGTACTATTTGCAAAAGCGACTCGTTATTGCACAAAACCACTAGGTACAGGGCATAAATGACTTACTGATTTAGTCTTAAGTTTTATATCTCCAATTATCAAACAACTGGCGTAAAATCGTCGCTCAGCAGCCATAAAATCCTTTTAAACAAATTAAATCGAATAAAACACGTTTGCCGCAAATCCACTTCATTTGGATGACAGTTAAGGACGGAACCCAGCATTACCGGCGTAAGGCTTCTGATCCACTAAAGATGTCCTAAGAATGTAGATATCTATCAATAACAATAATTTATTTTATAGCTTTGCTTTAGGAGAGCTGTCAATGGAAGAAATAAGATAACTCAGCAAAAGTTTAAAAAAAAATGTCGTAACATTAACGTTACAACGCTTTCGCTATAAAAAAAAACCTATCAGATTTCAGGAAAAGCCAAGCCCCTAATCGCTAACTTTAAAAAGTGTAGCTTGCTTGCTTCATAGATGTACCTATAACAAGTCATAACATTGATGTCCTGTGTCGTTATTTCCTGCGGTAAATAAGACCAATTCGGACTCTCTGGTGTTATCTGGGAGCTACGAGGGTTTGAAAATGAGAATAAATGGTTCGCGAAAAGGCAGTGGACACTAGTAAATAATAATAATAATAATAATAATAACAAAATCTTTATTCAAATACTTAGGCTATCTTTATGGTTTATCTTAGCTATTCATTTGAACAAAAAAGATGTCATAAGTGAAACTAACGCAAACTTAAGTAAGTAGAAAACTCAGCTAAGCTAGTAGGTAGGGTTACTTCATTGAATATAAATTCTAATTAGTTCTAGATATAGAGATAGCTGTCAGCTCTTTGTGATCCCTTATGTCCCTCAGACGATATCTAATACAAGCAGCAGTAAACTTGTACACTGCATCTTTAGCTTAGCTCATTTAGTGGAAGCTATGCCTTACCCGGCATTACCCGGTCCACAGATAGCTGGACGCCAATTCATTACCGAGTCTGATTAACAGGGTCTACAGGTACACATTATAGCAAGTACGTGATTGCTTTAAGCTAGCGGTTTGTTTGACGAATTGATAAATAGGTATGCTATTTGAAGTTATACTACGACTACGAGTTTAAAGTACTTACACAAAGCTATAAAGGAGCATATTTTTTTCTAAGAGCATTCAATTTTGGAGGCGGAAAATGTAAATGTAAGACGTTACCTTAAAACTATTAACTTTAAGGAAACTTCCAGAATTTGAGGTCAGTTCGTTATTTTACCGACAAAAATTTGAAACGAATTTACTTTATTATGAGACATAATAGTCCTGAGAAAATTGGACTTAAAATACTTAGTTTTAGGTTGGTAGATAATTGTGTTTGTAACGATACAGCCGTTTTAACCTATAGAATAGTTTAACCTATAATGTTTTTCTATAATCCAACGACACTTCTATTATTCATTTGAAACTAAAACTGAATTTAAACGCATATCAGGTAGGCGAATGCGATCAACCTTTTGCTAAATCCTTTAAAGAAAGTAAATCGGTATTAATTAAGATAAATGAGACGAATGAGATACCTTTGAGCTTCTCTAAATCGCTGCGAATTAGTGTGAGCCAAAAGTAATTACTCCCGTTGAGCCCGCTTGATAAAACTTGTGAGACTCCATGCCATGTATTTAATTAACTTTAAATAGGAATACCATTTTCTAATTTAAAAAACTTACACCTTAAGTTATTTGTAATCATATAGAAATAGTTTTAAAGGCTCTGTTGAATGTCTGCCCGTCTTGTCGAGTCGCAGCGCTAGATCTTCCAAATCCTAATATTTAAACAGATGAAATATTGATAAAAACTAAATACTCAGCGGCACAAAACTTGGCCCAGCCTTCATACAAAATTACCGATTCTGCATAAATTTAAGGGTCAGATTTTTTGCCGCTCAGTATATTAAATTGAATCCCCACCCAGGAGACGTATTTTTCGGTGTTCTTATGGTTAGTGGGAATTGTATGATGTGATGGTAGGTATATGTAAATCTGAAATTTTATTTTAATATTTAATATATAATAGTATTTTACGTATTTTACCCGTAGGTAGGTAAGTCAGGTTAAACGTAAAATTATGTCCTGTATGTAAAACCTGTGCGCTCTGAAAGACACTAAGGTGGACTCGCACGAATTAGGATTAAGTAACTACATAACTCCGAAGGGCCAAACCAGGGTTAAGTTGTGTCATAAATCATAATGTAATATCGGTTATTAATCTCTCTTGATTGGCACTGAGCCTGACTGAAGTAGTACGTGAAATACGAGCATTATCGAGAAAAAAACGATGAGAAAGGATTACTCACTATATCTGTAGGTGTCACGAATCCGAAGTAGTGTTTGTTTTACACCCGTGGCACGCGATGAACCCTTATACTACGAATACCCTTCCTGGTTGTTGCGAGATGGGAAAAGAAAGTGTTTAAATTGAAAACCGTTTCATTAATATGTTACTTAAATGAAGCACTAAAACGTGATATACATTGACAGCACTACAGCATTGCCGATAATTGGGGTTACACGCGTAGAGCACTTAGTACCTAACTTTAATGTACACTACCTCTGAACTACCTGTGTCTTTGCTGTGACCGCGCGGGATTAATTAAAGGATTGCCTGTTTTTGCGCGCCCACCGCCAGAACGTATCTGGCGCGGCCAGTGAAATTTCCTGGCACATAGATATAGGAAACGCCCGAAAATCACATATTAGCTTTGATTTAACTTCCCATAGTAAGTTTTTCTATTAATTTTAACTGCTGTTTTGTTATCGCTTTAAATTGTTTCGCTTCATGTTTGGGGTGTAAAGTTGCGTGCTGCCAATAAGCTATTTAACTTACTTCCAGTGATTGACTTGCCGCTTGGTCACATTGTCATCCAGCATAGTATATAGTATAAAAGATTCCTTTATGTCAACTTTTAAATAAGCTTATTTGTACTTATACCACCAGCTTTACGTTGAAACTTTATTGGTTACAAACAAAAGTACATAGTAGGTTGTTAGTAGGTACAATTATACATTTTTACCTAATTTGAAAAAATCTCGCATCTCAAATCAATACGTCAACAAAAAAATTACCTTAAGGGTTAATTGATAATAAGCGGACCGCGGAAGGCCTAGTCGCGGACCGCCAAGTTCTCACTAAAACTAGCCCAAGATGTCACTAATTGACCTACTTAGCTACTTATTTTGTACGTTACTTTTTTGGACAAATAAGTAACGTATACGTACTATATAAAAAATTCTGGACCTTGATAAAATTTTAAACAGAATTCTCGGACCCTACTTAAAACTAATTGCCGACCCCTGCCTTAACGTTCATAAAGTTCACTCAGAAAATTATCAATTTTGAGGTACATGATCTTTTAACGCTTGCGACATGTCTCTTAGTTTATCTACCCTATGCAGGCGTGTAGCTATTAGGTAGGCATCTAATTTGTCGAATCCAACACGTCCGGATAGGTGTCCATCCGACTAACGCAAGCTTTAGCGACTTTTAATTCCGTTAAAATTTTCAGCGGCAGTCGTCTCTTTCGGGAGGCATGTGTGGTTACAAATAAGACCCATGAAATGCCAGCAACCATTTATCTTCGCTTTAATTTGATTAAGCGGTTAATAAATTTTAGAAAATAATTAATTAAACCGATAAAATGCGAGACAGAATCATGCGCTGAGGGTTCCGTATAATTTTGTAAGTACTTATGTCATATCAAGCAGCTACTAAACTATAGGCGTAGACCCTAAGAGTACTCTACATTTCAACTCGAGTACCGAGCAGCCGCCTTGCTTAAATTATATATATAATTTATTCTACAGGTTAACCGAAAACTCTGAAACTTTATTGCTATACTTCTTTTTTTTAGCATTAGAAAAAGGGTAAACAATCTTAACGAGGCTTTTTATTGAAAAACGTTTTATAAAAAACTGTAACTGTTACTTATGATATCAAAAGTATGTAAATTATCGTCGTTACTTTTAGAAAAGCTCATCGATCATTCATCTTTCTGAGTGAAGTGAAGTGAACTAAGGTAAATTTTGGGCTATTATTGGAGCGTTTTATTAAATTTATTAATACTTCTGGGGACCCAAGAGCTGGCGCGCATTTATCCCAGCGGATCGCACTTGCGGTCCAAAGGGGTATGTGGCCAGCATCATGGGAATCCTGCCACAGGCAGATTTTTTAGACGGGTGTTCTTGTTATAATTCTTATTTTTATAGCTGTTGCCCGCGACTCCGTCCGCGTAGAAGTATGAAAAATAGTTTACATCCTATTCTCAGACCTAGGTACCGAATATACACAAAAAAAAACCATAAAAATCGGTCAACCTGTTTCGAAGGAGTTTGGTCACAAACATTTTTGACCCGAGAAATCAGCTCTGGTTATAGGGCTACGGCACATGCTGAGCTGAGTCCTACAGCACAATCTCTAATTTTTCTCTCTTCTTCTATTTATGTTTTTACTGTGTTTTTGTTGTGATGTAGTGTGTTTTTGTTGTCAATAAATGTTGTGAGTTTGAGTTTAAGTTTGATGTAGATGTATTTTTAGTTAAGGTATCTTAGGTTAGTTCTTTTTGTCTTCTTATCAACTTTGAGCGTTTATTTTATTTGATTTACGTGTGCACATTTTTGTTGACATGGTAAAAATCTCTTACAGTTTCCAGGAAGTTTCCAGGTTACGAGTATCTAATAGTAGAGGTAGAGGTTGTGGGAAAAAATGTGACCACGAAAATTTGAGGTGGTTGAAACTCTCGAATGACCCTTTTGTTGACGTACTGATTTGCTTTGAAAGTATAATTGTCAATATTATAAGAACCTACAATAAATACAAATTTGTCATAATGTTGTATTCTTACGGTACCTAATATTAAGCGTAAACAAAGACATAAGAACCCTTTTGTGCGTTTACTTTCAGCGAATATCCCGGTACCTATTATTGTGCGCTCTTTAACAAACTGCATTCGAAATTAAAAATTTTCATTCCACGCCCCTCGTCCTGGGTCCTTTGGGTGGCGATTCCATGTCGCGCGAATGGTCGATTTTAGAAATAGAGACCTTTGCCACGCGTTTTATCTCAGCAAAATGATAAATTGTCATAGGTCGCGGCTTGGTCGCGGTAAAACTAGGTAACTCTAACAATTTTAATATTTAGCTTGATATAATATAATATTATTAAAACGATGTTTTGCAACTATTTTTTATATTTATATTGTGCTTGAGTTTAAATTATGGCTACTTACCTACGTTTAACATCGGCTATTTAGATCAACACAGACGAAAGGAAGACGGATCAACTTTCGTATAGTTTTCGTATAAAAATACCGTAGGTACAGTCACCAGCACCAATATCTGACACAACAAAGCGTGCATGACTACGTGATACGACTCTATTTCTAGGGCCGGAAGGACGTGTCAGATATTTTTGCACGCTCCTCTGTGGCAGATATTAATGCTGGTGCTGGTGACTGTACAATCATAATCATCACATCTCACTAATGTAACAAGAGTGCGTTCGTGCGGCTACATAACACTTGGCCGGTTTTTTATTATATATATTATATGTATGCCGTGGTGGCCTAGTGGTTTGACCTATCGCCACTCAAGCGGAGGGTCGTGGGTTCAAACCCCGGCTCGCACCTCTGAGTTTTTCGAAATTCATGTGCTGAGTTACATTTGAAATTTACCACGAGCTTTGCGGTGAAGGAAAACATCGTGAGGAAACCTGCACAAACCTGCGAAGCAATTCAATGGTGTGTGTGAAGTTCCCAATCCGCACTCGGCCCGCGTGGGAACTATGGCCCAAGCCCTCTTGTTCTGAGAGGAGGCCTGTGCCCAGCAGTGGGACGTATATAGGCTGGGATGATGATATAAAATCCCGAAATCAACAGCTGTGGTATCTAGAGACACATCATTGTATAGCGTTAAAGTTGCGGTAGGTCGTTTCCAGTTGAACAAACTGATTTTCTTTTCATGTACCAGGAACCTTTTGATAATCAATGTCACTATAATTTCCTTGACAAAAGTATGGGATGTCAATATAACATTAGTAGAACAAAGGTTCCACCGTGGTACATGCTTCAATTTATTCGACTGTACCTACTGGCACGGTAGCGAGTAGCCGCGTAGGAGCGAGATCACTTTTGATTATATTCCTTCCCGCCGCAACGTAATTGGGATATTCTGTTGGAGCAACAATAGGCTGCACATTCATTCGTTTTAGCTATTATAATTTTATTCTTTTCTGTGTACGGTAGGTATGGTATGCCTATTTCGGATGCTTGAACAAAGTAATGATTTTTTTCATTCGTTTTTGTCAGACAGTTAGCAAACTTATGTGTAGATAGAGTTCGAGAATAAAGATCTAAATGTATGAAAATTTGTAGTTTCTCTTTCATTCATTTTTTACTCTATAAATGGGTACCTAATTGACACCTAATAAGGGTAATTCCAAGACGCAAATCCAATTAAAAAACACTCTATTTTAGCCTTGAAAAAATGGGATGAGTAGGTAAGCAATTCCTTTTACATTATCGCACTATGATTAAATGTTGATAAAAGGAAGCCTTTGTAATTACAACTCTGCCCAATTTTTTTCGTTGCAAATTGGAGTCGTACCTAGGTGAGGATAGATCGTTAACTTTTTAACCGACATCAAAAAAGGAGGTTATCAATTCGGTTGTATTTTTTTTATGTTTGTTACCTCAGAACTCCGTCATTTATGAACCAATTAGAATTTTTTTATTGCGTTCGTCTAGGAATGTCTTCCATTAGGTCCCATAAGCACCAAATCAGGATCTGATAATTGGATCTTAAGGAAATCAAGGGAACTCTTCAAATGTTATAGGGACACCTATAGTTAATTGGACATATTTAGTAGTAACTCATGCATATGCTTTTGAAAATCATCATTTGGTGAAGTGGAACTGATGATGAAGACCACAGTTGACCATCAGAGTTACTACTCAATAACAAGTATTTCACGGGTTGAATTTCAATTAATTTAACACAGTTGCTAAGCAAATTAATGCGCCTCGTAATGCATATGGTAAAACGGGTGGTGAAGCACCAGGACTACTCAATAATGACCGTCTTTGCATCGGAAAAAGCAATCTTTCGTAAAAGGTGATTAGCAGTTGTTATTAAACTACTGCATCTTAGATTATTAATACTAAAAAGCGTGGAAAAACAAATTTATAAGAAAAATTAAACCGACTAAAAAAACATGAAAATAATTTTCTACCAGTCTGAAGTCGGTCGGTGCCTCAGCACGAGCCAGCAGGAGTGATTGAAGCCCAATATAAAGTGCGTAGGTGAGGTAGATGACTATAGGTCCACTCCTGCTGGTTCGTGCTGAGGCACCGACCGACTTCAGACTGGTAGAAAATTACTTTCATGGTTTTTTGTAGTCGGTTCAATTTTTTGTTATATTCTTTTTTCTTTAAATACTCACTTTGCTTTTAATAGTTATACTTCTTTGTTTTTGAATGCTTGTGTGTGATAAGTACAGAAACAAGATACGCGACCGAGGATACAATAAGGCAAACTCGAGTCAAGACAAATGTGCTATGATGTAAAGATGAGGTGCGTGCCGTGCCCCGCAGAAGTAATCAGTCTTGCACCTTGTCTGATGTCGAACTAATGGAAATGACAATAAACAATACTATACTATGTCAAGACTGTACAGCTGGACAGTAAACTCACTTTGATACCGATAACCTCCGTTTTGATAAATTTCGATTTGATTTCGATCTATTCTGTGTTTTTTTTAAATTGCTATACCTACAATCGATATTGTTTATGGTCCACTAGCCAGGTACAAATTTTGACAATTATTTCCTCTCGTTTTAAAATTATTCGATCCGATATCGGTATTGGACATCGATACGATATCGGGGCAAGTAAAATGTATGAAATATGATCCGATATCGGTTCGGATAGCCCGGATATTGGATCGGATAATCTGAAAACGCTCTAAAAGGGTAGTTCTTCGAACGTTTCATAACCACTTTCAGTTTCCTGACGCTGATACTGAAGAAAAAAGTGAGGTAGGATGGAAGGATTTTATAAAACTATATGGTGTGCATGCGGTGCAGTTAAAATTCATTATAATTTTGCTTACGGTCTCTAATTTCTTCAATATATGCGACAGGAAACTAATAATGACTGAATCGCTCGTAGAACTACCGAAAATGCTTTAGATATACGAGCTGAGTTTATAAAATGTAAACTAAGGTTAATCGATGAAAACATCGACTGAGTGTTGTCACCATTCAATCAACGGTCCCCCGCCATCGTCTTTTTACTTATTTTGGAAGTTATAATATGTTTGCTACGAAGTTACTACGGCGTAGAGGACATCGTAGCTAGCCTACGTTACATTAAGTTTGAATTTGTACCACAGAACAAGTAATATGGTTGTATTTTGCATGGCATTGAATCTAAGTGTTATTATAATATGTAGGTACACAGAAATATTCAATTGAACATATCTAACATTTATTGTTTCGTGGGTACTATAATGTTAATCAGAGAAACTACACTTCTTACCTCAGACTTCAAGTAAATAATAATTGTTCTTAAGATGTGGTAAACCAATATGGCACGCAATATGGATTTGCACGAAGCATGCCTGGTTTTATACGAGAAAGGCATTTCAAATCCTGTTTAAATATCCACTAAATACATAAATAATTAAAACATAAGCAATAAATAAAAACTGACTTATCTTATTAGCAAAACAAAGAAATGAACTTATTTCATATTATCCCTTTTTGCATAGGCATACCTCAGGGGTCGCTTCTAGGACCTAAACTATATATGTTATGATTAAAAGCACACACCTTGTAGTGCATTAGTTGATGACGTCACGGGCTGCCGCTCGCGTTAACGAGCTCCTCACAATACCTGCATTGTGACGTGTGGTAATTCCTCTTAGAAGATTGGAGCCACCATTTAGAGAAGGTGAAATGAGAAATGCAGTGTTGCCGTTTTGTTTGTGCAATTAGCGTAAGCGTCGGTGTAAAACGTTTCGTAGTGTAAACAGAGCTTTGGTGTAAGATTTTTGTCGCAACAATAACCTCAAACACGACCAGATTAAAGTATCAATGTAATTTTTAGGGTTCCGTGGCCAAAATGGCATGGTCCGCGGCTTTGCTCAGGGACTATCAATGCTAGCAAGGTGTAGTTTTGCACGAATATTATATGTAAACTATGCCGACAAAATGGTACAATAAAAAAAAATATTTAGATTACTTCCCATAGGCGTAAAAAAGTGGGGGTGTTTTTTTTTCTCATCCAACCTTGTAGTGTAGGGTATCGTTAGACAGGTTTTTAAAAACCATTAGGGGGTTGCTCGATTTTTCGATTCAGTGATTTGTTTGCGAATATTCAACTTTCCCCTCCAAAATCTAAACCGGTGGGTGGAAAAATTTGAAAAACTTCAGGATGGTAGGTAGTAATTATATCAAACTTACAAAGAAGACTGTAACGGTTAAGACTTTTAATTTAACCGTTGAGTTTTCTTGAGACTTATTAGTAGTTTAAGATTAAATAGCAGCCTAAGGTATAAAATATAAATAATAAATACATATAATATAATATAATAAATAATACTTAGAAAAATATTAAGTACTTAATTTTTTCGTAATGGCTACGGAACCCTATTTCAAGCTTGTCCGACATGCTCTTCACTGGTTTTTTGATAATGCGAACGCGTCTGTCACAAGTACCTAACCTAACTAGTTTGAGAACGAATGATAGCAACGATGTTATACTATTTTTAAAAAGCGGGTTATAGCGTCTTGACAGTTTTTATAACACGGTCAAAGCCGTGGTGGCCTAGTGGTTTGACCTATCGCCTCTCATGCAGAGGATCGTGGGTTCAAGCCCCGGCTCGCACCTCTGAGTTTTTCGAAATTCATGTGCGAATTCACATTTGAAATTTACCACAAGCTTTACGGTGAAGGAAAACATCGTGAAGAAACCTGCACAAACCAGCGAAGCAATTCAATGGTGTGTGTGAAGTTCCCAATCCGCACTGGGCCCGCGTGGGAACTACGGCCCAAGCCCTCTCATTGTGAGAGGAGGCCTGTGCCCAGCAGTGGGACATGTATAGCTGGGATGGTGATGATGATGATGACAAACAGATGTACGGCCGGCCTAAAAGCAAGCGGGTTACCGGTAGCTTCCACATCACTGTGCTAGAGCCAAAACATTAGAAATTGTTTTTTTTTGTAGTTTTTATTCTCATTTTATTTTATTTTTTGTTGTATCTATTATTTATATTTGTGTGTCCCGAAGAAATTTTTTCATTTTCGTTTTTATTCATTTTTATGAGGATTCAGTATCTACTACTTAATTACAATGATTATCTCTCACTTACCACGAAACTTCGCTTAAAAGCATGTACTTAGGTTCGAACACAGAAAAATGATTCAGCGCTGTATAATGTATGTTACATACATTGCGAATCTTAGGTACTTTTTTAATAAATATCATTTATTCAACGTCCGTGTTCTTAAAACCGCACTGAAAATTACTAACTAATCAGGATAAAAGACATTAAAAAAGTCAAGAACGGCAAATTGTATTTGCGGGGACATGCAATAGGACTCGACAGCGGCATGAGTCGAGTTGAGTTAATATAGCAGCATTGTGACACAAAAGATACTCGTTTGCGCCGCGCCGTCTGTCGGGAAAGTTAGTCTACTTGCAAAAAAACGTATTTCAAGGAAAGCGAAAGCTATGTTC
The DNA here is from genome assembly GCF_025370935.1 of Choristoneura fumiferana. Classification (NCBI taxonomy): domain Eukaryota; kingdom Metazoa; phylum Arthropoda; class Insecta; order Lepidoptera; family Tortricidae; genus Choristoneura; species Choristoneura fumiferana. The sequence goes on along the minus strand of NC_133479.1, from coordinate 7,014,412 downwards.
AGTTGAGCAGTTTTTAGTTTTTGTAAAAAAATATTTCTAAGGCAAAGTTAAGTTGAAGCAAGGTCTGGAGTTACAAAAGCCTACACTGATCATGGCCCGACATGCTCTTGACCGTTTTTTAGGGCTCCGGAGCCAAAATGGTAAAAACGGAACCCTTATAGTTTCGCCATGTCTGTCTGTCTGTCTGTTTTCTATCAATGCTAGAAAGCTGTAACTTTGCACGGATATATATGTAAACTTTGCCGACGAAATGGTACAATCCCATAGACCTAAAGTGGGGTGATTTTTTTTCCGAAATCCTTAGAAAAATATTACTTAATTTTTTCGTAATGGCTACGGAACCCTATTTTGAGCGTGTCTGACATGCTCTTGGCCGGTTTTTTTTATTGACTGGACTGCATACTTGAGTTCAAGCATGTTGTCAGTTTCGGTCTTCAATGCGCAAACTTTCTTCTCGTTTTTTCTTCCACACAACAAGTCCAACTCTGTGATCTTGTACGAGAATAAGTGAAGACTAACCAGCGATTCCTGTCCCAAGCAATGTAAATTAAACCTTTCTGGCAAACTTATTAAACTTAAACTTAAAGCAATTCGAATCAAACAAAACTTTAGACCTCTGCAATGGATATCAAGTTGAAAATATAAAACAATGTCACTAAAGTATTTCAACCACTTTAGTTAGGCTCCAGTAGTTAGTAGAGTAGGTAACAGCCAACAGCGCATCCGACTCAACAAAGCTTGCGTGAATATATCTGATACGACTCTATTTCTAGGGCCGATAGGACGTGTCAGATATTTTTGCACGCTCCGCTGTAGCAGATATTAATGCAGGTCCAGCAGTGGTGTAGCGGTAAAGCACGTGGCACGGAATCCCGAGGACCTGGGTTCGATTGCCAGTGCTGGTCTTATTTTTCTGGTATTTCTGTGCAACTATATTTTAGTTTGTATATTCAATTTAGGTTTTACGGGACGACCGTAAAAGTAAAAATTTGGAATTGAAATAAAAAATACAAAAAGATTCCAAAAACCAATCTTAATTAATGCAGGTTACTGTACATAATTATGATAAACATTCGTCACTGCATTTTCTTAAAGTAGAGCCCTCATCACGACGAGTCCTACGGAAAGCGAATAAATTTCGATGAAAGAATGAAATATATTACGTAAATGTGTTTCTTTTGTGCTTTTGAGTATATATTAAACCGTTCCGCCAGTACCGGACTTTTCATTTACTCCCCCCACCCCCCTATAAAATTATATGGAACAATCCACGTGCGGGGCCGGCGGCTCTCAAATGTTTTGTGGAGGCGGGTGGATGGCTTTAGCGAGCTTTATTGTGGCATATATTATGTATGTATGAAAATATTTTAATGTACATAAAACAAAAAAATAATACAAAAAGAAAACAACAAAACAAAAAGAGTATAAAGGCGAACTATGTGATTTTATTCTAACCTATGTTCTCGCTGCTGAGGTGAAAAGTTGTATGTGTCACACGAGACCAAAATCTCGTGTGTTTGAATCACTCACTGCTCTCAGGATTCTAACCTAGAATCACTCGCTACGCTCGTGATTCAATTATAGAATCCTTCGCTTGCTCTTGGTTCAAATTCAACACTCACACCAAAAAACGACTTTGCTCTCTTGTTGCACAAATAACTATTACAGGCATTTATCGCATATTTTACCGAAAATAAATATCAAGGTCTCTAAAATAAATCTACTTATCATTATCACCATGTGTACCTTATACTTTTAAATTAAACTCTTTTCTTTAAGCTTTTAAATTCTTAACCGAGATGACCTACTAAAGGATATAGAGCCATAGATTTCAGACGCAATAAATTAGTGTGTGTTCTGATTATTGTTGCAGTGCGGGCCAATTTTTCATCTATCTATTACAGATTTATGAGATATAGTATTGTTACAGATACACAGACTGTGCACCAATATTAATAGGGGTCTGATTGTCACTCTTCAGGTACTAAACTCCAAAATTAACCTGTGAAAAGTATATTTTTTTTACAAATACTTACCTAAGTATAAATTATAACTCAATAATTTGTCGGTATCTACACGTTGGGAGCCGCTGCCAGTTCGAATTCGTACTCGGTAAAAATTACAAAATGAAAATTGCGGCCCGGCGCCGTGGAATACATTAATATCGAATATTGAATACATTTATATCAAAATATTGAATACGTTTACCGAATATTGGATATTGGATGAATACTTCGAAAACGCGGCGCGATCTGATGCTAAAATGCTCTAGAGATTTATCTGAAATGAGATATTCGCATTACATTCAATAACGTGTTTGTTGGATGCTTTTAATCATCAAATTAAACGATTGAGGTAATTCTTATAAAAAATAATATAAATCTGGGAAAAACTTTTCAGAGCTTTATCACGTTTATGATACTTAACCAAATGTTTTGTCACATTTAGGGGCTGTTTCACCATCCATTGATTAGTGTTAACTGGCGGTTAAATGTAATGCCGTCTCCGTCTATTGAAACAAAACAAATAGAGACGACATCACATTTAACCGTCAGTTAACACTAATCAATGGATGGTGAAACAGCCCCTTATTGTCTACCCTACATTTTGTGTGTATAGGCCTAAAAAACCGAGTGACAATGGGTATAGTATAGAAGCTAGGTGAATCGGTCTAAAATTGTAGAACAATGTCACAAGTACTTAATACTCGTACAAATCTGTCACGGTCTCAATAGTTCCGAATAGTCCGTACTAAACTCGCATATCCAATAGTACATTGTGTCTTAAGGGCGGTAAATAAGGAATTACGAACGAGAGTCTATTAGAAGCCCGAAGTCGAAGACTGAGGGCTTTAATGAGTCGATGTTCGTAATTCTAGTACCGCCCGTGCGACATACAATGTTTTTCATCACATTTGCAAGTAAAATTTTATATTTGTAAAAGAAAAAATATAATTCTTCCAATATTGGCGATACCTTAGGCTGTGCTCTTGGCAACGTCGCCCTCTACCTCCCTCGGCATGCGCCGCAACGTGCGTGTGCATGTGGTCCATGTAGTCCTGCTGCTACGCCACGCGCAGCGCCGTCAGTACGGGCACCGACTCATTTACCGACCACGGGTTTCATGACAAGCACATTAAGGTCGAGGGTTTTATTTGGGGGGTTGCAGCCAAGGTAGCCTGCATGTTACGACACTGTTTACGAGCAAGTGTGATGAAAAGTTAATTACCACCGTATCCATTGTCCCCCAAGCAGTCCAATCCGGTGATTGTACCATTGCGCGGCCAGTCGGTAATTTTAATCACGTTGCTTCAGTACAAAGCCAGAGCAATCATTTTGAGTATTCAATCGTACGATACGGATAACAATAGAAGAACGAGTTGAACAGTTGAATTGAATAAAATTATCTAGTCTTCTGATTTAAGTAAATTTTGTCTGCTCTGAGAAAGGCAACAGAATCAAAATCCAGAGGTACAGCCATTAAACAATCTTCTTTGGTCACTTGTCTATGCAAATATATATTATATATTTTTCTCTTAAATACTAGTTTGTTTCTTCAATATGATAAAAGACATTGTAGGTTTTGCGGGTGGTATAGGAATTACGAAACTCGACTTAAAAAGCTAGAGTCTAATAGAATCTCGTTCGTAATTGTAATTCCTTACTCAACTTACCGTCCAAGACACAATGCACTATTTCTTTATAGCTGGGTAAATACTTAGCATTTTTGTAGCGCTTTTTTTCTTCGTTACTGTTTCGGCAAATATTATTAATAGATTGATGCTCAGGGTTTAAATTATTATGAAAACTAAAGACGATACCGACGCTAAATTAAGCGTAATCAAAATTCTTGCGACTTATTCGTCCATTGTGCTAATAAACGTTTAACCGAGCGTCAAACGCTCGAATACTCACCCAGCTACATATTTAATCATTGAATCAAAATTACTTATAAACCCGTAACTTAGCTCTACCAGCATAAACCCATCAACCATTACCAACACGCCGTAACATGCAAATTGCCCCTCAAGACCCAATCCCATCAATCCGTGATTGAAACCAACACACCGCCCGTATAATAGTGATTAATCTCTGTAATCACATCACGTGGTTCCGCGAGGTGCAATCACATTAGCGGGTGAACCCTAAAGTTTTAATCTGCGCTACAATGGGAGCGATCGTGATTGCAGCGCATATGCATAGTCTTTGGGGAACGTTTAGCCTGCGATGCGGGACAAATGAGTGTATAGCTGGGCTTTATTACTACGACGGAATGGAGAGGGTTACGTTTGAGTTAAGAAGTTCTGTTTTCAGTAGGATACCACTATTTTCAGATTCTCTTCTTTCAGTTTTTTTTAGGAACTTAAAGAAGCAACCTTTAAAAAGAGAAAGAGAGAGAGAGAGAAAGTGTGTGTGTGTGTGTGTGTGTAAGAGAGAGAGAGAGAAAGAAAGAGAGAAACATTTATTTGCACATATTAGATACCTACACATAAAAAAAAAACATTAGATAACTAGACTACCAAACAATTTATTTGTGTCAAAGCCACTAAAAATATAACTTTACAATTAATTGACCACAATTGATTGAACATCAATCTAGTTTTCATGACTAAGTAAGTACTTAGTGTTTTTTTTTTCACTAGAGTCACGACTCCAAATTAGTGTTATTATTTTGAGTAGATAATATAATCTACTCTATCGTTACATCTAAGTCTGGCTGGGCACTGTATAATATGTTAATATATTCTAGCAAATTTCAAAACCATACCGCTTTAATTGTCCCGCAGTATAAATGCACGGCTCGTCGAGGGACGAATTGTTTTCATATTAATAGCATGTCGACAAAGGCAAGGAGCAAACAACAGCACCCCATAACTCGTTCACGGCCATTTCATCAGTCGTCGACGTGGGTTATTTTATAATTTTCGAAGATGAAATATCATTTTTTTTTTCATGGATCGTTGAAATGCCTGGGCTATGGGGGTAACTTCAACAAGTATAGGTACATACATTCTTTAGAAAGACTGTGGGTTCCTGAATGACATTGTTACTTTTAATCGTTGACAAGGTACCATACAACTGAATCAGCGAACACTATATCACTGACCTTTATTCATAAACACGAAATAAATATTTTTAAAAGCAATACAGGCCAAAATTTTACCAAACCAAATTTACTAGACACAGTCATTTCCACTACAAAACTCTTTAACAAAATCACAAATTCACAACCCAGCTAAAACAAGAAGCTGAATCTTCGCTAAAGAGTAACCAACTTCCTGCGAAAAGCGGAGCTCAAAATGGTTTACGCTTTACGTTGTACAGCGCTGATGAGTAAGGGTTGCCACCTTCAATAATCCTCCTTTTGAGCTTCGCCGCAATCGGGTAAAGTCCTGAAGACTTGAGAGGTTACCAATATTTTGATCTTCGTAGGTATTCTTTTTTCGGCAACTCTCGCACTCGGATTAAATGGTGTGGCCGAACGTAGCAATCGCACAGTTCTGTCCATAGTAAATGCATAATCTTACCTAGTAGGTATTTGCCACAATGCCGTACGAAACGAAAAGATTGGGCTTAAAGCATATTTTATTTAGGAAACTAAAGAGCAGAGGAAATACAGTACAATACGCAATTAAAGTTAACAGTTACGATGGTTTTGGTCGATTAGTTATCATGCCGACTGACTTCACTTCAAAGAGTAGTATAATATACTGCCTTCACTTTACTCACCGTGTCGTATAAATTCATCGGATTCCTAACTTTGACTTCATAATGTAATTGTGTCTGCTCCACGAGGAAATAGGGGGTTGGCATCCCTGCAGTTGCGTTCAGGTGCGGATGAGCCCCTCCCTCTCCCCCCACTAGCGACTGTAGTTCGTCGCGTCTGAAAATTAATTCCTCTACATAATCAGAACTTCCGTACGCTGGTTGCAGTAGCTTCACTTTGGGAGTTAATTTCAAACGTCACATGAAGTTGGATTAAAACGAATTCTGTTATAAGTACACCTGCTGTTTCAATTCAATTATTAATGTTTCTTTACTTTTTAACATGTTGAGAATTAAAACTACGTCGTTCTTATATGTCCATTCGTGGAACTTGTCCTTTGTACCTACTGTTTTTTTTAATTTCTGTTATGGGAGTTGAGGGCTAGGTAGGTTTACTATTATGTTTTGCTACATATTTTTAGGCACATAACAAATTATTTGCGTCTACGTTTATTATTCTTATAAATATTTGTAAGAATTATAGATAAATGTTTCCAAAAATGTTCAAGATGTGATACACGGAAGTGAAAGCTGTAATTTAATTACCAAATCTATGATTTGGAACTAACTAGTGGATTTTTTTAAGTTCAAATAGACCAGATATATAAAGTTTTGATGTAACAAATCAACCAATTTCAACTAACTTTTTGCTTAGAATCAAACCCCCGCTATCTCCAGCTCTAACCAACCACCGCATCACACTGCTGTAGCGAAGACAAAAAGGCCCAACGTCATAATTAAAAAAATCTCGTGCCTGCAAAGAAAGGGGGGAAGTGGCGTGAAACGAAAGCAAGACGGATGGGGTGCCACAGAGGGCCGGGCAAAGACAATGCTGCGCTTTGGAGGCGCTTTAATCATAAATATATCAAGCGGAGACGAGGTTAGGTATGAGCACACTTGGGACAGTCGGACGGGTAAGGTTTGGGACCATATTGGCCGGCTTAAAAAGTCATGTTCATACAGATCAGGATGATAATCATGGAAACCTGATCAGCAAATGTTACAAAACCCGTGACGCGCTGCATAAGAGAAGTAATGCATAATAGTGTGAAAGAATAAGGTTCCCAGCTGTACTGGAAAAAGTTAAGTACTTAAGTTTTTGCGTAAATGTATGGAATGCGCTGCCTGTTTTTGTTGGCAAACAAAATGGTTAGACATTTTAATACAACTTGTGTACTCTGATATCATCCACATAAAGACAAACGTAGAGTAGGTATTGGTACATTCTAAAATAATGTAGCTCTTTTAATATTATTATATTATAATCTAGCGATTAGCTGCATGATTTATATTAGAGTGGCTATAAATTCAATGGTCTCTTGTGTTTTCTTACGTCAGTACTGTGTTTGTCTCTCAAATAAAAATATGGCTACCTAATAGTGTATGTTTTTCTTTGTATCTCAATAAAGCAGCTAAACTATGCAAAACCCCGTTTTAATCAAGAATACCGTCAGTTTTGACTTTTAAATTATTGATATATGTAAGTATCAAATTTTTCTTTCATTTTTACTATAGATTGAGCTGCTTACTTGTTTGCCTGAACTAATCCAACGACATTTTCTAACGTATGGAACTGTGTGTTCTACACATAACAAGCAAGGTAAAAAAACCGCTTGCATTCCACAAAGCTTCTTTTAATTTGCCGTAGGAACACAATTTTCCTCAATAGCAGTCTTGAGACTGTGTACCTACACCGCCCGAGCAGAGCGTACGAGTATGAAAGTTAAAAGGGGTGTTAAAACAAAACGAATGAGTTTGTACAAAGACAGGAAGCTACGCGTGCCTAGGACTACGGCCTTTTGATAACTATACCTAAACATGTTTGATTAATGAATGTCTGCGATGGCTTTGTTTGAACACTCCGTAAATGTGGACGCCTAATTGTCATTGTTTTTGCATTTGCACCGACGGAGATTGTCTCGATAACATTGAAAAGGTGATTTTTAATTTAAATCTTCTTTGGCGATATAGTTTCAGAAAAAATCGATATTATTTAGTTTACCTCAGTTTGTTCGCGTATTGGCTACGTAGTAGGTACCTATCAACTGGCAGTTTTTATTTCTGTCGAGATTTTACTGTAGGTACCTAACGCGGTTTATCTATTTATCCAATAGTAATAAATAAGTGTTTTTCAAGGTTTTACGGAACCAACATTGAATTGGCTGCAAATTTGTCGACCGATTTATTATCCGAATTCCAATTTCAAGTCATACAATAGTCCATTTCACTCTTCTATAGACACAGCTTGTACCTATATGGATGCCCGGGCATTATGAAAAAATACCGATTTATCACTTGGTCCATAAGTTCCATAACAAATTATATGTTTTAAAGTAATTTATTTCGTTAGGTGTTTAACACTTCCAAATAAACTAAATATTTGGAGATACCTGGGCCCAATTTCAAATAAAAAACTGGCCAAGTGCGAGTGGGACACGCGCACGAAGGGTTCCGTACCAATGTATACAACATTAGATAGGCATTAGCAAAATACGGCAAAAAATCACGTTTGTTGTATGGGAGCCCCCCTTAAATATTTATTTAATTTAAAATTAATTATTTATTTTTATATTGAATATATGTACAACTAATAATTCTGCGAATATTTCAAGTGGCTACCTGTTGCCATTATTAATATTGAGCGAAAAACGGCAAAAAAAATCACGTTTGTTGTATGGGAGCCCCACTTAAATATTTATTTTATTCTGTTTTTAGTATAGTTGTTTTAGCAGCAACAGAAATACATCATCTGTGTAAATTTCAACTGTCTAGCTATCATGGTTCATGAGATACAGCCTGGTGACAGACAGACAAACGGACAGTGGAGTCTTAGTAATAGGGTATCGTTTTTACCCTTTGGGTACGGAACTAAAAAATAACTTACAAGCAAATAGTAGGTACTAATAAATTTCAATAATCAATAATATCATTTACTTATACTCTTTATGCAATTGGGCCTGGGTAACACACGAATTAGGTGAGGTTTGCAAATAAAATCAACAAATAAAATTTACTGCATGTTCAACCCTGCGCGAACATTGTTAACCGCAGGGCTGTCACGTCGCCATCAGCTAATTAGCAGTTGATCAAGCAGTTTGAGGCATTAGTCCGACGCATTGTGTCGGCACAAGCAAACTCTGTTAGCTAGCTAGGGCTGCTGCAATACACAAAGAGATGGATAATTTATCTAGGTATGCGCAATAAAATAAGGGCCCTGGATTTTATTTGGTGAAACATAAATACTTACTCAATAAAACAGCGTACTCCTACCTAAAAGGCCGGCAACGTAGTTGTGACTCTTCTGGTGTTGCAGGTGTAATGGTGATAAGTGCTATAATGCTTGTTTTCTGTGTCTTGTTTCTGGTGTTTTGGAGTGCAGTGAGTGTTTCGGATCCAGTGAACCCGCTTCACCCGAGCATACTGCGCTTGATTGCAAACCTTCATTTAGATCATCTGTAACTTTATTATTATTATGAGGAGACAAACGAGCACGTGGTTCATTTGGTTAGAAAATT
>NC_133479.1:6865992-7005032 GCF_025370935.1 Choristoneura fumiferana | reverse complement strand
GCTTCGCGTGCGGGCCGCGCAAACATGAGCGCAGCCGCGCCATGTTATCGTTTGGCGTGAAGCTGTACGCCTTCGACGATTCGTTGTAAGCCGCCTGGAACGGCAGCCACTCCCTCGCCGCATCGGAGAAGGAAGGCAGCTCGTACACTTGGCGCGGTGGTGGACGCACCCGCGCCATCTTTTCCAGTGCCTCGGCGAGCTTCTCGATGCCTCGCTGGTGGCGAACGGCGCCGCTTGTGTTCGGGTGGTGGCGGAGATAGGCACCGCTTCGGCTCCGGTTTAGGCGCCTGTTGAGGCGTCGGTTGCTACGCCATGCTGCGCCGGAACCAATCAGCCCGCCGAGGTGCGCATCAACGGAGAAGTAGCCCATTCATATCGCAGTCGTCGCATTTATTATTCGGTATGGGCTAGTGTCGCAAAAATCAACTTCAAAAATCATTATTTCGGGAAACTTAACCTAATTAAAGCTAAATTACAGTACTAATATACAATAATCTTAAAATCTAATTAGAATCTATATAATTGAAGCTTAAGGGGCTGTTTCACCATCCATTGATTAGCGTTAACCGACGGTTAAATGTGATGCCGTCTCCGTTTATTCTAACACAACAAATAGAGACATCACATCTAACCGTCAGTTAACACTAATCAACGGGTGGTGAAACAGCCTCTAAATCTAATTAGAAACTAATTAAAACTACAGCGTCGCGTGGTTGTCCGCAACAAAAGCAGAGGGTCGTGGGTTCCAGCCCAGCTCCGAGTTCTTCGGATTTATATGCGGAATTACATTTGTAATTTACCATGAGCTCTTTGGTGAAGGCAAACATCGTGAGGAACACTGCACACTCCTGCGAAGAAATTCAATGGCGTGTGTGAAGTTCTCAATCCGCACTAGGCCTGCGTGAGAACTATAGCCCAAGCTCACTCATTGTGAGAGGAGGCCTGTGCCCAGCAGTACGGCGTAAATAGGCTGATGATAACGATAAATAAATAAATAAATATGTGGGTGACCAGTTGCTTACCTGAAGTTCTAGGCTTTGAATATCAATGGTGATACCAGCTGTCTTGTTCAAGGAAGCAATTCCAGCAGCTATTTCTCCAGTTGGAACCTGTACACCTGCAATCCCCAAATATATAATTATAATATTATATGAAAACAGCTATTTGTATAGAATGCTATAAATTGGGATCAAGCAGTTGCAAAATTTCGTTTCAAGATCTTATACAATTCTTTACACCTCAATGACTGATTGAGTGAGTAGAAATGTTGGACAACGTAAAGAGAACTTAATTCAAATCTACAATACATACTTTCACTCATATAGTAATGTATGTATGTATGTAAAGCTCTTTATTGTACAGAAAATTTAATTTTAATTCAATTTCATTTTTTTTTATTCAATTCAAACTACACATACAATTTTTTTTTTTCAAAAATGGTGGTACTTTACAATAAATTACACTGACTCCTACACTAGCCAAGGCCTGTTCTGTAGGTAACCAATTTGTATGTTGGTTAACAAAACTGAGGCGGAAAGTTAATACATTTTACCATATTAATTGTTAAACCATCTAGACTATTATTATTATAAAATTATATTAGTGAACAAAGGTATTCAAAAATTAAATTTAGCACTAGTTGTAAATGAGGTACTTTCTAAAATTTAATCGAAATTATGGTGATGGTGTGTGTGTGTGTGTGTGTGTGTGTGTGTGTGTGTGTGTGTGTGTGTGTGTGCGTGTGCGTGCGTGCGTGCGTGCGTGCGTGCGTGCGTGCGTGCGTGCGTGCGGCGTGCGTGCGTGCGTGCGTGTGTGTGTGTGTGTGGCAAAATCATCCCTAACAGGGATCTCTTCCAGTTGACATTGAGTTTCAGTTAAATTCTTGTGTTTAGATGACCAGATGGACTAGTGGTTAGAGAACCTGACTACGAAGCTTGAGGTCCCGGGTTCGATTCCCGTGTCGGGGCAGATATTTGTATGAAAAATACGAATGTTTGTTCTCGGGTCTTGGGTGTTTAATATGTATTTAAGTATGTATCTATATCTACATAATTATATTTATCCGTTGCTTAGTTACCCATACCACAAGCTTTGCTAAGCTTACTTTGGGACTAGGTCAATTGGTGTGAATTGTCCCGTGATATTTATTATTATTATTATTATTGTGTATCAATTTTTTTGTTTATCTTATGCTGGTTTCCGAATAAACACTATAGTTGGCAAAAGAGCTTTTACTAAAAATTGCATTTTTACAAGCTTTTATTTAGTTTCACCTACTCCCGTTGTCTGTCTCTGTCTGTAGTCAAATCTTGCAAGTATAATTTGACCAACTTCCAGTAGTCAGATTGACTTGAAATTTGGAATACTTATATAAATCGCGTGACAACACAATAATCTGGTAGTAACATCCTAGTAGTCCAGCCAGGATTGTCTCTGCAGGGCGGAACTCTTCAACGGTTAATAGCATCGACTTGAAATTTGGTATACAAATGTAATTTGGGTGACAATGCAAGTACAGTCAACAAAAAGAACAGTCAGCGTAAAAAGCTTGTATTCAAAATGAAATTTTTATGGTTAGGTTATTAATAGAAAACTTATTTGTTTTCGAGGTATGGTACATACCCTAAAAAGTAATATACATATAATTTTTTTAATATAGTAAAATATAAATGTATTGTGTCCTGTATTGGCTGTCACATATCTTGCTTGTCACAAACATAAACCTAATTATTTATACTAATTACTTATTTAGATTAATTGGAAAAAAATTAGTTTGCCAAAACTAGTCAGTCTCCCATGTTGTCATGAGGCAATTAAAATTTTACTAACAGAAGTGAAAATGGTAAATTATGCAAATCCGTGTAATTCAAATACAGGCACCCAACAGAATGCACACATTTTCATCAATAATAGTGTATTCCAAAATTGATTTGCTTGGTTCGCATACACATAACTGTATCTACTTACATCACCCACTTCAATATAAGTCTGTTTAAATAAACAACAGTCGCATGAAATTACCTGCAGTGCTTGTTGTAGGCAAATCTGTATTAAAGGTGTCTATTGTCCTTGCAGCAGATACTTCAATTTGAGTTGAACCTGTAATTACAAACAATAAAGTTGTTAGAATCTGGCCAGCAAAAGCTGTCCACGCATTTTTTACCAAACTTTAATCTGGTGTCATTTTAGAAGACTGTCAAAATTGACATATTGACATTCCACATCAAATTTGTTAAATAATAAATAAATAAATTCTAACCCGGCTTAGATAGTTTCGATATTTCTGCTCTAAGAAATAAATAAATTATTTTTTGTTCAATTCAACCTACCATTCTCAAAATGCAAAATTTTATAAGATTATATTATAATTAAAATGTTAGAAGACTATATTCAATGCCAATCTGGTCAAAATGGTCCAAAATTGATGCGTCTGGACTGTACATAAATGGACACTGACAAAAGTCATAAAATTGACCAAGGGACTCCTAAAGTACATCATCAACTTTCACACATTACTATAATTAATGTTGGTGTAGCTTGAAGTCTCGAAGTATAATTTAAGATCTGGAAAATTTTAATAATATCTAAGTATCAACATTGTTTAAACAGTGTACAGCAAGAGTTGTCAGCCACATTTCTTTTTAATTTGCCGCAGTTTGTCTGGTACAGCTTTCGTTGGCCAATATAAGTCCATCATCATCGTCAGCTCCAGCATATATACAATATGTATATCACACCACTGGCCACAGGCTTCCTCACTGATAGAGGGAGGGCCCAGTGCCCAGTGCAAGTTGGGAACTTCACACATACCACTGATCACAAGTGCGTGCAGGTTTCCTCACCATGTATTCTTTCACCAAAAAGCTTATGGTTAATGTTATTTCACACATAAATCCGAAAAACTAAGAGGTTTGAATCAACAACAGGTGGTAGGACCTTGTGCAAGGTCCACCCAGAGTTCTATACCACCTTCTTGCTCGCTAATCCTGCCATGAAGCAGCAGTGCTTGCACTGTTGTGTTTCGGCGTGGAGAGTAAAACAGCCGGTGAAATAACTGGCACTTGAGGTATCCCATCTTAGGCCTCTCGGTTGGCAACGCATCTGCAATACCCCTGGCGTTGCAGATGTTTATGGGCGGTGGTGATCTCTTACCATCAGGAGACCCACTTGCTTGTTTGCTATCCAGTCAAAAAAAAAAACAACAACAACATTCTGCTTGTGAGGTCATAGGTCAACTACCAGACTACCCACCTACCACCTGCGTATCATTATAAATGCAAAGTATTTCTTTATATATACATACCTGGTAAGTTAAGCACGGGTATTGCAGCTTTGCTCAATCTCTGTTTATCATAACAATATTTTTTTTTGTTGTTGACTCACTGTCCTATTCTTGAAAATGTATGTCATCGAACATTCTGACCCCACATTCGAAATCTGTCTATTTCCTTGGCTGGATCCGGAAACACATGAAAACTTACACCTATAAATAAAATAAATATGTTACTCTTTTTTCAGATTCGTGTAAAGCACAATTGCGCACTTGTTCTTATATGTGCACTTGTGTTTTATCCTCATGAAACAAATTTGCACTTGTGCTTCAAAAGGGATAAAACCGGCCAAGAGCGTGTCGGACACGCCCAAAATAGGGTTCCGTAGCCATTACGAAAATATTTAGTAATATTTTTCTAAGGATTTCGTATTTATACGGAATCTTCCAAGTTTAGGTATATTTTATACCTTAGGCTGCTATTTACTCTTAAACTACTAATAATTCTCAAGCAAACTTGCCGTTATAGTTTTCCTTTTAAGTTTGATATACTTACTACGGTTGTGAATTTTAATGAAAACGCCCTATTTTAATGACAATTTGCACTTTAAAGTTGAATATTTCGCAAACAAATCACTGAATTGAAAAATTGTCTTAGCAAACCAGTAGGGTTTTAAAAGACCTATCCAACGATACCCCCACACTAAAGGGTTAGGATGAGAAAAAAAATCACCCCCACTTTACGTCTATGGGAGGTACCCTAAAAAAAATTTAATTTACAGCTTTCTAGCATTGATAGTCCCTGGGCAAAGCCGCGGACGGACGGACGGACGGACGGACGGACGGACGGACGGACGGACGGACGGACGGACGGACGGACGGACGGACGGACAGACAGACAGACAGACAGACAGACAGACAGACAGACAGACAGACAGACAGACAGACAGACAGACAGACAGACAGACAGACAGACAGACAGACAGACACAGACAGACAGACAGACAGACAGACAGACAGACAGACAGACAGACAGACAGACAGACAGACAGACAGAAAGACAGAGACATGGCGAAACTATAAGGGTTCCGTTTTTGCCATTTTGGGTCCGGAACTCTAAAAACCGAACCCTTAAATGATCGCTATACAATGATCTGTCTGTCTTTTAAGATCCTTTTTCATCAGGGACATAGGGCTCTAAGCATAATTTTCCACACGGGACAATCTTCAATGTGGAGGTAGCATGCCGAAATTAATATCAATACTCAAACCTGGTGTGCAGTACCTTGAAGCTCTGTAAAAAATTAACCTTCGAAATCAACCCAAACAAAATATACCCTCATTAAAAAGGTGTTTCCATACAAATTACCTACAAGTTGTCCTAAAAACTTGAAATTTGGTATAAAGGTAGCTTTTATAGCAGCCAATCAAAAAAATCTGAAAATCTTAATTTTTCAGTGACCAATATAAAATACATTTTACTTAGGCGCAGGGTTGCTGTATTTTTGTTACATCTTAATTTTTACACTTAGAATTTTTTACCAAAATTAAGGCATGATGGCACATATTTTAAATGATGTTATCAAATAGAGTAAGTTAAAAGAAGCGTATTTTACTTGAAGAACTTTTCTCTGTAATCAAAAATGGCCGAAATAAAGGTACCCAGTGTTAAATTTTTGCAAGGAGCCGGACTTGGAAATTTTTTGGCAAAAAGAAGTCATGATGACACATATTTTCAATGATGTTATCAAATAGAGTACGTTAAAATAAGCGTATTTTACTTGAACAACTTTTCTCTGTAATCAAAAATGGCTGAGATAAAGGTACCCAAAGTTTTAAATTTTTTGCAAGGAGCCGGGGACTTGGAAATTTTTGGCAAAAAGAAGTCATGATGACATATATTTTAAATGATGTTACTGTATAGAATACGTTAAAATAAGTGTATTTTGTTAGACAAATTTTTCTCTGTAATTAAAAATAGCCAAGATATAGGGACCCAAAGTTTGAAATTTAGGTACAAGCAAAGCGAGCAGTGGTTAGTATGAATTGAGTCCACAACGCACGAGCCGAGCCGAGCGAGCGAAGCAAGCGTACCGCGGCAGCGGCCGCGAATTGCCAGAACTGAATTAAGCCGTTAATCTTAGCTATTGTTGAAATGAAATGAAATAATTTATTTTGCTTTAGACAAGGTAATAAATGGTTTTATAAAAATGTGTTAAGGTGCAGTGACACATGTAACCAAAAACACTGGCATGAAAACATTAACTTATTAAATAAGTTCACTAAAAAGACAATTAATTTTGTAATATAAATAAATAATCTAAATTGAATAATAGTTATTAATTTATAGATCAATGTAACCCTGTGATAATGTCAATTATTATTTTAAATATTCTTTAATTAAATAAAATGCTTTGTCTTTAAGCCACTGATATAATTTAAATCTGAATTTACTCCTGGGCAACTCAGCTATGCTCTTAGGCAACTTATTAAATATTCGTATTGCCATTGGAAAACAGTTTCTGCAATACAAGTGTGTGTTAGTTTTAGGATAAATTAGTTTATTTGGGTATCTGGTATTAAAAAGGCACACTTGCTGTTTTGTTTTAGTGCTTTCGATGTAATTTGACAGTTACATATTTCAAAAATATATAAACAAGGGACTATCAGTAAATTCAACCGTTCAAACAGCGGTTTACAAGTAGTTAGAGGGGGACATTACATATGCTACTTATACATTATTTTGGACCAATAAATACCCTATTAATGTCTACTGAATTTCCCCACAATAGTATACATATGTTAATATTGATCCAACGTAGCCATGGTATGCATTTAGTGCTGTTTGTTCATTTGCAATTTTTGTAAGCCGCCAGTGTATAAGCAAAACAATTTATTTTATTTACTATACTCTGAACATGCGGTTTCCATGAACACTTATTATCTATATTAAATTATACCTAGAAATCGTGCTTCGTTTGATTCTCTCATTATTTGATTATCATAATGATACAGTGATATTTTCAAAATAAGCCTTTCCATTTCGAAATTGTACATATGTAGTTTTATTTAAATTAACATTCAAATTGCTGTCCTTTTACCAGTTTATTATGATATAAACAGTTTTATTTATTTCAGTATTGTAAGTTTATTTATTTTTACCTGTTATGATGATTGAAATGTCATCAGCAATGTTTGATTAAAATATAAGTTGAATGCTAATTTTCTTTCTTCTACTTCTATCTCATCTGTAGTTGGTCACAGTGAAAAGTACCCCTTTTAAAAGATGCTCATTTTAACATACTCTAATTATAACAATTATTTAAAATAGGGTTTATACTCACATAGAAAATAACATTGTTTTGAATTTTAAGTCCTGGCTCCATAGTAATTTTACTTGAAAATTTTCTGTCCAAAATATGGCTATGTCTTTTTTGATTCCTGTTTTTACGCGTTTCAAGCAATAAAAAAAATGTGTGGTTCCCGCTTTGGTATAGTCTGACCAACTTTTCGTACATAATCTTCGGTGCGCGAGTCCGACTCGCACTCGGGTTAGTTTTTTTATATTTATTGAGGCTTTGGTACACATGATCAGCCTTATTGGGAGAGAGACTCCAGGCCAAAGAGTATTGTAATGTATAGGAATCTCCAGGCATAATAATGATGTGATACGATGGCTGTGACGCCAAAAACATTGATCAAAATAAAAAATCCTCTCAACAACGGTTAATGATTAATTATTAACCTTTTAAATACACTTAGAATGTATAACTAGCGATATAATTCGCCTTTGCCAAGCTTATAGTTCAATATTTCACGAGACTGAAAACTCAATCTTACAATTGGAAAACTATTTTATTAGAATGGTTTTATTTACCTTTTCCACTTCTTGTCATGCATCCCGGCACGCAGCAAACGAGAATACATATTTTAACAAATACGTTAGTAGTGAAATAATTAAATCAAATTCTATCTCGTCTCGACAAAAAATCGAAGGAGCCGAAGGCTCAAGTCGGCTCACCTCAACGAATTAATGGAGGAAGCACTAAAACACTTTAATTAATTAACAATTCACTCAAATAAAGGCAACGAAAGGTTGGAAAAACTGTAACAACAAGTTTTCTTTAAAACTGCCGACCGACATTTTGTATTTTTTACCGAAGGGAAAAGCAATGGCGGAATCGACAGATACGGTAAAGTAGGTACGATTAGGTAAGCAATGTTACTTGTAAAATGTTCTCTGTTCTTTACAAATTGCTTGAGAAAGTTTAATGAATCTTTGAATAAAATGTTTAATTATTAAGAATGAATGTTTAATATGATATAAAAACATATTGATGTACTTTCACTTATATTTTGGTTATGGCAAGAAAGCAGAATTTATAGGTAAGTTATTTTAACAAGGAGCGCTAGATTTCGCTAGCTTCTATGCAAATTGAGGAACCTGCATACTATTGAGAAGAGACCATAGCGTGGTTACGAGTACCTAGAAGAGGTATGTTGATTATGCTTTCTGTCTTGTACCTATTTAGGTACAGTTGAAGAGTAATTGGTAATGGTCGTTACAAAATAAATACATAGTAAAAAAAATGGAAAATTGGGGTATTTTTTTATCTTCGTCAAAATCAATAGTGCTCGGGATCGTAATTCTGACTATGGAGAACCAGAAAAAAAAATTAAAAAAAATTAAAGCGTCATTTAAAGTGGAAATGCCGTTTTATGCTTTCACGTTAGTGAAACAGCTTTTAGTTTTACCAAAGATGAGATCTAACAGACTGATTTTTCGACCCGAAAACCCCCACATAAAAAATTTCGAAATTGTAAGGGCCGCTTCCGAGACCACCGAAATAAATAAGTACCTACCTATTAATTGCACGTTAAACAAATAGGTACTTAGGTTGAAGTTAGAACGGATGCAAAAGTAAAGCAGCGTCTGATCCAATAAATAACGGTACATTAGCACTTAAGTACCTACATAAAACTTCACTCATTCATTTTCACGTCAAAACATTTTCCGTTTACCAAAAACTGTCAAAAACGAAGCAAATAGAAACGTATGTTTGCGTACGTTTCGTTGTGCATGCAACGAAAACTCTTTCCCAATTTGCAACCGGGTATCCGAGTATTTCATAAAACAAAGGCTTTGGACAATGGGCAGCGAAACTTTTTTGGCATAACTGGACAATAGAGCGGTTACCTAAACGCGGACAAGCCAGTTTTGGGTTAAGGGATGTGCACGCGAGCGGGAAATTTAGACGATTCATTTTTCATGACAGTTTTTTTGGCTGTGCGTGCCCTTTACCTATGAATAGCTTAATGTAGTTAACAAATAGAAAAAAATGTGATTGGTTAAATAATTAAATGAGCCAATCGCAAGCAAGTCTGTCAAGGAACCCTCATTTGGTGGGATTTCTTATAGTAATAAGTACTCTATGTGAATTTCAAAGGTATATGGATATTTTAAGCCGATTATACTACAAGCGTGTGCGTGCATTAAGTAGATACCTATTTAGCCGACCGTTGCTGCCTCCGTTAGGTACCTGCGCGCCCGCCAAAAAATATTATACCTACAGCGTGTGACACTCGTTGATACTTTATAATGAAAAGTATATTTTAAAGGTAATCGAGACGTAATGATAGGTCATTTATTATCATATATATCAAGTGTAAACGGAAACAGCTTTTTGGGGTTGGAACTGCACAAAATTTTTAATAATGACGTAATAATTTTTAATTTGATAATGAATAAAAATAATTTGATTTGATTAATTTGTTGACTGTTAGTGCGTTTATTATGATATATATAGACGTTGTGTATATGTGACGTTTTCCTGGCGGTTTGAAGAGAATGTGGTTGATGATAACAGTACCTACTTATAAATAAAACTTTGTATTCATGACCAGGTCCCGAATGAGGACCGCATAGATCAAATATTAATATGACTTCGTAGGCTTTTAGGAGTTATAACTAAACAATCCTAAGCTAAACATCCCAGCCCATAAATAGGCACGCAGACGCGTGTCACTGTACCCGAAAACGAGAAGGTATAATTACAATCAAACTATCAAAACATTTCCGTCCCCCTGCACATTGTCCACAGACTTGGTCAGTTTCTTTCATCCGCAGATTCTCAGCCAATTGTGGCATTAAACAATAGAACCTTTCAGTGATACGTGCTCGTCCACTCCCGAAACTGCCTCAGACGATAAAATCTTGTGTACAGTCCGCAAATCAATCAAAATCAAAACCTTTAATTTGCAAGTAAGTAGTTCGTAAAGGGCTCTTTTACATATTGCTTTTTTTACTTCTTGTACTTTCGGTAAGACCATCATTAACTAATTTATAGAAGCAGGGGTTACTTTGTGGACGTCCATATCAATGAACTAAAAAAATAAAAGCATAGAATCTCCTCTTTTTTTGAAGTCGGTTAAAAATTACTTTGCTCACCCGTGTGAATATCTATTCTTTCTTTCTTCTTTCTTTCTTTCTTTCCGTGACCTAGGTCGTGTTAAGATCGGTTAAAGATCGCGGTTGAGCAAAGTAATTGTTTTAGTTTAATTTAAATACCACCATTGCCATGAAAAACGCGCCGGAAAAATAATGACAGAAAGTAATTTTTAACCCCCGACGCAAAAAGAGGGGTGTTATAAGTTTGACCGCTATGTGTGTCTGTCTGTGGCACTGTAGCTCTTAAACGGGTGGACCGATTTGAATGCGGTTTTTTTTATTTGAAAGCTGGTTTTCTAGCGATGGATCTTAGATGTTTTATTAAAATCGGTTCAGCCGTTTCAAGATCATCAGCTCTTTTGTCCGCTGCGGTAGGAATCTTAGACGCATAATGGGTATTTACATTACTTTCAAACATATTTGGGACCTAAAATTTGAAACACCCATGTATGCTATATATCTATGCAATATTATGGAATTCTCGGTCTGATGCTGCAGCCAGGATATCCAGAACACTAGTAGGTACACTCTTGATAAAACTATAGCAGATATATCATGTTTGGATTCGTTTTGATTAGTATTTGATTCTACATACAATGCAATGGTGGCAACAGGATGAGCTGATGCTGCAGCCAGGATATCAAGCACACTAGTACACTCTATAAAAAATAATAGCATATATGTCGTGTTTGGATTCGTTTTGATCAGTAATTGATTCTACATACAATGCAGTGGTGGCAACACGACGAGCTGATGCTGCAGCCAGGATATCCAGCAGACCAGTATACTCTGGAAAAATAACAGCAGATATGTCGTGTTTGATTCCTTTTGATCAGTATTTGATTCTACATACAATGCAATGGTGGCAACACGATGAGCTGATGCTGCAGCCAGGATATCTAGTACACTAGTACACTGTATAAAAAATAATAGCACACATGTCGTGTTTGGATTCGTTTTGATCAGTAATTGATTCTACATATAATGCAGTGGTGGCAACACGACGAGCTGATGCTGCAGCCAGGAAATCCAGCACACCAGTATACTCTTGAAAAAATAATAGCAGATATGTCGTGTTTGATTTCTTTTGATCAGTATTTGATTCTACATACAATGCAATGGTGGCAACACGATGAGCTGATGCTGCAGCCAGGATATCCAACACACTAGTACACTTAAAAAAATAATACCAGTTTAAAAAACATTAAATAAAAAACTTAAATTCAAAATTTAAAAACCCCCGACACCAAAAAACGCAAGCAAAAATAAAAAAACGCCCGAAAAAAAAAGCTGACAAAAAACGCCGCCAAAAAAGACAACTAAAAAGTAAAAAGTAATTATGCACTACCTAGCTGTTGCCCGCGACTTCATCTGCGAAGAATTCGTTTATCCCTATCCCGCGGGGACTATGCTGATTTCCCGCAAAATTAGCCTAAGCTAATTTAGTATAAGTACCTAGTAATAATTTTTTTTTATCTAAGCGTCGTCGGTGTCGGGGGACCGCTAAGGTTAATACTTTAAAAAATACAACATATGTACTTTGGTTTCCTGTTAACCAAACGAATACCTAACGCGGCCGCGCGGCCGGCAGGGAAACTTCTCTAAAAATAAATTACACGGGTTCCAGATAGAGCGAAGTAAATCAGCTCGTTGAAGTGGCAATGGGTGTGCCATAGGTTTACTACACTATACTCGTAGCACGGAGAACAGATGGCCGTTGGGGCCGAAAAGTTTTTGAATGGAGACCGGGGATTGGCAAGCGCAGCGTAGGACGTCTACCAACGATGTGGAAAGATGACAAATATGATGAAGCTTAAGCGAATTAAAGCTGCAGATGGATGCAGATCGCATTCATCCGGAGCAACTGGATTTATAGGGGAGGCTTATATCCAACAGTACGTAGTGGACCATCTACCCCGATAGAGACGACGAGGACGATTACGGGGTCTCATGGTTAAGTACCAAACTTTAAATATTTTTGAAGATAAGATCTACTAATCACGATAAAATTTAAATAAACTCTATTAAGGTTCAGTCCGAAGGAAGAGCGTCGGAAGTTGTACTTATTCATGTGCCCTAGTTAAGATACATTGATAGCGCGATGTAGAATCTTGGAGTTTTTATATTTGATCACTAGATGGCGCTAGGAGTTACTACAAATGCTTCTATCTACCATCAAAAAAACTGTAGAAGACATTCAAAGTTCCTTCGCTACCACTACGGCTACTGCTACGTAGTGCTACTTTTTATTTGTGGCAGAGGAGCAAGATAAGAAAAAAAAAGGTTAAATGGTTATAGTTCATTGAATTGAAGGACCTCTTCAAATTAACGCCAGAAAGGATCAACTGTGGCAATCGGGATATATACTATCAGTCATTTGATTTAATTTATCGAGGTTATCTCTCACAATAAATAGAGCAATTAATTTTACCAAAATCACTACGACGCGGGCGGTTCAGCTAAATATTAGCAATATGAGTAGATTTTTAAATCTTCGTACATTTAAAGATGTTACTGACCGTACTGCAACGGCTACTTTCGAAAGACAATAGACTTTCATGCCACAGGAAACAATGCTCAACTTTCGGAACAGGCACACCTTTATTTTAAATGCTGAAACAACTGTTTAGCACAAAAGGTATTTGATTTTTTTTTATTTTACTGCACTCAGGTTTGTTTTGCATAAACTATGTACTTAAATACTGACTTTTTAAGTAGATAATCTAAGCCGATTTGTTGTAGGCGAAGGTTGTAGGTAGGCCTTAGAGATTAACATAATTGGAAACACAGTTGTTTTCACTCCTTTCTGTCGCAACGGTATAAGACGAGGGTAGAAACGGATGATGAATATTATATCGAACGTCAGTGCGGTGGACAAGTACGGCCTCTATATTCAAATTATACCTATAGGATCACTTTGTTGATGGGAATTATTACTAAGTACTTGTACGAGTATGTAGCCTTATTTATAGGGTTTATTCATAATCAATAATAATATACCGACTGAAAACCTCAGACACCCCCACTGTCTTTTTACGTCAAGTACACTCTAAATTCGTAAATGTTAAGGCTCTTAACACATATTAGTTAATCATGATGCGATATCGCGTCGTGGTACGTTGGTTAATTTACTAAAAGATAAAATTAAGTTAATGTTAAACCAGCTTTCGAAAAATTTGAATTTTTAAATGAGGGTTTTCACAGAGGTGGTTGGTTGGATTTTTAGAAAAATATGGCTCTGTCCATTGGAGGACAATTTTGCCAGTGTCTAGTAGGTTTTCATGAGAGGTAATGGTGGATAAACGATGACAGCGCGAATCCCACAGAGGTGAAAATATCGCTATCGTGAGGTCCATTTGACGTTTGACGTTTGCTTGCGATTGGCTCATTTAGTTTTTTAACCAATCACGAGCAAACGTCAAACGAACCTCACGATACTAACGCCATCTAGCGATATTTCGCCTCTGTGAAAACCCTCATTACAGTGCTTGAAATAGGTACTACAAGAGTAGCAAACAATCAATAATCTTTTAATCATCTCCGAGCAGATTTTAATTAATTAAGTTCATTGAATGCTAAAACATCACTTGCTATTCAACGCTCAGCAAACAAAGCTCAAAGTGTATTATTTTATAGACAAATCGAAACACGATAGCATTTAATCCTTATATAACAGCATTTCAATAAATCATTTACAATCATCTGACATACAGTCTAAGGTTGAAATTCGGTCTGGGCTTTAGATGAGTTACATCGTTTTGGCGGTAACAAGGAATATAATAGGGGATGGAATGGGGCGTGTCCGCGGCTCGTCGCAAATATAATCAAGAATAGGGAAATGGCTGGAATATCAAGGAATAAAATATTAAAAATCCCAATTTTATTAAATTACTAGATGAAAACCCGGCTTCGCTCGGGTAAAATGTAGACCCATAATAATATGTTTGAAATTTTTTTTTTTGCCTTTGTAAAGACTGTCGTACTTATCGAAAAATCTGACGTATGCAGAACGAAATGCAAACCTGTGACACCTGTGACACGTGATGACGTGACACTAACGCCACTTTGATGTGATGACTTTGACATGTTTACTTCGCAACGCCATTATATACTTAGTAATTTATTCAAGTTTATATTGAAAATACTCGATAATCCGAATTTTCCGCCTACAAGTTGTCGACTCGGATTGACTAATTTTTTACGATCTTCAATTTGATGTGCATTTCGTTCGAGTCTACCGTACCCCTTGACGAAATGATTAATCCTAGATTGTCAATATTAAGTCGTAACCGTTATGTTTTTTTCTGCTCATCATTATAGCTTTTAATTTTCTAATAAATGCTAAACAAGTTCTGATAATTTAAAATTCACAAAACTATTTTTAATTTTTCAGTGGGAATGAATGAACCGTTTGAGATTCCAACTGTTACGATATTTCAGAAGTTGTGGAAATAGTTAGATATGGAGGAATAACTGAATAATTTCCATATTAGGTTCGTTAAATCATCATTAAGTACTGCTTGGTTTGACATCGACGCGGACGAAAAATACTCTTTAAATTTAGATTATTTAATATTCCACCACATATAAAGTTAGGTATTCCTGAAAATTAAAGTCGTGAATCGAATCCACAACAACAACGCGGCTGCTACGAAATTTAAAAATCGAAGTTCATGTCGTTCCATCCCTCTGACGCTTATACTATTTAATACGAGAGTGAGAGGGACGGTACGATACGAACTTCGATTTTCGAATTGAAAGAAAGAAAAAGAAAGAAAGAAGACATTTATTCACTTACACAGAAGACACACATATACAGCAAAATTAACACAAATAAAATAAAAAATTACAGAAAAACACATGAAAACATTAAATACAATATACACAATGTTGTGTGTCCCCGCGAAAGTGAAACGGTCGCTGACTCAGCATTATGCTGAAGCGTTAAACGCCTGCAGCGCTGATTTTCTGCCAGAACCGTCTGTGACTCACGGAACGATACACAAATATAATAAATAAATAAACCACTTATCTATACATACACAAATAAACTTAAGAGAAAAAATTGCGTAGTATTCCCCCTGATTGACACTTTTTTCGAATCGTCTACCATAGATAATGCTAAGTTTTTTTTTATAATCTGCTTAATAAAGTGCTTTATAACATTACAATCTAGTCTATCTAGGCTAATAAGCAATTTATCTTTAACTTAAACTGTCTAATCAGAATTTAATCTAAGAAAATGGTAAGTTAAGCTAATTATTTCAACATGCTAAAAAAATATTTACTTACTAAAATTATTGCAAAATAATTTAATATTAAATTTAAAATATAAAATAAAGAAGTTTCATGATGCGTGGAAATTTTTTATGGTGAAAAATTGAGTTCCTTATAGCTAAGTTTTAAAGATGTAAATAAAACGATGGCTGACTTGAAACCTTTTTAGCCTGAAATGACGTACCTGCTTACTTTTTACCCGACTGCAAGGAGTGGTATTGTTTTTAAAACAAAAGTCATACTTAACTCCCTTGAGAAGAAAAAAACTATACGTAAATCCATAATTCTCGCGGGAACAATTGAGGTCATTGTCCTTTAGTATACAGGCATGGAATAACATCATTGACGAGCAAGTGTGATGAAAATAAAATAAACTAAACAGACTTACAAACTTTCGCATTTATAATATTACTGGGATAGCCGGTTAAAATTCAGTGTGCCGTCTCACCTACGTGTTTATGCTTAAGAGTGAGGTCACGGGTCCCCACTCCCGAACTTTGACGCGCTTCATCTTTGTTATTTTTAGGGTTCCGTACCTCAAAAACAAAAAACGGAACCATTATAGACGACCAGATGGCCTAGTGGTTAGAGAATCTGACTACGAAGCTTGAGGTCCCGGGTTCGATTCCCGTGTCGGGGCAGATATTTGTATGAAAAATACGAATGTTTGTTCTCGGGTATTGGGTGTTTAATATGTATTAAAGTATGTATCTATATCTATATAATTATATTTATCCGTTGCTTAGTACCCATAACACAAGCTTTGCTAAGCTTACTTTGGGACTAGGTCAATTGGTGTGAATTGTCCCGTGATATTTAAAATTTAATTTATTTAAAAAAATTAACCCTTATTTTATTTCATTGACAAAAGACAATAAATATAGTTGTGCTAAATACTTGTGATGTATAGATATAATTTAATAATATTGTAAATCTGTATAAAAAAATACCTCGTTGAGTTTCTTGCCGGATTCTTCTCAACAGAGGTTTTTCCGAACCGGTGGTAGATTTTTTTTACATTTATAAGTGCTTGTTATAGCTTATTATAGTTATTGAGTAAAGATATTTTGACTTTGACTTTGAATACGCGTCAATATTTTCTGATACATACTGACGGACTAAATAGAATTTATTTCTTTACCCAATAATCTACCCAAATATTTCAGCAACAACAACGCCTCCACGCCACTCGTGTCCACTAATCAACGCTACGTCTGAACAGTGAACACAGCCCTCTATCACAATGCCGCTATTACATTTGCTCAATAATTGCCGCCTCTCCCTCCCCTCGACTCTACCCCCCAGTAGCCCACCATTCAGGTGAAGCTATGAGGATTGAATTAATATAGGAACAAAAGTTGTTTGTTTAGTTTGCACGTTTCATTTTAGAGGTAGTTATTAAGGTAGTTCTTAGGTAGGTATTCACTTTCATACAGTTGCATAGATACGTAAGTGCATAATGTTAGGGAATCTTTTATATCTAGGAGTGTTGAAAGTAGAATAAAATATCTGACAAAGGTTAACTATTATGTTAGATAACGTTCCCTGACTTAATGTGAGAAACATTAAAATTTCATTTGTTTCACAGTCATTTGTACAGTCACTAGCATTAATATCTGCCACAGCGGAGCGTGCAAAAATATCTGACACGTCCTTCTGGGCCCTAGAAATAGAGTCGTATCAGATATTTATGCACGCTTGTTGTGGCAGATATTGGTGCTGGTGACTGTACCTACCTAAGTACTTGAAACACAGGATACGGTAAAGGGATTCCATAGACGCCCTCCCCAACCTCGACCAACCTCGATCACCTGAACACACACAACTTTATAAATGTACCCGTACCGCAAATAAAGAAAAAGTCATTAGGATTTTCATTGTTCATTAATGCGATGTCTATGACGTTTACTGTGAAATAGTTCCACGGTGGTTAATGAACTAAGCCATATTACGCGTTTTAAAACATGACTCATGCTACGAAAAACTAGAAATAAAATACTAATCTCACTAACTATTGCTACAAAACTCTAGCCTGTATATACAACTAACCGAGTTGCTTAGTGTTGGTCACGATCAAGCCTCTGGAATCGCTCTGTAGGTATAAAAATTTGCTGTTCACAGAAATTCACGGTTAATTAAATGTAGAGCATTAACTTCTACGTACTACTGCATGTTTCTTCCATCAAAACGGCGCACAAAATTAGTTCACAGCGCGGTTTTGTGAACAATTCCCTATAGTTTGTTGACGTTCGTGACAGGGATTGTGTCAAAGTACTATTGATGATTGATGCGCCGCGCGTTTTTAACCGACTTCAAAAAAGGAGGAGGTTCTCAATTCGAGTGTATATATTTTTTTGTATGTTTGTTACGCGATAACTCCGCCAATTGTGGACCGAATTTTCAAAATTATTTTTTAGTTCTAAAGGACATACTTACTTTCGAGGTGGTCCCATTGACACCAAGTCAGGATCCGATAATGGGATGTAAGAGAAATTGAGGGCAACCCTCGAATTTTTAAAGCACACCTATAGCGATTTTGACATTTTTGACATCAAGTCAAGTATTTACATTCAGAAAGTATCAGTGAACTGGACCCTGATAAAGAAGACCGTAGGTACCGGTACTCTGTTATAAAATGATAGAACTATGTTGTGTTTGATCTTGATGGAATCGTTGTGAGATGCACTTTGGCTACAAGTCACCAAAATCTATAAAAAAATTTTTTTTTTACAAAACATGGAACCGACTTCAAAAACCTTGAAAATAATTTTCTACTTGTTTGAAGTTGGTGCCTCAGCACGAGCCAGCAGGAGTGATTGAAGCCCAATATATAGTATGTAGGTGAGGTAGACGACTATAGTTCCATTCCTGCTGGCTCGTGCTGAGGCACCGACTTCAAACTAGTAGAAAATTATTTTCAAGGTTTTTGAAGTCGGTTCCATTTTTGTTATTTTTTTTTGTTCTAAACAGCCAGTCTAGTGCCGTAAGGTATATAAGGTAAGGTAAGCAAACTTAGGTGTAAGAAGGAAAGATAGAATCCGAAACACTACGCTACGCTCAAAAACAAGTATAACCGACGTTAGGAAAGAGACTGCTAAGCTGAAATGGGACTGGGCTGGACACGTCTGTCACATGCACCCAGGTGGACTCACACAGTCACTGGTGGGCACTGGAGGACAGCCATCGACGGTGAGGTAGACCGAGAAGGAGATGGCGGGACGATTTGGACGCGTATGCAAGGGGTTGGCCTGACATTGCGCTGGACCGGGAGGTGAGGAGAACAAAAGCAGAGGCCTTTGCCCAGCAGTGGGTCACTATTCCAGGTTAGTTGATAAAAAGTGTAGACCCTGATTACTTTTAATAAGCTTCCGATATTTCAACGCAGTTGCATGCATTATAATCATGGCACAAGTCACAGATTTCTTCAGTCTACCCGTGATGCAACTGCGTCAAAATATCGAGAACTCATTTAATAACCACGGTCTACGAGTACACTCCTTAACATATATATCTATTGTAGGTACATAGGCAGGTACGATTTTAGGAAATTAATTAATTATAAAACTTTACCATTTTTGAATAAAACTTAAAATTAGCATTAGTACTATTTGCAAAAGCGACTCGTTATTGCACAAAACCACTAGGTACAGGGCATAAATGACTTACTGTTTTAGTCTTAAGTTTTATATCTCCAATTACCAAATAACTGGCGTAAAATCGTCGCTCAGCAGCCATAAAACCCTTTTAAACAAATTAAATCGAATAAAACACGTTTGCCGCAAATCCACTTCATTTGGATGACAGTTAAGGACGGAACCCAGCATTACCGGCGTAAGGCTTCTGATCCACTAAAGATGTCCTAAGAATGTAGATGTCTATCAATAACAATAATTTATTTTATAGCTTTGCTTTAGGAGAGCTGTCAATGGAAGAAATAAGATAACTCAGCAATAGTTTTAAAAAAATATGTCGTAACATTAACGTTACAACGCTTTCGCTATAAAAAAACCTATCGAATTTCAGGAAAAGCCAAGCCCCTAATCGCTAACTTTAAAAAGTGTAGCTTGCTTGCTTCATAGATCTACCTATAACAAGTCATACCATTGATGTCCTGTGTCGTTATTTCCTGCGGTAAATAAGACCAATGGACCAACTGGCTGATGATATGGTAAAGAATTAAGATTAAAGTTTATCACAATATTGAAGACATAATTCTTGTCGGACTCTCTGGTGTTATCTGGGAGCTACGAGGGTTTGAAAATGAGAATAAATGGTTCGCGAAAAGGCAGTGGACACTACTAAATACTTAGGCTATCTTTATGGTTTATCTTAGCCATTCATTTGAACAAAAAAGATGTCATAAGTGAAACTAACGCAAACTGAAGTAAGTAGAAAACTCAGCTAAGCTAGAGTTACTTCATTTAATATAAATTCTAATTAGTTAGAGATATATAGAGATAAGAGATAGCTGTCAACTCTTTGTGATCCCTTATGTCCCTCAGACGATATCTAATACCAGCAGCAGTAAACTTGTACACTGCATCTTTAGCTTAGCTCATTTAGTGGAAGCTATGCCTTACCCGGCATTACCCGGTCCACAGATAGCTGGACGCCAATTCATTACCGAGTCTGATTAACAGGGTCTACAGGTACACATTATAGCAAGTACGTGATTGCTTTAAGCTAGCGGTTTGTTTGACGAATTGATAAATAGGTATGCTATTTGAAGTTATACTACGACTATAAAGTACTTACACAAAGCTATAAAGGAGCATATTTTTTTCTAAGAGCATTCAATTTTGGAGGCGGAAAATGTAAATGTAAGACGTTACCTTAAAACTATTAACTTTAAGGAAACTTCCATAATTTGAGGTCAGTTCGTTATTTTACCGACAAAAATTTGAAACGAATTTACTTTATTATGAGTGTTTACCTACATAATAGTCCTGAGAAAATTGGACTTAAAAATACTTAGTTTTAGGTTGGTAGATAATTGTGTTTGTAACGATACAGCCGTTTTAACCTATAAGTAGGTTAGTTTAACCCATATGTTTTTCTATAATCCAACCACCCTTCTATTATTCATTTGAAACTAAAACTGAATTTAAACGCATATCAGGTAGGCGAATGCGATCAACCTTTTGCTTAATCCTTTGAAGAAAGTAAATCGGTATTAATTAAGATAAATGAGACGAATGAGATACCTTTGAGCTTCTCTAAATCGCTGCGAATTAGTGTGAGCCAAAAGTAATTACTCCCGTTGAGCCCGCTTGATAAAACTTGTGAGACTCCATGCCAGGTATTTAATTAACTTTAAATAGGAATTCCATTTTATAATTTAAAAAACTTACACCTACGTTTTTAAAAGGGAAAAAGTTATTTGTAATCATATAGAAATAGTTTTAAAGGCTCTGTTGAATGTATGCCCGTCTTGTAGAGTCACAGCGCTAGATCTTTCAAATCCTAATATTTAAACGGATGAAATACAGATATACTTAACGGCACAAAATTTTGCCCACCCTTCATACAAAGTTACCGTTTCTGCATACATTTAAGGGCCAGATTTTTTGCCGCTCAGTATATTTAATCGAATCCCCACCCAGGAGACGTATTTTTCGGTGATCTTATGCTTAATGGGAATTGTATGATGTGATGGTAGGTATATGCAAATCCGACATATAAAACCTTTTATTTTAATATATAGTAGTATTTTATGTATTAAACGCGTACGTAAGTCTTTGTAAAGGTTAAACGTAAAATTATGTCCTGTATGTAAAACCTGTGCGCTCTGAAAGACACTAAGGTGGACTCGCACGAATTAGGATTAAGTAACTAAACTATATAACTCCGAAGGGCCAAACCAGGGTTAAGAAATGTCATAAATCATAATGTAAATAAATTTTATCCAGTCAAATTGGAAGCCAGGAAAAATTACATTTCGGAAGCGGCCTCCATCCATCATGAACTCACCATATGCACCACCCCATATAGGTTATTAATCTCTCTTGATTGGTACTGAGGCTGACTGAAGTAGTACGTCAAATACGATCATTTTCGAGAAAAAACGATGAGAAAGGATTACGCCCTATACCTGTATCACAAATCCAGAGTAGTGTTTGCTTTACACCCGTGGCACGATAACGATACTAGGTACGAGTACCCTTCCTGGTTTATGCGAGAAGGGAAAAGAAACCGTTTCATTATTATGTTACATAAATCATTTTACAAATGTTATAATGTTAGGTTGAAGCACTAAAACGTGATATGCATTGACAGCACTACAGCATTGCCGATAATTGGGGTTACACGCGTAGAGCACTTAGTACCTAACTTTAATGTACGCTGACCGTACACTACCTCTGAACTACCTGTGTCTTTGCTGTGACCGCGCGGGATTAATTAAAGGATTGCCCGTTTTTGCGCGCCCACCGCCAGAACGTATCTGGCGCGGCCAGTGAAATTTCCTGGCACATAGATATAGGAAACGCCCGAAAATCACATATTAGGCTAGCTTTGATTTAACTTCCCATAGTAAGTTTTTCTATTAATTTTAACTGCTGTTTTGTTATCGCTTTAAATTGTTTCGCTTCATGTTTGGGGTGTAAAGTTGCGTGCTGCCAATAAGCTATTTAACTTACTTCCAGTGATTGACTTGCCGCGTGGTCATATTGTCATCCAACATAGTATACATAATATAGTATAAAAAAATCCTTTATGTCAACTTTTAAATAAGCTTATTTGTACTTATACCACCAGCTTTACGTTGAAACTTTATTGGTTACAAACAAAAGTACATAGTAGGTTGTTAGTAGGTACAATATACATTTTTACCTAGTTTGAAAAAATCTCGCATCTCAAATCAATACGTCAACAAAAAATTTCCCTTAAAACAAGGGTTGGTAATAAGCGGACCACGGTCTGCATCTGGACCGCGGAAGGCCTAGCCGCGGACCGCCAAGTTCTCACTAAAACTAGCCCAAGATGTCACTAATTGACCTACTTAGCTACTTATTTTGTACGTTACTTTTTTGGACAAATAAGTAACGTATACGTACTATATAAAAAATTCTGGACCTTGATAAAATTTTAAACAGAATTCTCGGACCCTACTTAAAACTAATTGCCGACCCCTGCCTTAACGTTCATAAAGTTCACTCAGAAAATTATCAATTTTGAGGTACATGATCTTTTAACGCTTGCGACATGTCTCTTAGTTTATCTACCCTATGCAGGCGTGTAGCTATTAGGTAGGCATCTAATTTGTCGAATCCAACACGTCCGGATAGGTGTCCATCCGACTAACGCAAGCTTTAGCGACTTTTAATTCCGTTAAAATTTTCAGCGGCAGTCGCCTCTTTCGGGAGGCATGTGTGGTTACAAATAAGACCCATGAAATGCCAGCAACCATTTATCTTCGCTTTAATTTGATTAAGCGGTTAATAAATTTTAGAAAATAATTAATTAAACCGATAAAATGCGAGACAGAATCATGCGCTGAGGGTTCCGTATAATTTTGTAAGTACTTATGTCATATCAAGCAGCTACTAAACTATAGGCGTAGACCCTAAGAGTACTCTACATTTCAACTCGAGTACCGAGCAGCCGCCTTATAATATATAATTTATTCTACAGGTTAACCGAAAATTCTGAAACTTTATTGCTATACTTCTTTTTTTTAGCATTAGAAAAAGGGTAAACAATCTTAACGAGGCTTTTTATTGAAAAACGTTTTATAAAAAACTGTAACTGTTACTTAAGATATCAAAAGTATGTAAATTAACGTCGTTACTTTTAGAAAAGCTCATCGATCATTCATCTTTCTGAGTGAAGTATAAGGTCAATTTTGGGCTATTATTCGAGCGGTTTATTAAAATTATTAATACTTCTGGGGAGCCAAGAGCTGGCGCGCATTTATCCCAGCGGATCGCACTTGCGGTCCAAAGGGGCATGCGGCCAGCATCATGGGAATCCTGCCACAGGCAGATTTTTTAGACGGGTGTTCTTGTTATAATTCTTATTTTTATAGCTGTTGCCCGCGACTCCGTCCGCGTAGAAGTATGAAAAATAGTTTACATCCTATTCTCAGACCTAGGTACCGAATATACACAAAAAAAAACATAAAAATCGGTCAACCTGTTTCGAAGGAGTTTGGTCACAAACATTTTGAACCCGAGAAATCAGCTCTGGTTATAGGGCTACGGCACATGCTGAGCTGAGTCCTTACACTACAGCACAATGTCTCTAATTTTTCTCTCTTCTTCTATTTATGTTTTTATTGTTTTTTTGTTGTGATGTAGTGTGTTTTTATTGTAAATAAATGTTGTGAGTTTGAGTTTGAGTTTAAGTTTGATGTAGATGTATTTTTAGTTAAGGTATCTTAGGTTAGTTCTTTTTGTCTTCTTTTCAACTTTGAGCGTTTATTTTATTTGATTTACGTGTGCACATTTTTGTTGACATGGTAAAAATCTCTTACAGTTTCCAGGAAGTTTCCAGGTTACGAGTATCTATAGTAGAGGTAGAGGATGTGGGAAAAAATGTGACCACGAAAATTTGAAGTGGTTGAAACTCTCGAATGACCCTTTTGTTGACGTACTGATTTGCTTTGAAAGTATAATTGTCAATATTATAAGAACCTACAATAAATACAAATTTGTCATAATGTTGTATTCTTACGGTACCTAATATTAAGCGTAAACAAAGACATAAGAACCCTTTTGTGCGTTTACTTTCAGCGAATATCCCGGTACCTATTATTGTGCGCTCTTTAACAAACTGCATTCGAAATTAAAATTTTTCATTCCACGCCCCTCGTCCTGGGTCCTTTGGGTGGCGATTCCATGTCGCGCGAATGGTCGATTTTAGAAATAGAGACCTTTGCCACGCGTTTTATCTCAGCAAAATGATAAATTGTCATAGGTCGCGGCTTGGTCGCGGTAAAACTAGGTAACTCTAACAATTTTAATATTTAGCTTGATATAATATAATATTATTAAAACGATGTTTTGCAACTATTTTTTATATTTATATTGTGCTTGAGTTTAAATTATGGCTACTTACCTACGTTTAACATCGGCTATTTAGATCAACACAGACGAAAGGAAGACGGATCAACTTTCGTATAGTTTTCGTATAAAAATACCGTAGGTACAGTCACCAGCACCAATATCTGACACAATAAAGCGTGCATAAATATCTGATACGACTCTATTTCTAAGGCCGGAAGGACGTGTCAAATATTTTTGCACGCTCCGCTGTGGCAGATATTAATGCTGGTGACTGTACAATCATAATCATCACATCTCACTAATGTAACAAGAGTGCGCCCGTGCGGCTACATAACACTTGGCCGGTTTTTTATTATATATATCATATGTATGCCGTGGTAGCCTAGTGGTTTGACCTATCGACTCTCAAGCAGAGGATCGTGGGTTCAAACCCCGGCTCGCACCTCTGAGTTTTTCGAAATTCTTGTGCGGAGTTACATTTGAAATTTACCACGAGCTTTGCGGTGAAGGAAAACATCGTGAGGAAACCTGCACAAACCTGCGAAGCAATTCAATGGTGTGTGTGAAGTTCCCAATCCGCACTCGGCCCGCGTGGGAACTATGGCCCAAGCCCTCTTGTTCTGAGAGGAGGCCTGTGCTCAGCAGTGGGACGTATATAGGCTGGGATGATGATATAAAATCCCGAAATCAACAGCTGTGGTATCTAGAGACACATCATTGTACAGCGTTAAAGTTGCGGTAGGTCGTTTCCAGTTGAACAAACTGATTTTGCTTTTCATGTACCAGGAACCTTTTGATAATCAATGTCACTATAATTTCCTTGACAAAAGTATGGGATGTCAATATAACATTAGTAGAACAAAGGTTCCACCCTGGTACATGATTCAGTTTATTCGACTGTACCTACTGGCACGGTAGCGAGTAGCCGCGTAGAAGCGAGATCACTTTTGATTATATTCCTTCCCGCCGCAACGTAATTGGGATATTCTGTTGGAGCAACAATAGGCTGCACATTCATTCGTTTTAGCTATTATAATTTTATTCTTTTCTGTGTACAGTAGGTATGGTATGCCTATTTCGGATGCTTGAACAAAATTATTTTATTTAAATGATTTTCATGGTTTTTTGTAGTCGGTTCAACTTTTTGTTATAATTTTTTTTCTTTAAATACTCACTTTGCTTTTAATGTTATACTTACTTCTTTGTTTTTGAATGCTCGTGTGTGATAAGTACAGAAACAAGATACGCGGCAGAGGATACAATAAGGCAAACTCGAGTCAAGACAAATGTGCTATGATGTAAAGATGAGGTGCGTGCCGTGCCCCGCAGAAGTAATCAGTCTTGCACCTTGTCTGATGTCGAACTAATGGAAATGACAATAAACAATACTATACTATGTCAAGACTGTACAGCTGGACAGTAAACTCACTTTGATACCGATAACCTCCGTTTTGATAAATTTCGATTTGATTTCGATCTATTCTGGTTTTTTTTTTAATTGCTATTCCTACAATCGATATTGTTTATGGTCCACTAGCCAGGTACAAATTTTGACAATTATTTCCTCTCGTTTTCAAATTATTCGATCTGATATCGGTATTGGACATCGATACGATATCGGGGCAAGTAAAATGTATGAAATATGATCCGATATCGGTTCGGATAGCCCGGATATTGGATCGGATAATCTGAAAACGCTCTAAAAGGGTAGTTCTTCGAACGTTTCATAACCACTTTCAGTTTCCTGACGCTGATACTGAAGAAAAAAGTGAGGTAGGATGGAAGGATTTTATAAAACTATATGGTGTGCATGCGGTGCAGTTAAAATTCATTATAATTTTGCTTACGGTCTCTAATTTCTTCAATATATGCGACAGGAAACTAATAATGACTGAATCGCTCGTAGAACTACCGAAAATGCTTTAGATATACGAGCTGAGTTTATAAAATGTAAACAAAGGTTAATCGATGAAGACATCGACTGAGTGTTGTCACCATTCAATCAACGGTCCCCCGTCATCATTTTTTACTTATTTTGGAAGTTATAATATGTTTGCTACGAGTTACTATGGCGTAGAGGACATCGTAGCTAGCCTACGTTACATTAAGTTTGAATTTGTACCACAGAACAAGTAATATGGTTGTATTTTGCATGGCATTGAATCTAAGTGTTATTATAATATGTAGGTATACAGAAATATTCAATTGAACATATCTAATATTTATTGTTTCGTGGGTACTATAATGTTAATCAGAGAAACTACACTTCTTACCTCAGACTTGAAGAAAATAATAATTGGTCTTAAGATGTGGTAAACCAATATGGCGTATAGATTTGCACGAAGCATGCCTGGTTTCATACGAGAAAGGCATTTCAAATCCTGTTTAAATGTCCACTAAATACAAAAATAATTAAAACATAAGCAATAAATAAAAACTGACTTATCTTATTAGCAAAACAAAGAAATGAACTTATTTCATATTATCCCTTTTTGCATAGGCATACCTCAGGGGTCGCTTCTAGGACCTAAACTATATATGTTATGATTAAAAGCACACACCTTGTAGTGCATTAGTTGATGACGTCACGGGCTGCCGCTCGCGTTAACGAGCTCCTCACAATACCTGCATTGTGACGTGTGGTAATTCCTCTTAGAAGATTGGAGCCACCATTTAGAGAAGGTGAAATGAGAAATGCAGTGTTGCCGTTTTGTTTGTGCAATTAGCGTAAGCGTCGGTGTAAAACGTTTCGTAGTGTAAACAGAGCTTTGGTGTAAGATTTTTGTCGCAACAATAACCTCAAACAAGACCAGATTAAAGTATTAATGTCATTTTTAGGGTTCCGTAGCCAAAATGGCAAAAACGGAACCCTTATAGTTTCGCCATGTCTGGCTGTCTGTCTGTCTGTCCGTCCGCGGCTTTGTCAGGGACTATCAATGCTAGAAAGCTGTAATTTTGCACGAATATTATATGTAAAAGTATGCCGACAAAATGGTACAATAAAAAATTAAAAAAAATTTTTTTTTAGATTACCTCCCATAGGCGTAAAAAAGTGGGGGTGATTTTTTTTTCTCATCCAACCTTGTTGTGTAGGGTATCGTTAGATAAGAACAAAAACATTAAAAACATTAGGGGGTTGCTCGATTTTTCGATTCAGTGATTTGTTTGCGAAATATTCAACTTTCCCCTCTAAAATCTAAACCGGTGGGTGGAAAAATTTGAAAAACTTCAAAGTCAAAGTCAAAGTCAAAATATCTTTATTCAATTTAGGCTATAACAAGCACTTATGAATGTCAAAAAAAATCTACTACCGGTTCGGAAAAACCTCTGCTGAGAAGAATCCGGATGGATGATAGTAAGTATATCAAACTTACAAGGAAAACTATAACGGTTAAGTTTTGTTGTGACTTATTAGTAGTACCTAAACAAGGAATATTCCGTACAAAATACGAAATACTTAGAAAAATATTACTTATTTTTTTTGTAATGGCTACGGAACCCTATTTCGGGCGTGTCCGACTTGCTCTTGGGCGGTTTTTTGATAATGCGAACGCGTCTGTCATAGGTAACCTAGCTAGTTTGAGATAATGAATGGTAGCAACGATGTTATACTATTTTTAAAAAGCGACTTATTGTTCATCTATGAACAAATTAACGTCTTGACAGTTTTTATAACACGTCGATGACAAACAGATGTACGGGACGGCCAGCCTAAAAGCAGGCGGGTTACCGGTAGCTTCCACATCACTGTGCTAGAGCCAATACATTAGGAATTGTTAATTATTTTTATTTGTTTTTGTATTTTGTATTCTCATTTTTTATTATTTTTTTATTTTTGTTGTATCTATTATTTATATTTGTGTGTCCCGAATATTTTTTTCATTTTCATTTCTATATAAAATATTTTTATGGGGATTCAGTATCTCTACTACTTACTTAATTACAATGACTATCTTACCACGAAACTTCGCTTAAGAGCATGTACTTAGGTTCGAACACAGAAAATTGATTCAGCGCTGTATAATGTATGTTACATACATTGCAAATCATAGGTACTTACTACTTTTTAATAAAGATCATTTATTCAACGTCCGTCTTCTATAAAACCGCACTGAAAATTACTAACTAATCAGGATAAAAGACATTAAAAAAGTCAAGAACGGCAAATTGTATTTGCGGGGACATGCAATAGGACTCGACAGCGGCATGAGTCGAGTTGAGTTAATATAGCAGCATTGTGACACAAAAGATACTCGTTTGCGCCGCGCCGTCTGTCGGGAAAGTTAGTCTACTTGCAAAAAAAACGTATTTGAAGGAAAGCGAAAGCTATGTTCAGTTGAGCAGTTTTTAAGTTTTTGTAAAAAAATATTTCTAAGGCAAAGTTAAGTTGAAGCAAGGTCTGGAGTTACAAAAGCCTACACTGATCATCATGGCCCGACATGCTCTTGACCGTTTTTTAGGGTTCCGGAGCCAAAATGGTAAAAACGGAACCCTTATAGTTTCGCCATGTCTGTCTGTCTGTCTGTTTTCTATCAATGCTAGAAAGCTGTAACTTTGCACGGATATATATGTAAACTATGCCGACGAAATGGTACAATAAAAAAAAATTTTTTTAGGGTGCCTCCCATAGACCTAAAGTGGGGTGATTTTTTTTCCGAAATCCTTAGAAAAATATTACTTAATTTTTTCGTAATGGCTACGGAACCCTATTTTTAGCGTGTCTGACATGCTCTTGGTCGGTTTTTTTTTATTGACTGGACTGCATACTTGAGTTCAAGCATGTTGTCAGTTTCGGTCTTCAATGCGCAAACTTTCTTCTCGTTTTTTCTTCCACACAACAAGTCCAACTCTGTGATCTTGTACGAGAATAAGTGAAGACTAACCAGCGATTCCTGTCCCAAGCAATGTAAATTAAACCTTTCTGGCAAACTTATTAAACTTAAACTTAAAGCAATTCGAATCAAACAAAACTTTAGCCCTCACCAATGGATATCAAGTTGAAAATATAAAACAATGTCACTAAAGTATTTCAACCACTTTAGTTAGGCTCCAGTAGTTAGTAGAGTAGGTAACAGCCAACAGCGCATCCGACTCAACAAAGCTTGCGTGAATATCGTCCCCTTACAACCAGAATCGCTTAAAGTCACTTTTGGGCAAAACTGAGTTAAATATATCGTTAGAATGTACTTTCCAAGATCTACATGCTGTTGAAACCCGTTTTACTGTACGATACTCCAATACCGAGTTACGTTTTTCTTAAGCTCACTTAAAGCCGATTTTTAAGAAAATCAACAACCAAAAACAACTACGCGTCGGTTAAACAGCATTTTTTTTTATTTTACAACAGCAAAAATATTTTAATGTCAAACAAGCGATTTTGGAATGTTAAGATTTCAATAAAAATGCAATTTGAGTACTGCCTAAAAGTGCTAAAATAATGTTAGTAGGTTTTGCCTGTTCAGCATTACTTTATATTTCAATTATTGCAACAGCGAAAACAAACTAAATATAATATAGGCGATATTGCTTGTAACAATGTTTGCTTCGACAATAAGAAGCGCTACAGCCAAAATCGCTTAAGTATCGCTTAGACGTTTCGCGCTGTATTGTAAATTAGTGTGCACTTTGTCTAGGCTAGCTTAGTCGGTTCGGACACGCTTGAAAACACGATTAATAAGAATAGAATAAGTAATTTGTTAAAACTTATTTAGGTAATTATAGATCTGTTCACTAACGAAAGTCCGCCCCTCCACATTCTATAAGAATTGTAATTGTAAACGTATCCGTACGACAAGTCTATGTGTGCGTAGCTCGAACTTGTCCTTATGGCTTCAGTCGCAAGCGTACCGTCAGTCACGCATACTAAGATTTAGACAATGTGTAAGTACTTACGAGGTTTACTCGTGTACATTAATAATTAGCTGTGGAGGGGCGCGCCTTCGTGAGTGAACAGATCTATGTATAACAGCGATTCCGTAATTTAACAGTGTTTTTCTTTCAGGTGACGATAAGGAACATGGATATTCAGGTTTCGATGAACTAAATAGAAAAACATTATAACCAGATCCAGCAGACCGTCAGAATGAACCGTGATTGTCATTTAGATAACCTACTTATTTACTACTTCGTATCGTAGGTACGTCGTATCAATGAAAGGCTTATCACGGCTTAAAACATTTACGTAGTCACACATTTTCATTGTTCTTGGCTTAGGTAATATTAATTATCCATGGCTGGTTTGAGTAGCCACAGCTGAGACAAGCAGTAATGAAGAAGAAGACTGATGATTATTACCATTAAGGTTATTTTTCATCACTGCTTGTCTCAGCTGTGACTACGTCCGGCACACGCTCAATAACGTCTTCATCACAGGCCAGTGCAACCAGCCATGGTGAATCTCCGGTATAACATTTTTTTTGTAAAAAGTAGTTAAATCTTCATTTTTTTAGCTGCGCTTATTGGCAATGGATTAGTGTATAGCTTTTTAATGCAGGTAGTTTAAATTCGTCTACTGAAAGAGGTTCAACAGAGTTTGGATTCGATTTTCTGTTGCCTTGTCTTGTTCGACGGTTGGTTTGCAAAGTTACAGGCCTGGTATCAAAACTCAAAAAGTCAGACGATATGTCGTAATGGATAAAAATATTACCTATACAAGAACAATGAAATGTGTGACAACGTAAATGTTTTATGCCGTGATAAGCTATTCATTGATACGACGTACCTACGATACGAAGTAGTAAATAGTAGGTATCTAAATGACACTCGCGGTTCATTTCGACGGTCTGCTGGATCTGGTTATACCTATGTGTTTCTATTTAGTTCATCGAAACCTGAATATCCATGCTCATTATCGTTTTGATGAAGAAGAAGGCTGATGGTTATTACCATTACGGTTCTTTTTCCATGACTGTTTCAGTGGTTACTTTGAGCCTTGAGACGCTAAGTGCCTTTTTATTAAAATGTTTGAATAAAATATGTTTTTTGTTGTATGCATGTAATCAAAAGTTCTATAATTAAATGTATTAAGCAGCACATATGACATTAAAGGAATAACGTAATATATCTCACATATACTAGAAATATAATACTATATTTAAGACTAGCTCGCTAGTTTTCATTTATTTATATTTTTGGGCTATTTGGTACCTATTTGTTGAAATAGATTGATGGAAGTCTTTCGAAAAATACAAGTTATATGTCTTTGAATGATAAAAACAAAACAGAATAATGCTACATTGCAT
Organism: Choristoneura fumiferana; assembly: GCF_025370935.1. Taxonomy (NCBI): domain Eukaryota; kingdom Metazoa; phylum Arthropoda; class Insecta; order Lepidoptera; family Tortricidae; genus Choristoneura; species Choristoneura fumiferana. Next base: position 6,972,791 of record NC_133479.1, on the reverse strand, counting down.
ATAAGATAGAAAAACAGAAAAAAAGCCTAGAAATATTTTGCACTATTAAGCGCGCTTAAGAGGTAAATTCCGATTTGTGTACAGCCAATACCTCTTATTTGCGCTGAGACTTAACTAAAAACTTAAATTGTATAAAACATGTAAGCATTTTAACACTGTATTCGGCGAAAAATGCTTCAATTTTGGACTTAAAATGATAGTTTATCCAATATATCTGCGTAAACTTGCTAGTTTGGAAGATAAAAAAAAACGTGTCTACAGGCAAAATCGCTTATCTGCATTACCTTTTGAAGAAAAGCCCTATTTTAAGCTACTCAGCGCGAGTATAGAGTAAATAACATAGCGCTATCCTATTAAGGGATAAATTATCTAAATATAAACACAGAGATGCTTTTAGTATAACTAGTTTTTATAGGTTTTTAGAGCATGCAAACCTTTAAATGCGTTTTTCTCGAAACTACATTTCATGCAGATAAGCGATTCTGGTTGTAAGGGGACGATATATCTGATTCTAGGGCCGGTAGGACGTCTCAGATATTTTTGCACGCTCCGCTGTAGCAGATATTAATGCAGGTCCAGCAGTGGTGTAGCGGTATAGCACGTGGCACGGAATCCCGAGGACCTGGGTTCGATTGCCAGTGCTGGTCTTATTTTTCTGGTATTTATGTGCAACTATATTTTAGTTTGTATATTCAATTTAGGTTTTACGGGACGACCGTAAAAGTAAAAATTTGGAATTGAATATAAAAATACAAAAAGATTCCAAAAACCAATCTTAATTAATGCAGGTGACTGTACATAATTATGATAAACATTCGTCACTGCATTTTCTTAAAGTAGAGCCCTCATCACGACGAGTCCTACGGAAAGCGAATAAATTTCGATGAAAGAATGAAATATATTACGTAAATGTGTTTCTTTTGTGCTTTTGAGTATATATTAAACCGTTCCGCCAGTACCGGACTTTTCATTTACTCCCCCACCCCCTATAAAATTATATGGAACAATCCACGTGCGGGGCCGGCGGCTCTCAAATGTTTTGTGGAGGCGGGTGGATGGCTTTAGCGAGCTTTATTGTGGCATATATTATGTATGTATGAAAATATTTTAATGTACATAAAACAAAACATAATACAAAAAGAAAACAACAAAACAAAAAGAGTATAAAGGCGAACTATGTGATTTTATTCTAACCTATGTTCTCGCTGCTGAGGTGAAAAGTTGTATGTGTCACACGAGACCAAAATCTCGTGTGTTTGAATCACTCACTGCTCTCAGGATTCTAACCTAAAATCACTCGCTACGCTCGTGAATCCTTCGCTTGCTCTTGGTTCAAATTCAACACTCACACCAAAAAACGACTTTGCTCTCTTGTTGCACAAATAACTATTACAGGCATTTATCGCATATTTTACCGAAAATAAATATCAAGGACTCTAAAATAAATCTACTTATCATTATCACCATGTGTACCTTATACTTTTAAATTAAACTCTTTTCTTTAAGCTTTTCAATTCTTAACCGAGATGACCTACTAAAGGATATAGAGCCATAGATTTCAGACGCAATAAATTAGTGTGTGTTCTGATTATTGTTGCAGTGCGGGCCACTTTTTCATCTATCTATTACAGTTTTATGAGATAAAGTATTGTGACAGATACACAGACTGTGCACCAATATTAATAGGGGTCTGATTGTCACTCTTCAGGTACTAAACTCCAGAATTAACCTGTGAAAAGTATATTTTTTACAAATACTTACCTAAGTATAAATTATAACTCAATAATTTGTCGGTATCTACACGTTGGGAGCCGCTGCCAGTTCGAATTCGTACTCGGTAAAAATTACAAAATGAAAATTGCGGCCCGGCGCCGTGGAATACATTAATATCGAATATTGAATACATTTATATCAAAATATTGAATACGTTTACCGAATATTGGATATTGGATGAATACTTCGAAAACGCGGCGCGATCTGATGCCAAAATGCTCTAGAGATTTATCTGAAATGAGATATTCGCATTACATTCAATAACGTGTTTGTTGGATGCTTTTAATCATCAAATTAAACGATTGAGGTAATTCTTATAAAAAATGTATATAATTTCTGCAAGGTTTGAAAACTTTTCAGAGCTTTATCACGTTTATGATACTTAACCAAATGTTTTGTCACATTTAGGGGCTGTTTCACCATCCATTGATTAGTGTTAACTGGCCGGTTAAATGTAATGCCGTCTCCGTCTATTGAAACAAAACAAATAGAGACGACATCACATTTAACCGTCAGTTAACACTAATCAATGGATGGTGAAACAGCCCCTTATTGTCTACCCTACATTTTGTGTGTATAGGCCTAAAAAACCGAGTGACAATGGGTATAGTATAGAAGCTAGGTGAATCGGTCTAAAATTGTAGAACAATGTCACAAGTACTTAATACTCGTACAAATCTGTCACGGTCTCAATAGTTCCGAATAGTCCGTACTAAACTCGCATATCCAAAATTAATTACCACCGTATCCATTGTCCCCAAGCAGTCCAATCCGGTGATTGTACCATTGCGCGGCCAGTCGGTAATTTTAATCACGTTGCTTCAGTACAAAGCCAGAGCAATTTTGAATATTCAGTCGTACGATACGGATAACAATAGAAGAACGAGTTGAAAAGTTGAATTGAATAAAATTATCTAGTCTTCTGATTTCAGTAAATTTTGTCTGCTCTGAGAAAGGCAACAGAATCATAATCCAGAGGTACAGCCATTAAACAATCTTCTTTGGTCACTTGTCTATGCAAATATATAGTATATCGACGGGTGAAAGGCTATTTGTATTAAGCGACATTTTTCGAATTTTACAGGAGAAGCAATCAAAGTTGAAAATTTCAGAAAAAAATCATAAAAATAAAACAAATGGTTATATTTATAGAATAGTGCCAGCACTGGATTTCATTTTGCATGCTTCAAAATCAGTTTAGGTGTTATAAAAAAAAACCTATTATTTCCTAAAATAAACGTCGCTTCATACAAAGTAGCCACTTATTAGAGTCAGGATAATTGTTTTAACGAACACCAGGTTCCGCTTGCAGAAGCAGGTAAAATGGTTGAAGTGTATCGATGGTTATCTTTCAGAGTAAAGCTAAATGAATCAAGCGTCATGTCACAAGCCAAACGGTGCAAAGCAAATTAGTTTATATGCCTTATTTGTAAAAAAATAGGGGAAGTTCATATTGATTGAAGACACATGCTTATTAATAACGGGATTGTTTGAAATCACAGATTTTTCACGAATTATTTAGATGTAGGCGATTGATACTCCAGTATTTAGAGATATGAATCAAATCTACAAGTAAAAAAATAAAAAAAGTAAAATTATAAATCAAAAATGTTTTTACTTTTCGCAAAAGTAAACAACTTCAGCTTTAATTTTGGTTTGGTTTAGGAACTAAGTATGTAAATTATTAATTATTTTACCAAACTGGCACCTGTAACAATAATAATTATAACTAATCAAATCACACTTAACTTCCGTAATTTAAAACTTTACTAACAAAGTACTTATCTTGTTTTTCAAAAGCTTAATTATAATAATTGTTATTACAAGTAAATCAGGCCAACTTTGAATATAAGGGCATATAAGAAAAAAAAATAGAATTTAACTAGCCAAGCTTTCCTACGGTTATACTTTAAATTGGCAACACTTTTAGTCGATGAAATAGTAGTAGTAGTATATATCTATGTTTAGGCAGAATATAATTAATATAATCAAAGTTAGGGGTGCCACTTGATTAACTATCTATCGAATGTCATTTCATTGAAATCTATTCATAGACTATTCAATACTAATTCTTTCTCTTGGAGTTATTTCACTTCATCGACTATTCATTACTCATTAAAACAATTATTAGAACAGCAGTACAAGAAAAATATTGTTTGCTTAAAAATATATTTCATCAACTATTCATGACACAGAAAAACAAAACATCGCTGTTTATATCTTATAAAACACCAGAAAATAGGTTAGATTAGAACTATCACTTCAAAAAAAATCGCCACCAGAAAAGTAGTTTAGGTTAGAACTGTGACCAAAAAAATAAACCGGTACCAGAAAAATAGGTTAGGCTAGGTGAGAACTGCGACCCAACAAAAACAAATCGCTACCAAGAAGTAGGTTAGATTAGGCTAGAACTGCGACCCCAACAAAAATAAATTGATACCAAGAAAGTAAGTTAGGTTAGAACTGCGACCCCAATAAAAATAAGTCGCTACCAGAAAAGTTGGTTAGGTTACATTAGAACTGCGATCCCAACAAAAATAAATCCCTACAAAAATAAATAAAATTCATTCAAAAAGTATGAAATAATAAAATATGAAATGAAGTTCTGCCAAATAAACTAGAAATTAAAAATCGTTAATTTAAAAATACTTATTTTAATCATTTGAGGTAATGAATATTCGATAAAATGAAAAAATAGGAAACATTGACTCTTAACTGATATTCGATTAAAAGTTTGTCGACATTTCAAAGGCAAACTCAAAGTTAACTAGATTGACTGCAAGTATTATGGTGTAAATATTAAAAAAAATTTGAAGAACCTGTCATCTTTGTGTTAAGTTTATATGAACAAAAATACAAGCCGACCATTTTTTTCGGCTTTTTATTAAAAGTTTGAATTTATAGTTTCGCTTCGCTTATAGTTTCAGTAGTCACGCCGACGAAGGAGTAAAAAAACAAAAATAAATTTTTTTTCGTTGCCTCCCATAAACGTAAAGAAGGGGCGTTTTTTTTCTATAGTGTGGGTATCGTTGGATTGGTCTTTTAAAACCATTGGGGATTGCCTAAACAATTTTTCGATACACTTATCTTTTTGCAAAATATTCAACAAATTGCGAATTTTCATTAAAGTCGAGCGTCCCCTTCCTAAATAAACTCACTAAAATCTAAACTGAGTGAAAAATTTTGGAAAAATTAAGTTTGGTAGTAAGTACATCAAATTTACAAGGAAAATTTTAAGGGCTAAGATTGCTTGAGACTTAGTAAAAGTTTAAGAGTAAATAGCATTTTTTGTTATCAATGTGATCTACACATAAGTTTTAAATATTCTTGATGAAAAACCTCTCGGTATAACTATCTCGTTCTCGGTATCGCACATTTTCTTTAGGTCATTTTATTTAACCTTAGTTATAGAGAGAGATGTTTTATACTTTGCATTATTAAGCAATTTCGGTTTAGAAATAATAGGGATAAATTCTTCTACAGTATTTCCTGTCATTGTGTATTTAACCGTCATGACATGAAGTTAGGGTAAGTGAAGTTAAGTTTTATGCTTTAACCTACACAACATATTTTTATCCATATTGATTTGTATAGGTTTAAATAACTTTAGTAAAATATTTCAACGCTTGCAATGACTAGCTAGGATAAAAAAATCGGATATAAATTGCTGAAGCAACATCGTTTTCTAAATTTGACATCGTTTAAAAATGGTTCAAGCGATATGTGGTATGAAAATTAGGTGAGAACAAAATGGTTCAAGTGACATGCTTTATTTGTTTTAGGCGCAGGCTAAATGTATTAAGCGACATGTTGGTTGATTTTTTGTGGAAAGCTACATGCTTTAACTGACGTTGTTAGTAAACTTTAAATATAGGAAAAATGTTTTAAGCTACTTTGCGTATTAGTTTAAGGAAGATAAGAACAGTTTAAGCGGAAAACCATCACAGCCTCATATAGCTTAAATCAAATGTTACTTGAAACTGGCAAATTTAATGGCACTTCATACTTCGATGTTCTGAATTAGTCCCCAAATTATGACCGGTTTAAGCGCCAAAAAAGTGCTCAGATCTTTACCAAACCCAGCTCAATCGACGCAGAAAAATCTGCTGATTACAGTGATATATATAACTCAATATCGCCCAAAGTGTCGCTTAATACAAATAGCCTTTCACCCGTCGATATATTTTTCTCTTAAATACTAGTTCGTTTCTTCAATATGATAAAAGACATTGTAGGTTTTGCGGGTGGTATAGGAATTACGAAACTCGACTTAAAAAGCTAGAGTCTAATAGAATCTCGTTCGTAATTGTGCCTACTGTATTTCCTTCTACACCTGCCAACTCTGGGTGAGGCACAGCAGAAAAGCATACAGCGCCATCAGAGTGCAGTATAATGATGTATTCAGAACGCTGATGAGGCTACCGAGGTTCTGCAGTGCCTCGACCATGTTCGCTGAAGCCGGAGTCCCGGATTTCTTCGCCGTAGTGAGGGAGCGTATCGCTTCCTTCTGGGAGAGACTGCGTTGCTCTAGTAACGCTATATTGGCGGCCGTGTGCCGCGACATGGGTAATCCTATTTTTAAGTATTGGCTGTCTGTGCACCAGAACGAGAATCGAAAATAGAGTGATTTGATGACACCATCTACTTTTAAGGTAATGGTTTTTGACAGCTGACATTAGTGTCTTAGTTTTAGCTTAGTTTAAGTCCTTTTGTGCTTTTAAAATATGGGTGTCACACCTGCAAATAAAACTTTATTATTATTATTATTGTAATTCCTTACTCAACTTACCGTCCAAGACACAATGCACTATTTCTTTATAGCTGGGTAAATACTTAGCATTTTTGTAGCGCTTTTTTTCTTCGATACTGTTTCGGCAAATATTATTAATAGATTGATGCTCAGGGTTTAAATTATTATGAAAACTAAAGACGATACCGACGCTAAATTAAGCGTAATCAAAATTCTTGCGACTTATTCGTCCATTGTGCTAATAAACGTTTAACCGAGCGTCAAACGCTCGAATACTCACCCAGCTACATATTTAATCATTGAATCAGAATCACAATAAAATTATAAACCCGTAACTTAGCTCTACCAGCATAAACCCATCAACCATTACCAACACGCCGTAACATGCAAATTGCCCCTCAAGACCCAATCCCATCAATCCGTGATTGAAACCAACACACCGCCCGTATAATAGTGATTAATCTCTGTAATCACATCACGTGGTTCCGCGAGGTGCAATCACATTAGCGGGTGAACCCTAAAGTTTTAATCTGCGCTACAATGGGAGCGATCGTGATTGCAGCGCATATGCATAGTCTTTGGGGAACGTTTAGCCTGCGATGCGGGACAAATGAGTGTATAGCTGGGCTTTATTACTACGACGGAATGGAGAGGGTTACGTTTGAGTTAAGAAGTTCTGTTTTCAGTAGGATACCACTATTTTCAGATTCTCTTCTTTCAGTTTTTTTAGGAACTTAAAGAAGCAACCTTTAAAAAGAGAAAGAGAGAGAGAGAAAGTGTGTGTGTGTGTGTGTGTGTGTGTGAGAGAGAGAGAGAAACATTTAGATGCATAAAAAAAAACATTAGATAACTAGACTACCAAACAATTTATTTGTGTCAAAGCCACTAAAAATATAACTTTACAATTAATTGACCACAATTGATTGAACATCAATCTAGTTTTCATGACTAAGTAGGTAGTGTTTTTTTTTCACTAGAGTCACGACTCCAAATTAGTGTTATTATTTTGAGTAGATATATAATCTACTCATCGTTACAACTAAGTCTGGCTGGGCACTGTATAATATGTTAATATATTCTAGCAAATTTCAAAACCATACCGCTTTAATTGTCCCGCAGTATAAATGCACGCGGGCTCGTCGAGGGACGAATTGTTTTCATATTAATAGCATGTCGACAAAGGCAAGGAGCAAACAACAGCACCCCATAACTCGTTCACGGCCATTTCATCAGTCGTCGACGTGGGTTATTTTATAATTTTCGAAGATGAAATATCATTTTTTTTTTCATGGATCGTTGAAATGCCTGGGCTATGGGGGTAACTTCAACAAGTATAGGTACATACATTCTTTAGAAAGACTGTGGGTTCCTGAATGACATTGTTACTTTTAATCGTTGACAAGGTACCATACAACTGAATCAGCGAACACTATATCACTGACCTTTATTCATAAACACGAAATAAATATTTTTAAAAGCAATACAGGCCAAAATTTTACCAAACCAAATTTACTAGACACAGTCATTTCCACTACAAAACTCCTTAACAAAATCACAAATTCACAACCCAGCTAAAAACAAGAAGCTGAATCTTCGCTAAAGAGTAACCAACTTCCTGCGAAAAGCGGAGCTCAAAATGGTTTACGCTTTACGTTGTACAGCGCTGATGAGTAAGGGTTGCCACCTTCAATAATCCTCCTTTTGAGCTTCGCCGCAATCGGGTAAAGTCCTGAAGACTTGAGAAGTTACCAATATTTTTATCTTCGTAGGTATTATTTTTTCGGAAACTCTCGCACTCGGATTAAATGGTGTGGCCGAACGTAGCAATCGCACAGTTCTGTCCATAGTAAATGCATAATCTTACCTAGTAGGTATTTGCCACAATGCCGTACGAAACGAAAAGATGGGCTTAAAGCATATTTTATTTCGGAAACTAAAGAGCAGAGGAAATACAGTACAATACGCAATTAAAGTTAACAGTTACGATGGTTTTGGTCGATTAGTTATCATGCCGACTGACTTCACTTCAAAGAGTAGTATAATATACTGCCTTCACTTTACTCACCGTGTCGTATAAATTCATCGGATCCCTAACTTTGACTTCATAATGTAATTGTGTCTTTGCTCCACGAGGAAAAAGGGGGTTGGCATCCCTGCAGTTGCGTTCAGGTGCGGATGAGCCCCTCCCTCTCCCCCCACTAGCGACTGTAGTTCGTCGCGTCTGAAAATTAATTCCTCTACATAATCAGAACTTCCGTACGCTGGTTGCAGTAGCTTCACTTTGGGAGTTAATTTCAAACGTCACATGAAGTTGGATTAAAACGAATTCTGTTATACACTTGCTGTTTCAATTCAATTAATGTTTCTTTACTTTTTAACCTGTTGAGAATTAAAACTACGTCGTTCTTATATGTCCATTCGTGGAACTTGTCCTTTGTACCTACTGTTTTTTTTTTAAATTTCTGTTATGGGAGTTGAGGGCTTGGTAGGTTTACTATTATGTTTTGCTACATATTTTTTAGGCACATAACAAATTATTTGCGTCTACTTTTGTTATTCTTATAAATATTTGTAAGAATTATAGATAAATGTTTCCAAAAATGTTCAAGATGTGATACACGGAAGTGAAAGCTGTAATTTAATTACCAAATCTATGATTTGTAACTAACTAGTGGATTTTTTTAACTTCAAATAGACCAGATATATAAAGTTTTGATGTAACAAATCAACCAATTTCAACTAACTTTTTGCTTAGAATCAAACCCCCGCTATCTCCAGCTCTAACCAACCACCGCATCACACTGCTGTAGCGAAGACAAAAAGGCCCAACGTCATAATTAAAAAAATCTCGTGCCTGCAAAGAAAGGGGGGAAGTGGCGTGAAACGAAAGCAAGACGGATGGGGTGCCACAGAGGGCCGGGCAAAGACAATGCTGCGCTTTGGAGGCGCTTTAATCATAAATATATCAAGCGGAGACGAGGTTAGGTATGAGCACACTTGGGACAGTCGGACGGGTAAGGTTTGGGACCATATTGGCCGGCTTAAAAAGTCATGTTCATACAGATCAGGATGATAATCATGGAAACCTGATCATCAAATGTTAAAAAACCCTAGACAGTGACGCGCTGCATAAAAGAAGTAATGCATAATAGTGTGAAAGAATAAGGTTCCCAGCTGTACTAGAAAAGAGGTACTTAAGTTTTTGCGTAAATGTACGGAATGCGCTGCCTGTTTTTGTTGGCAAACAAAATGGTTAGACATTTTAATACAACTTGTGTACTCTGATATCATCCACATAAAGACAAACGTAGAGTAGGTATTGGTACATTCTAAAATAATGTAGCTCTTTTAATATTATTATATTATAATCTAGCGATTAGCTGCATGATTTATATTAGAGTGGCTATAAATTCAATGGTCTCTTGTGTTTTCTTACGTCAGTACTGTGTTTGTCTCTCAAATAAAAATATGGCTACCTAATAGTGTATGTTTTTCTTTGTATCTCAATAAAGCAGCTAAACTATGCAAAACCCCGTTTTAATCAAGAATACCGTCAGTTTTGACTTTTAAATTATTGATATATGTAAGTATCAAATTTTTCTTTCATTTTTACTATAGATTGAGCTGCTTACTTGTTTGCCTGAACTAATCCAACGACATTTTCTAACGTATGGAACTGTGTGTTCTACACATAACAAGCAAGGTAAAAAAACCGCTTGCATTCCACAAAGCTTCTTTTAATTTGCCGTAGGAACACAATTTTCCTCAATAGCAGTCTTGAGACTGTGTACCTACACCGCCCGAGCAGAGCGTACGAGTATGAAAGTTAAAAGGGGTGTTAAAACAAAACGAATGAGTTTGTACAAAGACAGGAAGCTACGCGTGCCTAGGACTACGGCCTTTTGATAACTATACCTAAACATGTTTGATTAATGAATGTCTGCGATGGCTTTGTTTGAACACTCCGTAAATGTGGACGCCTAATTGTCATTGTTTTTGCATTTGCACCGACGGAGATTGTCTCGATAACATTGAAAAGGTGATTTTTAATTTAAATCTTCTTTGGCGATATAGTTTCAGAAAAAATCGATATTATTTAGTTTACCTCAGTTTGTTCGCGTATTGGCTACGTAGTACCTATCAACTGGCAGTTTTTATTTCTGTCGAGATTTTACTGTAGGTACCGAACGTGGTTTATCTATTTATCCAATAGTAATAAATAAGTGTTTTTCAAGGTTTTACGGAACCAACATGGAATTGGGTGCAAATTTGTCGACCGAGTCATACAATAGTCCATTTCACTCTTCTATAGACACAGCTAGTACCTATATGTTATGGATGCCCGGGCATTATGAAAAAATACCGATTTATCACTTGGTCCATAAGTTCCATAACAAATTATATGTTTTAAAGTAATTTATTTCGTTAGGTGTTTAACACTTCCAAATAAACTAAATATTTGGAGATACCTGGGCCCAATTTCAAATAAAAAACTGGCCAAGTGCGAGTGGGACACGCGCACGAAGGGTTCCGTACCAATGTATACAACATTAGTTAGACATTAGCAAAATACGGCAAAATAATCACGTTTGTTGTATGGGAGCCCCCCTTAAATATATATATTTTTTATATATTGAATATATGTACAACTAATAGTTCTGCAAATATTTCAAGTGGCTACCTGTTGCCATTATTAATATTGAGCGAAAAACGGCAAAAAAATCACGTTTGTTGTATGGGAGCCCCACTTAAATATTTATTTTATTCTGTTTTTAGTATAGTTGTTTTAGCAGCAACAGAAATACATCATCTGTGTAAATTTCAACTGTCTAGCTGTCATGGTTCATGAGATACAGCCTGGTGACAGACAGACGGACAGTGGAGTCTTAGTAATAGGGTCTCGTTTGTACCCTTTGGGTACGGAACTAAAAAATAACTTACAAGCAAATAGTAGGTACTAATAAATTTCAATAATTAATAATATCATTTACTTATACTCTTTATGCAATTGGGCCTGGGTAACACACGAATTAGGTGAGGTTTGCAAATAAAACCAACAAATAAAATTTACTGCATGTTCAACCCTGCGCGAACATTGTTAACCGCAGGGCTGTCACGTCGCCATCAGCTAATTAGCAGTTGATCAAGCAGTTTGAGGCATTAGTCCGACGCATTGTGTCGGCACAAGCAAACTCTGTTAGCTAGGGCTGCTGCACTACACAGAGAGACGGATAATTTATCTAGGTATGCTACGCAAAAAAATAAGGGCCCTGGATTTTATTTGGTGAAACATAAATACTTACTCAATAAAACAGCGTACTCCTACCTAAAAGGCCGGCAACGTAGTTGTGACTCTTCTGGTGTTGCAGGTGTATGGTGATAAGTGCTATAATGCCAATCCTTAATAAACCACGCATGGTACGAGTAATGACCATACTCATAATTCTACAATACATAATTATTATACGTAGGTCTTCCCGCCAGCACTTTCTGGGTCTCCATCCAACATGGCCGCCATCCATCGTGCTGTATCCAGTCCATCCACCTATCTGGAATTCTGGATCCAAGTGGCTAGTGTAGGCTGTCCAGTTACACTTAAGCTTGTTTTCTGTGTCTTGTTTCTGGTGTTTTGGAGTGCAGTGAAGTGTTTCGGATCCAGTGAACCCGCTTCACCCGAGCATACTGCGCTTGATTGCAAACCTTCATTTAGATCATCTGTAACTTTATTATTATTATGAGGGAGACAAACGAGCACGTGGTTCATTTGGTAGAAAATTTATGATAATCCGCTCATAAGTAACAACAAACTCTGTTAATAACCATGTTTGAACTAATAGGTACTGTAAGTAAGGACAGGCAGTAAAATATCGCTATCAAAATTGTTTTAGCTAAATCGCCAACCCTAGCCATTAGGGATGGGAGTAGCAGGGGAGGCATTTTCCATCGGTTTGCACCGCGTTTATAAATGCTATTTTAACGCGGAAAAAAAGATTAATTAACTAATTGAGCTTTCACGTGCTACGCGGGGCTGCAGTCAGTTTTTTCTGGACTCAAGTTTTAAATTTTTGACGTTGGAGCGTTGATTCTACAGGGAAGACTTGATTGGATTAGATTGATGGTAATTAAATTAAGGTAGTGGGAACTAGAATTAGTTTAATACGAGTACATGTCATCTGAATTGGTTTTTGTGAATGAATGGTGATTGATAATATTCTATACCTATAAAAGAGTAATGTGACTAGTGACCACTTGACTGATTGACTAACAGAAAACGGACAGCCTAAACTGCTGGAGTCGAATGTTTGAAATTTAGCAGACCATTCCTTGAAAGTCATAAAGGCGCACTAAGAAGAGATTTTTCGAAATTTCCACGCGTGTAAAAGTAAATTTGAAGTGACAAAATGAAATTTGTGCCCACAGTAAGTACAAAATTCATCTCATTATTATTATTATTATCAAAACCCGAAGGCGAAGTTTTGGCAGACCTTCCACTAGGTGAACTGACGACATCGCGAGAGTTGTGGGCCACCAGTGGATGTAAGTGTCGAGTTGTCGTTCATTGATCAACATTATCGTTATTGTATCATTGCCAATAACGGCAGAAAGGAAGACAATTTTCGTACTAGAATAATAATGAGGTAAGAGGTATGGTACTCGTATGTAGGTATGCCTATAACTCTATTCATACAAAATGCCAATTTTAAGCCTTATGTTTATTAAATAAGACTTCGCATAATGTAAAATAACGTAGTAACTATCCAGAGGCTGCAGTAACTAAAACAATATGACTGGAACGCTTAATTAGCATAGCAGTGCCGAGGCGGGGTAGGGCCACCATGCTTCCGGACTTAAAGCCGAGTTTAGACTTGCAAGAAAAATTGTGCAAGTTGCATTACATCGCGGCACCCGATTGAACACTATACAAACTCGTTGGCTTTACGGCCCCGCAATGTAATGCAACTTGCACGATTTTTCTTGCAAGTTAAGCTCGGCTTAAGGATAACTTTCTCTTCATTCTAATTTAAAAGACAGACCTATAAAATCTAATATATATATATAGTTATAGCTTCGCAGGAGAGAGAGAGAGAGATGCTTTATAAAAGGCGATTTAAAAAACCCGCATCCTAATGTAAAGTACGTTGTAATCGAATGAACAACTTTCAGGTTTTCGGTTTTTAATTAACACATTTTGCATATCCCTCGTTTAGTGGGTGTAACTCGTCAAATTGTTTGGGATTATGTTAATTGGTGTACATTTTCCGACGATACTTTTTAATTAATTTTATTAAGTAGTTTCAAAAAAAAAATATTTTATATGTCGTCTCGTGATCATGGCGCATGCAACTGTGCCGAAATATCGAGCTGCTCTAAAATCAAGGTACGTGGAACAAAACCCGAATTTAATTCATAAAATTTTAGTAATAACGCGATAGTCTAAAAAATAGTAATTTTTTAGAAAATTTTATAATAAGTAAATAAACTCGAAGTCAAATACGCGCTATATTTTTCACATGTTTAAACGCAGACAGGTTTATAGGTCTGTATTTAGTTGAATTGCGAATAAGTCTCAATTTTCCTGCAACGTCATTCTGATGGTCACCCTACGGGGGTGGAAGGGAGGTGTTATTCATTAAAATGTTTGCGGAAACTCGTTTAGAACTGCGGCGGACGGACCGCGGTTTGTTAAGCTACTTTGATTATTTATTGAATGAGTTTTAGTTATATCTTCTGTTTTTATAATTATAAGAGGGAGTCAAACAAGCATGCAGCAGGTCATCTGATGAGAAATCATTACCTCTCCCTATGAGTACCTACCTACCACCAACTCAAGGAGAGTGACTGTTCTGTTGCCGGCCTTTAAAGAAAGTATATACCACTTTTCTTGAAAGCCCTGATGATGGCATAGTTGACTGGAAACACTGTTGACAGAAGTTAATAGGTAAGTTGATACTATTGAACATATTTAATCACTTGTGATTAAATAATCACACTTGTGTGATTAGATTAAATTATATCTTATGAAATAAGAAGAAATAAAACTGATCAATTGGTATTACTAGGTATAAGATAAATATAAATTGTGCCATTAACAGAAAAAGTTAAAGATAGTTTTATACCTAGTACTTATTATGTTCAATAAGTTACCAATCCGCACTGGACCCGTGGGGGAACTACGGCCCAAGCCCTCTCATTCTGAGAGAATGCCTGTGCCCAGCAATGGGAGGTATGTATGAAGCCTAGGATGATGATGATAATGATGATGATGATGATTCTGTTCAATCGTTCTATCATTTTAGCCTCAAAGGCAATTTTAGCCATTTTGTCTGGTGCCTAAGTAGGTACAGTTGAAGTTTGCATTATAATGAGTACTATGTGATTTATCTTCAACCAATTATGAACGCCATACATTTTTTTAAATTATTTTGATGATTTTGATGACATATCTAGCATAAACTGAGCTTTAAAACCCTAATTTAGTGTTTAGATTTAAATTTCAAGTTGTAGGTGTAATGGAATAAAAATTTAACTGCAAATATTTTTGTAATTTATCGAAGTTTTTATTCTTTACAAGTAGCCACCCACATGCAAAATAATCACAAAATAATGATAAACCAAAATAAGCCTAAGTAAAATCGTTATTTTTCGTTATTCTGAGGAATTTCATTTCAGCGGAAAATGACAAACAAATAAAAATGAAGTAGACTACATAGCCTACCTCCTCATCCACCTGTTTTGTTACGTAATCACCACACAATAATACTAAGTAGGTATAATCAGGACATCAATGGCTATTAATTATTTATTGAATTAGGCGTTACTTTGCGGAGGTCCATATCAATGAACTAAAATAATTTCCTTGCTCACCCGCGACCTTACGATAGCTAAGCTTATGCAAAATATGCGTGTTCATGCAGTTCCTCCACCTCCACACTGTAAGAACACACACAAATCACACAAACCCATCTATCACCACCACCACACTACACTGACACGTTTCGAACTCAAACAGAGCTCATCTTCAGAGTGACACAACCGTACACCATGCTACCAGTTGTTAGACTAACGAACCACAACCACCGTTTTAACTTGTCACTGTAACTCCCCAAGTACCCACATACGTTTTATGAAACAAAACAAAACTACCCACAAATTATTAATAAATTTTTTAACCGTCCTTCAAAACTACCTTGATTTTTTATTTATTTACTGTCAAGGCATGTTTTATTAACTACCATTGCTGAAATTAGATCCAAGCCGTAGCAAGGGAGATGAAACTAAATTTACCTGCTCATTAATAATAGACCCCATACTGTTGTATCTAATTATCTCCATGCATTCTAAAACATCGAGACGAAACCCCTTGCCACAATAATGTAACACTTCATACTTCATATTTTGCATAAGCTTAGCTATCGTAAGGTCGCGGGGTGAGCAAGGAAATTATTTTAGTTCATTTATTAATTATTTCATGATCCTATAGGACACTTTAGCTACATCGTTTTTTTTTTTCAGAATAACTGGCTAAAATTGTTGAAATTAAATTGAATGCCAGTAACGAAATGGCTTAAATGAGTTTTGAAGAATGATTTGTCTATGTTAATAAAATAATACTAAAAAGCTAGATTAGAGTTACAATCTAACTGTTAGGTATAAATTATTTTAGATTTTTTTTTCTTTTACTAGATTACTCAAAAGTGCAACAAATTCTTAAAATATTTTAACCTAACCGAAACTACAAAACTTCGCTCGTAATGAGAATCTCGGGCGCTTTCAATATCTCATTAACACTGCCAGCATAAAATTAACCGCATTTATATAAAATGTATTTACAGAAAACTCTATAACTTAATCTACACCTACCAAATACTACCCCCGTGAAGCTGTGCGCTGATTGGTCGAATTTCGCAACCCCTGAAGCGCTCCTCCAATTGCAACCCCCGTTTTAGTGCTAAGGGGTGGAGTCTAAATGGTTTTTACAGTGGATTTTTTTCAAATGCGTACAGTGCTTCACGATCCGCGACATAGAGCACTTTATTATAGTCTGTTTAGAAATACGGTCGAAGTTTTTTAACAGTTTTAAACTTCGCGTAAGTGTTCCAATTGAATTCGAAAAAGTCTCCACATGTAATAAAATCTTTTACTACTACTCTTTGTCAGTTGAAAAACTACAATGGCAGGGCCTTACCTCTCGCCATTGCCAGGTGATTTGCTGACCGAGTATATGTTTGGAAGACGCCGGCAGCGTCGCAACCGAACCACTTTCACGCCACAGCAGCTAAGTGAACTGGAGTCGCTGTTCCAGAAGACACACTACCCTGACGTCTTCCTGAGGGAGGAGGTGGCGCTGAGAATCAGCCTCTCGGAGGCTAGGGTGCAGGTAGGTTAATAATTTGAACACCAGTAATAGTAGTTTTGCAGGTGGTAGGACCTTGTGCGAGGTCCACCCGGATTGCTACCACCATCTTGCTCGCTAATCCTACCGTGAAGCAGCAGTACTTGTACGTTGTGTTTCGGCGTGGAGAGTAAGACAGCCGGTGAAATTACTGGCACTTGAGGTATCCCATCTTAGGCCTCTACGTTGGCAACGCATCTGCAATACCCCTGGTGTTGCAGATGTTTATGGGCGGTGGTGATCTCTCACCATCAGGAGACCCACTTGCTCGTTTTCCATCCAGTCGAATAAAACAAAAAGTTCTTTAAAAACAAACATGCTAGTTGCCAAGAATGCTTTATGGCCTCTTAATGTAACGCGACTTGCACGATTTCTCTTGCAGGTCCAAACCAGGCACTCGGTGCCGATTTGAATCTTATTTCCTAGGGTTATACGTTGCTTTTATTCACAAGGAATAAGTTGAAAGACCTTTAAATAACACATAACATACACTGTTAAAATGCTTCGCAGGTTAGTGCAGGTTTCCGCACGATGTTTTCCTTCCACATAAAGCTCGACGTTCAAATATAATTTCACACGTGAATTTCGAAAAGACAAGATTTGACTTGATCAGCTGATTGAGAAGCCATAAGTCAAATCATTAGCCTAACACGGCTTATAATTAGTACCTGGGCGACCGAGCTACGCTCGGGCTAAAACTCGATAACAAGCGTTTTCCCAGAAATAAGATCAAGCTAGATCGATTTATCATCCCCGAAAACCCCTACGTACCAAATCTCATTGAAATCGTTGGAGCCGTTTCTGAGAACCCCGAAATATATATACCTAATTATTTATATATATACAAGAATTGCTCGTTTAAAGGTATTAGATAAGTATGTTATATATGCTCGTTTAAAGGTATTAGATATACATAACGTAACGGCTTACCTAAATATATTTTTTTTATTACCAATTACAATCTTAATTTTGGCTTTGATAACTTTGTCAAAAAAATTTTTTGTCTTTCTACTAAGCAGAAGAAAGACGTACCCAAATTATTGCCACCACGAGGTACGCAAATAAATGGTTTTCTTTTACTGGATATTCCTAATGTTACAAGTCCATTTAACAAACTGTTTACTCGTAGGTAAAAAACTCCTAGTACGTATTACGTAGGTATGGACAGTCACCTGCATTAATATCTGCCACCGCGAAGCGTGCAAATATATCTGTCAGTCCTACCGGCCCTATAAATAGAGTCGTATCGTTCAGAATATTTATGCACGCTTTTTTGTGTCAGATATTGTTGCTGTTGACTGCACGTACAGTCGAACAAATTGAATCATGCCCCAGGGTGGAACCTTTGTGCTACTAATGTCATGTTGACATCTCATACTTACTGTCAAGCAAATCATAGTGAAATTGATTATTAAAAGGTGGTTCATATTCAATTTGTTCGACTGTATACGTACCAGTATTTAGTACAATTTAATTCGCGTTTAATAAATCAACTGTACCTTAAATTCTAATGGCCTGATTGCACAAATTGTACCCTTATTCGTGTCAAGGGTGGCTCAAGGGTTGTGCCGCAAAAAGATCAAAAGGGCTTTTAGACCCTTCGATCACATTCGTACACCCCGTATCGTTTCGTGTCTGATTTCATCTCCTAAAAATACCTATTTTTTGTGTGATTGACTTGAAATTAGTAATTTGAAGTTTATTAATTAAGCAAAGTTGTGTTCATTACTTAAAATTAAATAGTGTTATGTAATGTTTGTCAATTTTGTTTGTTTACTTATTTTGTACAATAACAATACTGTTGGTCGTTTTAGATATAGCCGGCTAACGTGAAGCACATTTCGGTGTAATTTTCTTTGTATAATACTTTTTTGTAAAAATATACATTGAAATTAAAGATTTTTTGATGGCTGTTAGTTTTTACCCGACTGCCCAAGGAGGTTTATATTTTTCGAGCGTATCTATGTAATGTACTAATGTATGTAGGTACCTACTATATTTGTTGGCGCCCTCTGTAGCCTAAACGGCTGGACCTTAGACTATAGGGCTGGACAGATTTCAACGAAGGTATCATTAAATTAGTCGTAACTGTCGGAATGACGTAAGGTGTACAGTATTTTAATATGACGACGGCGAAAAAAGCATAATATTACGTATTATATTCAACAGTCGAGACGCATAACTGGAAACTTTTCAGCAGGTCACGATGTTAAATTGGGTCCTGATTGTTGAAATTAAAAAAAAAAACACCCCCACTTTACGTCTATGGGAGGTACCCTAAAAAATTTTTTTTACATGTTTTTAATGTACCATTTTGTCGGCATAGTTTACATATATATTCGTGCAAAATTACAGCTTTCTAGCATTGATAGTCCCTGAGCAAAAGCCGCGGACGGACAGACAGACAGACTGATTGACATGGCGAAACTATAAGGGTTCCGTTTTGCCATTTTGGCTCCGGAAGCCTAAAAAGTGTCGCACAGCGTGACGTCTCGCTGAATTTAAACTTGCTATAGATATAGCATTTTTTGTTAAATGTCAAAATACGTGTCCATGCAATATTTTCTGTAATCTTACTCTCACTGTACTCTAACTAACACTAGCCTATAAGTACTTAATAATAAAAGTTTTCCATTGTGAACTTTTCCGGTAACTGTACCCCTAGTGTAAGTTTTCGGTTACAAAATACGTCTCGATCGCGTTCGCGTAAAATCTCAATTTGTATGGAAACACGAACATCGCAAACGTTCCGCTAGAGGCGCTGTTCGTGTTTCCATACAAAATGAGATTTTAACGCGAACGCGATCGAGACGTATTTTGTAACCGAAAACTTACACTAAGGGCACTGGTCCAACTTTATCTCCACCCATAAAAGGATTTACGAGATGACGTGCATCGTTTACCGTACAAAATAGGTAATAAATTCTAAAGTAGTTATTACTTACAATCTCTATACGATGCTTTTTACGCTAATAAGGATTGCCATAGAAAGAAGAAGCGCGGAATGCTAAAAATTATTCACCGGTCTCAAAATGAATGTTAAAGAAACAGTGAACTAAAACGCGCTTTGCCTTCGTGACTAAACTGGCAACTCTCTATTTCGTGGAAATTTCGGAAAATCCTCCAAGTTATAAGTCTCGCTCCAGCGGTTTAAGCTTTGCGTTGCGTTCTGTGTTCTCAAAAGTAAAAATGATTAAATACTAGCTTTTGCCCGTTACTCCGTCTGTCAAGAATTAGTTTTTCGCTATCGCACCCACATGAACTGTGTAATTTTCGTGATAAAAAAAATATCTCCTTACCAGAGTTCGTGATAAAAACTATTTTATGTTCTTATCAAATTTCATCTAAATCGGTTCAATAGATGGATGGATGGATGCGTGAAGAGATAACAGACCGACAAAGTTACTCTACTTTAACCTTGTACTATTACTTATTCTGTGCTTTAACATTAGTAAGGAAAGGATCCAAGACTCCGACAACAAATATTCTCGTATTTTTCATATCTAAGTACAGATAGATAATTATCTTCCCCGACGGGTGGGTCGGGCTCGCGGGACCTAAGTTTAGTAGTAATAATTATCTAAATACAGATCCATATCATCATCCATCATCATCATCCCGACCACACATGCCTCCTCTCAGAAGGAGAGGGGTTTGAGCCGTGGTTTCTACGTGGGTTGAGTGCGAATTAGGAAATTACTTCGCAGGTTTGTGCAGGCTTTCTCACGATGTTTTTTTTTCGCTATAAAGGTCGTGGTAGATTTCTAATGTCATTTAACACACACATTTCGAAAAGCTCAGTTATGCGAGTCGGGGTTTCAAATAACGATATCCCTGCTTGAGAGGCGTAGCTCAAACCACAAGCACTAGGTCACCACAGCTTTACAGATCCATAATATCTAGGTAAATATTATCTATGAAAAATACAAATTTCAATGTTTATTCTCGAGCTTTCTGTGACAGGGCTAATATAGTTGGCGCTAGTATCTCAGTCGGTTTGTAAAACGAGCCAATCGGAAGTAGTGTAACGCCATCTCTCGATATTTCGTCTGTCAAGAAATCCTCATTGTGCCGTGATTTTGTTTCATCTTACGCTGGCTATCCGACTCGTCATTTGTTTGCGATTGCGATCGTCAGAAACGTTACACAATACGGCCTCAGGTGGGCCGAGCTCTCTTAAAAGTAACTCAATCAGGAGTACTATCGATTTTAATAGGTGAAAAAAAGTGTCCCAAAATTTACATATATTTTTTGTAATTCCGTTCCGTTACTCTCATACAAGTGTATATGGGAAAGGTAACAGAATGGAATACAAAATTTTTGGACACTTTTTTTCACCTATTAAAATCGATAGTACTCCTGATTCCGAGTAGATATAACATAAAAAATTCAAAATCCCAGAAGAAAAGTTTGGGAACAACTTATAAGAGAATGGCCCAGGTGTGGTTCCAGAATTTTTTAAATATTAATTATTTAGATATTAACGCAAGCACGTTTTTGATTCTATTTTACCGATAAAACTCAAAAAGTGGTCCTTATTTTCTTTTGACTAGCGTACAAGTTCAAAAAAAATGAACTAAAAAATGCAAAAAATACAGCCAAGAAAAAGTACAATCAGCAAAAAAAGTTTGTACTAAATTGAAATTTTTACAGCAACTTTTTTCTCGTTTGTTTAGGTGTGGTTCCAGAATCGGCGCGCCAAGTGGCGCAAACAGGCGCGGTTGCAGTTGCTGCAGGATGCCTGGCGCATGCGCTGCCTCGGCCTGGGCTCCCAACAGCTCATGCCCGGTTCGCTACTTTATGATCAAGACAGTGACTGACTAAGCTTGAAACCCACTGACGGCGGTGGCGGAGCGGTGCGACGAGGCGCAGAGGCGGTACCAGTATTCGAGCTAACATGAAAGAGTCCACACAGAAAACTGCGCGGGAAATAAGCGTGGCGCGGTATTCTATGTGAACTCTTTAATGTTAGCTCGAATATTCCAACCGGTACCGCCTCCGCGCCGCGCCGCATTGCTCCTTCACCGCTGTCAGTAGGTTTCCAGCTTAAGGGTCTCCTAATTAATCTAATCTAGTCTAATCTATCGACGCGGAAACGGCTTTAGACGACCAAAAAACGCTTTATGTCCACGCAATAAGAGCGAAAAAGACGTCTTCCCGTCGGTAAACATCGTTTCGCGTCGGCCGAGCCGATCGACATCTTTTTCGCTGTTATTGCCTGGACATAATAGTAGTTTATGCAATTGTTACGTAATAGGGGTCCTTAAAACACGAGTGTGGTTTTATGAAACGAGGCGCAGCCGAGTCACAAAATGATCAAAACCGTATCATTCCACAGGTCACACAAAACCACCGGACTCGTCACCAGAAGGCCCAGATTCTCCGTCCGGCAAGGATTCCCCGGACCCGCCTCTAAGCGACAACCCAGAAATGAAATCACCCCGTCAAGACTACCATCACAACACTAGCATGCCTGAAGCCATGCCTTCCATGCCACCCATGCACGAAATCCCACCTCCTCCCATACCATATGCAAACGATGAAAGAATGCTACAACAACAAACGTCATTCCCTTTCCCGCCTTTACTCATGCCACAATCAATTGAAAATGAGAATGTACCCACAGATCTTAGAGTAATGACGTCGAAGAACTGCCCGTGTGCTGCAGTTCAGGACTTGGACGAACCACAGAACTTAGCATATCGTTCCCAAAGGCACGAAATAAAAGAGAGTGAAAGTGACAGCGATGCTGAAATAGATTTGACTTCACACTCGTCGAAAGACGATGATTTGAGAGAATCCGAACGGCTGGCCAATAGAATAGCCACAAGCATCTTCAGAAGTGACACAGTTCTGAATGATCTAGTCCCAAATGATCTAAGTCTTGGTGCTGAGAAAAATGCTAGTCATGTTAGTAATCTTAGCAGAAATAATGTGTAAAAAGTTCGGAGTTGTTATATTCGCATTGAATTAGCAATATGGTGTAGAGAAATATAATGCAAATTCCAAAGTTTTCAATAAGTCTTGATCGTATCCGGTACCTTGCTTCAATGAGGAAGTGGATACTTGTAAATAGATCTGTAAATCATCAAAACAAAAATTAGTGTGTACCTACCTAATGTCGATGCGTTTTTCCCTCTTTGCCCGTGGTACAGTTGGCTGGGTCACTTGACCGGACAGAGGGTAAAACATATTTACTTGGTACCGTTGACCGGAATATGGAAGAAATACTTTTTTCACTGGTACTCCTAACTGTACTATCGAAAAGTATTTTTCTCAGGTACAGTCATAATTAATAGATGATGGAACACTTTTACATTTAATTGTACTACCTATATCACCTCTTAGTTCAAGTGACACTTACTGATTATATTTGTCTATGTCTTTCTGCACTGATATAAAATAAGAGAATTTTGCCGCGTGCACCAGAGTATTATAAAAAAAATTGTTATATTAACTGATTTTGTGCAATAAATAGTCTTTAACACTTTTCATTTTAACTGTACATTCCGTTCACAATTTTACTATAGTCACAAAAAAATTAAAACTGGTCCGGTCAACTATACCACGGGTTCACAGAAAAAGAAATGGTCCAGTCAACTGTAACACTGTTAAAAAAAAAACCATAGTCCGGTCAACCGGACCTAGCCAACTGTACCACGAGCAAAGAGGGGCGTTTTTTTCAGTTGAAGTAGAAGCGATAAGAATGAATGTTCATTGTGATTCTAGTCAATAATATTAAATTTGTATTAAATGTATGTATATAGTATATAGCCAATGAGTTAGTAATTAATAGTACAGCTTATACATCGCATCGATAAATCATTTCAAAATGGCATAGAAAACAAACAGCGTCTCAAAATATAGATAGGTATTTGTTTCTGTTTAATTTGGAAAATTATTGCACCAAATTTTTAATCACCTTAGCATTCAGATTTGAGAAGAGTCATTTTCATTTCCTGCCATGATTAAGTTTCACAACATCTTACAGATGCAGTGCTTAATGCTTTGCCATCGTATTGCTTTAGTCACAAGAGATCCGTTTCCTAAAATATCCTTTGGGCTTAGAATCAGTGTTTCCCAGAACACCCATTAAACAAAAAAACAATTTCCCTATTAGATAAATTTCCCAAAACGCCAATTTATCTAAATATACGTTTTTCCTAGAACATCTGATTCCCATAACGTTACTTTTTTATATACCCTTATCCTAAAATATCCATTTTTTAAAACGTTCCATGCACATTCCTGTAACATCATGGATAATTAGTAATGACATTGCGGATTTTATTAACGTTGCATTAGACATATAAGTATTATGAGAGTAGATCTTCTAGGATTTTGTTGTTTTAAGAAATGGATCTCTCGTGCCTAAACGATTGTATTTTGTCGGAAAAGTTCATATCTATTTTGCTTTGTCAACTAAAGTTTACTGAAGCTAATTGAGGAAGCAAGATAAATACGAACTTACCCGACAAAATACGATGGAAAAACAGTATCATTAGATCTGTGATCTGTAGGTACTTAGTGTAAGATCTCACGATCTCACTGTACTTAATATCAACAATATTTAGTAGCAAGATTTTGCTAGGCAACCCTGTGACGGCGTTGTATGTCCCGATAAGTACAGTTTGCAGCAGAAGTGGATGAGCAGCTGTGGTGCTTTATATCATCCAAATAATCTCTTATTACCTCGGCAGTAGAGTCGTGTATATAGATCATTTTGAACACCGTAACCTCATCCACTTCTGCTGCTGACTGTACCTAGTCCTTTTTTGAGTCATTTCAATCAAATGAGCAATTTTTCGTGTATAAATAAGTTTCACATTTGATTTTTTGAAATGGTGCAGCAATGTATTTGTAAATATTTTAATCTACGATACAATGAATACAGAATATCAAAAGAAACTCCACAGTTAACCATAGCAACAAGTGAAAGCTAAACGAATGATACCTAGTTAAGTGTTTAGTAGATAATTGTAAACTGAGTAGGTCCAATAAAACAAGAAATTATAAAGTAACGCTGTATTTTATTCTTATTTATAGTCTCTATTACAAATAACAATATCACATTGAATAAAATTCAGACCAATTTAATAGGTAGTCTACTTAATTTTAAATTCAGTCCGCACAGTAGGTACTTATATTATACAAAACAATCATTACATTAGGTACAGTCAGCTGCAGAGAAAAGGTACCCCTGTAACGGCGGTATCCATACTTACCGCTTCTCTGCAACTGACTGTACAGTCGAGAAACTGAAACGCGTATCAGGGTGGACCTTATCATAATCAATTACGCTATGATTTCTTTGGCAGATGTAGGGAATGCCGATATGACATCATTATCACCAAGGTTCCACCCTGGTACGCGACTCAATTTCTTTAACTGTATGTCAACAAATACCACGCTGTCGCCTACGCATGACCCAAAATCATGAAGCACTTATGACAGATGACGCGTTTTGCTCCTCCGTTTAAAAATAACAGGGGCAATGACTACCTTGTTCATGTAAATCGTTTGTTTGCGAGTTTCGTATTAGTGTAAGGTGAGTTTAGATCAAGAGAACAGAGTATGGCATGAGCATATGACAAAAATAATCGCTAAGCTACGTAGGAATGTTCAAATGAAATTATGGGATATTTTTTTTTTTAAATTGTTTCTTAAAAGCTACCATTGTATCACAGGGATCATCATAAACTGACTCTACCAAAGACCAAAACGTGTTCTTCTCTTTTTACTCTTGGTCGCAATACATCTTGGCAGTCTTCGTAATTATAACTGAGTTTATAGACAGTTGAAAAAAAAACGAGTGTAAACGTGTGCTATGTGTATTCATCACCTCCTACAAAAATGACAGAAAAAATCTTGTGCAAAGCTACACAAAAGACAACTCCCGTCATGAGTGCTTTATGTCCATTATAATTACCTATAATGCTATTATAATAAGGTAGTTGGAAGTATTTTTAAGCACCAAGTTATTTACTAGTCCTATTTTGCATTGCTACAATAGATGCACTTTTCTAATAAAATAACATTGTGTATAATACGTACTTAGTCCTATATTTATGCAAACCAATTATAACTCGAAAAGTCCTCTGTATATTTAATATACCATGTGGTATGTACGTGCCCAGGCAAAGAAATAAAAGATCACTCACGTATAGGGTGGCTAGGCTCGAAAACCGGCCAGAAAATCTTGTTTTTTTTTTGCAAGAGGTAAAGTACATTTTATTTTATAAATCAGTTACACGATAGTTCGTTGTTCATTGAGGATTATGCTAAAGTTGGCGGTATTTTGTTACTTATATGTTCTGAAAAGTATTTCATTGTGGTTCATTTTCAATTTGGTAAGTATCTACAGTATTTTTTAGAAAATAAACTGAATTAGTTAAGAGAACAGATTCTTCTAGATTTGATTGTAGAAAATATAAGTAAGTAAGTACCTAATTAAAAATTATGAAGAAGAATACTTTATAATTATTAGTAACATAAATATGTGCTCAACAGTTTAAAACTGGCACTCGACTCAATAATAACAAAAAACTAATAGTTATTTGTCACATCGCAAGTAATATGCAAAAAACATAGTAACAGCTTCGTTACAACTTAGATAGGGAAAAAAGTACAAATAACATTAATTGAAATCGTTTTGATTATTGTTGGAGAACACGCTTCTTTCATATTCCTACGCGATACCTAAGCCCCCGACTACTGACTACTTAATTTCTTATTACAGGTAGCGTGGCTGGATTATTTTTCGGCCATAGCGGGATTTTTGATTTTGAGCAGGTAGCTATAAAAAGCGGGACTACTTTTTCGATAGCAAACTATTCGAGATTTTTTTTTCTCTTAAATAATTATCCTGTTATTCGAGCCCCAAAAGCCGATTTCCAGATGTGTATGGAGACGCCATGGAATCAATAAGAATAAGCGTAGTATATTTTTTATATAGTCCAATTTCTTGTATGGGGAGAGTTGTCAAATCTCTTTGTAAAAAAGTTATGGAAAAATAGGTAAGTAACTTAAAAAAACAAATAAAAAGTTAAATATCATGACACGAAATCATCAATTACAAAACCTTCATGAACCTGCGACTGTGACACAAGAACTGAAGTAGCATCGAAAAACCATAGTCACGTTTCAACTCGCACTACTTTTATGTACTTAGCGATAAAATTTCAGACAAAAATTTGGGACTATCTGCCACAGTATCGCTTGTCCGTATTGGTTATAAGGGCCAATTAGCCCACCCTCCTTTGGGTTTAAAACTGCGACGTCCGCCCATAAACGTGCGATAGAATTTACACAATAAGTCCAAGGGAATATCGGACCTCTTTATGTCGATTCATGAAATTCCTAGTTTCATGATCTGACGGTTTTACGTGGGTTTTACGTTCGGGCAACGACATCTCCATCTCGCGCGGAAAGTCCTCGCGCGACCATGGCGCGCTATACACCGACGGTACGTTTCTGCTTGAGCAATGGCAGTGTTCCTAGTACAGTAATATTCACATAGATGGAGCTTGCAATGAAAATTCGTTTAAATCATTTGTAAAAAACACGCTACGGAGCCTACGGATATCAAGGATTTGGGTTTGATTACTAAATAGTCCAGCTTTTTATTTTTGAGGTTTCCACGTGTTCTCGTTGTAGTAAAAAGTAAAAATAATGGTTATTTAAAATTAACAGCATTAACAATTATTGTGCTATTATAAACAAATCTTTAATTTAAAATGTCACTCTTTAGGTATCTTTAAAAGACACCAAATTAAAATTGTTTTGCCTAAATTTTTACTCAGTAATATCATATTTCAGCGAAAAACAATTTATTTTAGAAACTAAAATAAACAAGTGCAATCGTAGCTTATAATATAGGGTTGAGGGGTGGAGGTTCATTTGGATAAAATACCTTCACAGCTGTAGTTTTCCATAACTATGGCAATGGCAAGTTATAAGCGACGGGTTACGACCCCCATTACTCCCCCCCCTCACAAGTGGTTAAAGGCGGAGCGCATCGAGCTACGTAGAACTTAGTTGTAAAAATGACCAACCAATTTGATTCCTGGGCTAGCATAGAACCTTATCACAGTAAATAATTTTACTTTCCTATATTAATGCTTAGCGAATGTTGTAACATGGCACAATGACAAAGTTATGTGATGACCTTGGAATCAAATTGATTGACTGTAACTACCTATTTTTATCTGAGACGGTTTTGGATTATTTTTCAAAAGGACAAACATTATTTCATACCAATACCTGAAAAGGTGAGGCCACACATTTCTCAATTAATTAACTATAATAATCATAGCAAAGAATATGTTTGTAATGTTTTGGTGACAAAAAGTGTCATTTTGTGCAAGGAACTTAAAACGAGGTTAAGATGAACACGGAGGCAGTCGCAGCCCCAGTATTGGCTTATACAAGCTTTGGAAGAAATGGCTCTGCTCATCTCGCCAAGATACCTAAAAATGACGGTATCGATCAAAATGACGAGCTAGCCTTAGGTAATGTTAGCCGTTATGCTCATATGAATATGACATTCTTTTTGGATCAAGAAAGTAAACCAATTTTAGCCTTATAAAAACTTAAAAACAGGTTTAAACTTTAAAAAAGGTTTTTGAGCCTTTTTAAAAGGCTTAAACTTTTGTAAAGCTTGGGGTTATTAAAATGGCCTTCTAAAGCCTCTTGCGTCAGCCCAGCTCTAAAAAGGACTTCGTAGGTAGGTAACTTTGAAACGGTATAAAAGGCTACAGTTTCTTGAACACTAGATTGGAGCCTAGTTATAACTCAATGCATCTCGGATTAAACATTTACACGACGGGCTTTTTAGCCCGATCCAGGGCTCTTCACAAACTACAAACTTTTTATCGGCCGACAGTTTAATCTGTTTACTTATAAGGTTCTGTGCGAGGACATTGTTTACGGACAGTTTGAAAAGAATCTCACAATTCTTGAAATTTATTTATCAGCCGATCGATATTATTTTAAATGTTTATTTGTATATTTATATTTTCATTAATTAAAACCTAACTAAATTATCGGCCGTTGAAAAGTTTCCTTTAGTTCCATCTCGAAGCCTATAAGCCTAGGTGTTAGCTTCGAAGTTGGAAAATAATTCCAGATTCGAAACTGACTACGAAACGTGAATATTTTTCCTATCTCGAACCCGATTTGTTATCTAGCTACGAAATCGGAAAACTATTTCAGATTCGAAAGCAAAATTCCCATTTCGTAGTTGCCTACCTAGTCTGTCTATGACATGGTAAAATTGTTCCCGTTTTTGTTAGCTAGCTACAAGATGGGAAGGCACGATTCCCATTTCGTAGCTAGCTACCAAATATGACTACGAGATGGGGCAAATCGTTTCCAATATGTTGACTAACTACAAGATGGGAAAGAACAGTCCCATTTGGTAGCCAGCTACAAGATGGAAAAGCACAGTTCTCATGCATTGATAGTTAACTACCGAAAGTGGCTACAAGATGAGAAAATCATTCCTATGTGGTAGCTAGCTACTAAATCTGACTCCTTACTAGGACTCCTTAGAAAGGAAAAGTGTGTAGTCTGCGGGGTTCTTAGCAGTAACGGTGAGTCGGGACCTCTTACCGCTAAGATTGGTGGAAAAAGACCTGTGTCTCAAAGGCAATGTTGGTCGTGTTGCGCGCACCAGGCGGGCGACATGGCGTCGGGGCGCAGGCCGCGCGCCGCCAGCCGCGCGCGCATCCGGTGCAGCCGCGGCTCGGCGGCGCCCGCGCCCGACAGTGGGTCCGACCACAGACGCTCGCCCACGGCCGCAGCGCGCGGCCACACTCGCGTATCTACAACATCATGATCGTTTACCAGTTCTGTCTCCCATACAACAATACACAGACACAGACACTAAAACAGATAGACAGATTTTGATAAGACTTAGTATGTAGCTACATATCTCACTGGATCAGTAACATCCTATTTACTCTAGCCAAGTATAACTACGATATCGTATCAATATACAACAATTAATGTCCTCATCAAGGCGCATCAATAGCACAACTGCATAAAAAGTTAAATGTGGCACTTTGTCCGAGACGTTTACATCCACCCGAGCCACAGACGAGGGTTGATAGTTAATTCACCGAATAAGTTACCTAATAGTACAAGTAGTTAACTCGAGGGTTAAAGGTTTTACAGACGAGTTTAGTTTTAAACACTGCTTTTCATTTCAGATGCGGGAAAATTTAACAGCTAAGCTCTATTAATTTGGTTCACGGTTTATAAAAACTTACCTAAAACGAATGAGTCCACATACTCCGTCCACATAGCTACTTCTCCACCCAACACGCCAACGTCGCTGGGCAGGGTGTGAGCGTACATTCGCCGCCAGTTAGCAAATCTGGTGTTGCCCCAGAAGCCGTGATCCAGATACCAAACGTTCTTTGGAACAGATATGACCTGGTACCCCAGTCTGAGGAGCTGGATGAGCAGGGGGCTCTCTACGGGCTCCCATACTTGAATAACGTATCTAAAGAAAATATGCAAAAGATGAGATATATTATCAAGAACGAGACTTAAAAATGTGGACAAGCCGAGAGACCGAATGGAATGGCGTGCATTAGAAAAGACGTCAGCATTTAGAGGCATAGCAGGTAGTGGTTGAAGATAAAGAGAGAATGGAATCTAACTGGTCTGACGGCTGGTCTTTTAGCGGGTTTAAGGAACATGAAAACGTCATCATCTCAGCCGTAGAACGTCCACTGTTGGACGTGGACCGCCCCCATAGACCATGCAGTTCTTCGGTTGGCAGCGGCTTGCATCCACCGTGAACCCACACATACATACATGTGTACTTGACAACGTATTATAACTAATTTAAATACGCAACTGCTAATCACGGTAAATATTTTATTATTTAATTAACATATTAAATAAAAAATAATCAGGTTAAGTTTGTTGACATAATTAACTTAATGCACAATTACAAAAACATTTGCACAAAAGAGCACTCACAAACGAAACGCGTTTTAAAGTACCAAGCAAACTTGAGTAATGTCGAAATAATGCGTGAAACTGTTAAAAACATTAACACTAATTTGAAGTGTTCAACGCTTTAATTAGAATATCTACGGAGCCGAACAAGACCAAAGTACACGCCAGGGTCACGAGCAACATGAATTATGAATACGGCATAATTATGAGTAACAATGTGTAATGTTAGTTATTGTTATTGTAAAGTTTACTTAGTAATTCTTTCATTCGAAGAACGGTGTATTCATTTGGGCAAGTGTAAGTCTATTTGTTAGAGAGAACAGTTACTACGTACGAAAAACACTAAACCCAAAAAATTATTACCTTACCTACTCATTAAACGATACAAAGAAAAATTAAAACAATGAATCACACATAGTGTAACCTCTCTTGTATAATTCAATCAAAATCGATATTAAAGAAAAAAAACTAAAGAATTCAAAAATCAAAACTGTCACACACAACCCGCTTGAAAACAGATTTTAAAATGTTTGTGCCGATCGCCTATTGATGCTGGCTGCACTAGTGCCTCATGCTTCTATTACTCTCAATGGAATAATTACAAAAACAATTCTTACCTATCCTTATCCAGATATCTCTGTATCCTGTGTGCCTGCGTGAGTTCAGAGGACCACAGTATAACGGGTTGCGGGTCTTCTCCCGTAGTTTCCTTCAACTGCTGGTCCCAAACTAGAAGAGCACGCGCGTGGAACTCTGCCCAGAGGCGAATAAAC
Source organism: Choristoneura fumiferana (assembly GCF_025370935.1). Taxonomy (NCBI): domain Eukaryota; kingdom Metazoa; phylum Arthropoda; class Insecta; order Lepidoptera; family Tortricidae; genus Choristoneura; species Choristoneura fumiferana. The sequence goes on along the minus strand of NC_133479.1, from coordinate 6,941,131 downwards.
CCCTCCGTGTTGATCTCAAAACCTTTGTTTTTCATGTAGTTGATAATTTGCTCAGTCGAGTTCCAACAGCCAATGAAGACCTTGAATTAAGAAAGTATGCAGCTTAAAACTTTGTAGTCGTAGTAGCCTTGGCTTTGTTTGACCCATGACCTATCAAGCAAAGAGTCGTGGGTTCGAGACCGGGCCCGCACCTCGAGTTTTTCGGATTTTTTGTGCGAAATTAGAGACATTTGAAATTTCCCCTTAACTATAATATGCTGAAGGTAGACATCGTGAGAAAACTTGTACGTGTTGTAATTCGTTACAAAATTATTTATGTACGAAATAAAGATTGTAATAGCTGTACGCAGAATTATCAGCGCAATGACATTGACACAACCTTAATGTCATACGTCGGTTCACACGTGGTGAGGATACCAAAAATAATTTTGCAGAAACACAATGACACATGGTGACAAACTCATTTTTAACGACAACAGTTACGAGAATTCTTTCAGCTACCTACAGATGTAAAAACATCAGATGTAAAAACTTACACATTATGTATGTAAACTCTGTATTGTACTGTACAGTCAGCAACAAAGATATCAATACAGCCAAAGTGCAAAAAATATGTATACACGACCTTAATGTTCAGGTAATAAAGTCCTGTATACATATTTTTGGCACTTTGGCTATATTCATATATTTTTGCTGACTGTACAAAAAAAGAAACAAAAATACATTTGGTACAATACTTATAATAGTAATCAGTATAATTAAACAAGATGGAACAATAACAATACAATACAATGACGCTTTATTGTACACCAGAAATAGTAAGCAATACATAAAACAGATAACAAACAACACATCACAAGCAATAACGTGATAAGAACGTGGTATTTCGACGGGTTTGAGGAAGACACCTCGTGAATATATTTGCTGATGTCGTAGGCAGATGGTGATATAATGATCAAGGAGCGGAATTTCTCATAGCAAAAATCAAACATCAAAGGGATTGAGCATAAGTTTTATCGACTATTCCAGTTATCGATGTTATTGAATCGACTCTTCTTGTTATCGCCTTGTAACAAAATTCTTTAACATTTGACCTCTTTGATAAGCGACTTTCATCTCCATATTAAAATAAAATAAATCGCGTCAACGTCACAAATGACATTTATGTCGCTTGAGTTTTTCTTAGTCATTCCCGTGTTATTAAAATGGTTAATCTTAAAAGAAAAACGATTGACAAATGGATTAAATAACATCCCTTACTTATTTACAATGAAGATTCTTCAATGATATACTGCTCTAAATGTTAAGTTAATTTAAAGCAGCTCAAGCTCTTTATATTTTAATTGGCTTATGTATCATCTAAATTTATTTATATGCAACTGTGTCATATATGCTGTTTGTTTCCCAAATAAATAAATAAACTTACTTAAAAAGCGCTATTTTAAAAGTACCTACTATTTCCTGTTTTATTAATTACTGAAATATTTATCGATAGTCGATAAAAATTATGTTCAATTCCTTTGACGTTTGATTTTTGCTATGAGAAATTCCGCTCCTTGATAATGATCCTAGATTAGTAAGAAGTAATAGGTACTAGAAACGTTTTAAGCTCCCTGAAGTTGATCACCTACCTCGTCACCTCCCATGTGGAACAGAGCTGGTCTTGGAAGTACTTCAGCCAAGTCTGTGTACAAGTCTTTAAGGACCCTGTACAGGGCAGCATTGGCGGGGTTCAACTGGCCGCAGGGAGGCTGTATGCAATACTGACGCCAGTTCTTATTGTTCACGCACACAGCCAAGTCTCCGTAGCCATTTTCCTGAAAGAATAAAGATTGTGTTAAATAGTGTTTTCAACATCCATAAAATATAATTTATAAATCTTACAACTCGATTTCTGCCCATTTCTAATAGTCCGATTAACTTGGAAACTTGTTTCGTATATGTTAATCCAATGACAATATAAGGGCTGTAGAGGTGTTAAGGATGTTTTTTTTTTTCATTAAAACTTGATTTATTTTATGGACCATACTTTATTTCACGTAGGAGAAATGAGTAATTCGAGCTAGCTACAGTAGCCTGCAGATTGATGTTTTGACGTTTAGAAGCACCTTAATTTTAGTCGTAGATTGATTGTAAAAAGACTTCGATGACTTAGGTAACTAACACAATAGGCTATTAACAGGCTAATTGCCGCACTTGCAGACGTCACTAAATATTTAGTCGATCATAATCATAATCATAATCATCACTACTTATTGTGTGTTTATAGTTTCTCCATGTCTGTCTGTCTGTCCGTCCGCGGCTTTTCTCAGGGACTAAAAACGCTAGAAAGCTGTAATTTTGCACAAATATATAATGTAAACTATGCCGACAAAATGGTATAACAAAAAATTCAAAAAAAAAGTTTTTAGTGTACCTCCATATTCGTAAAGTGAGGGTGTATTTTTTCTCATCCAACCTTGTAGTGTTGGGTATCGTTGGATACACGGAAGAATAAAATCAAGAGGTCTTTTAAAACCATTAGGAGACTAGGGGTTGCTCAAAGGAGTTTTCGATTCAGTGATATTTGTATGGTGGTAAGTATATCAAACTTACAAGGAAAACTATAATGGTTAAGTTTTCTTGAGAATTATTAGTAGTTTAAGAGTAAATAGCAGCCTAAAGTATAAAATATACCCAAACTTGAAATATTCCGTACAAAATACGAAATCCTTAGAAAAATATTACTTAATTTTTTCGCAATGGCTACGGAACCCCTTTTTCGGGCGTGCTGACACGCTCTTGGCCATTATTTTTAAATAATTTGCGTATTTCAATGCCGAACTGATGGTTTTCAGTGGAGAATCATTATTATGTATTTTATTAAATATGGCAATGATTACGGAACCCCTTTATCGGGCATGTCCGACACGCTGTTGGCCGTTTTTTTTAATGATTTGAATATTTCAATGCCGAATTGATGGTTTTCAGTAGAGAGTCATTATTATTTATTTTATTAAATAACCAAACAAAATACAAAGTACCTACAGAAAATTATTAAGTATTTTCAGATGGTTCCAAGGCACTACGCAGGAAACGATACATACTGCACATTATTTCTAATTCATTTTAATATTGTTCCCAGAAACCAATGGAACGGGTTGCACGTTATTTATTTATCGATCGTATTCAACACTTCCCTGTTTTAAATTTTTCCTTTCATTAGCTTTAATTAAGCTACGCTAGCAATGAATCGTAATTTTGGCTCATTCGTAAGTTAAAACATAGGAGGACATCGAAAGAGAATCGGCATTTAAATAAACCTAGATAGGTAGGTAATCTCGCAATCAAAATGGCGATTTAAAATATGATTAATTTTCTGACAATCACATATCTGATCGTAGATAGTGTTTTAACGTAATTTCAATCTTATTTTTCATCATTATCATCATCTCAGCCGCAAGATGACATTGTCCATACCCAAGGATTTCTACGACGGTCAGATTGTTGTTACCAATGGTTGTTGCCAACGGTTTTCCAATGTCGTGGTTGATCATGGGCTGTATTTAAATTAATGATTTAGTTCAGTTTACCTTTCCCCACTGCCATCCGTTGCCGGCGTGCGCGGGCGCGTCGATCTCTATGACAACGCGAATACCACGCACTTGAGCGTACTGAATCAGTTCTTTGACTTCTTCTGTTGTGTATATTTCGGACTCCGAGTAGGCCCCGTATCTGGAAAAACCGGTGAAGATTATCATTTCACATCCAATTGACTTGGTGACAATGAGACCTTATTGGGAGCAGTATTCTCATTCAATTTTTTAATCGTTTCATAAATGACGAAGTTGCGGTAACAAACTCCTTTTTTGAAGTCTGCTAAAATATGTAAGTGTAGGCATAACAAACCTTGTAAACTGTGGTACCCGTTTAGACTCTAGCGGAAAACTGTGCGAGTCTGTTGCATGCCAGTGGAAAACGTTCATTTTGGTAGCAGCCATGCCGTCCAGCGTCCTCTTAATATCCTTCAACGGTATGAAGTTCCTAGAAGTATCCAAAGTTAATCCTCTGTGCTTGTAGACTGGTCTGTCTCGGATCTTGGCGCCGGCAACCAGTCTAAGCCCACAGTTATGCTGGCTAGGGAAGTCCGGTCGATCTGATGCCACTAGATGGGTAAACGTTTCTAAGGCGTGACGAGCGCCGTAAATTGTTTCTGCTATGATGTGGACGGCGACCGCTCCTTCTGTAATATCAAATGGGACGTTGTGTGGTGTGACTGACCTTTTTTATTAATTTTATCATCATAGAATAGCTGGTAGCGTACTTTACAAAAAATGCCCAAGAGAATTTAGTCAACAAGATTCGACAAACTTAACTCTTCGTACTTTTAACCTTTCCATCTTTATCACATTAGTGTCATATTAGGAAATATTAACGCCTAGATCAAAATTTGATAATAATTAACATAGACATCCAGAGTTACCTTTGGTTTGTACATCTAACATGTACTGCTCATCGGTCGCCCAAGTGAGTTTGGTATCAGGCAATTTTACAGTCATGTGGACCACAACGGGTGTTTCTACAAGGTCAGTAACGTTTCCGCCGCACTCGGCCACCAAGTTAGCTGAGGCCACGTGGGTCATTTCTGCCAGTAATGGCCGTGCTTCGGCTGGGACATCGATGAGATCAAACCTTTGAAGCAATTGACACATTGGGTTAGAGCGGTACGTTATAAAGCTCATAGGTATGTACCTACATACCTATTCTATCACAAGATGTGTCGAATTATCGAGGGTCATTAAAGGATATAATGGTCTACATCTTGTCGAAAATACATCTGAACTATTGACTGTGAATCATTAAAAAAAATTGTATCAGCAGTTTTTACTTCGCGATTACCTTACTCCTACGGTTTTCCGTTACTTATGACTAAATTGTTTTTGTTCTTTTTTTCTGGAGGTATCGTCTTGTTTTTTTTAATGTAATTATGCTAGTTCCGGTACGTTTGATAAAAATAAAACTACATAATAATCATAGAATCACAATATTAAATTTCTCATTCGTTGCTTTTAGTGGTGATAGTGATACCGTTTAAAGCATTATTTAATTGTGTTTCACATCCGTTGTAGTTTTACATTGTCAATGATTATAATAAGAGCGCTGTGATCACCTAATGTAACAGTCACCTGGCCTTAGTATTTTACCTGTATGATGTGCTCAACATTAGGTGCTACCTCACGACACGGGCTTTACGTAGTCTGGTAGGTACAAATGGAGTAAGTATGTAATTTTTATCGTAATGTATTGCACAATGTACCAAACGAAAGTAGTTTTAATCAAACCAATTACAATGTACAGGATACAATGAACCAGTTGGACAGGTTCTTATCCATGATAAGGATAATAAAAACAGTACAACCTAATGAAAGAAAATTACCTCATTTAGGTATTTTTGTGCAAGCAGATGATTTTTAGGTTGGCTGGAGCCCGCATTTGCTCTCCTCTCTGTGTATTTATATTTGTTTTATGTGCAATAAAGAGTTTAGATACATACATTTTTGCTTGACTTTTTCAAATTAACAACAAAATCTTACCTAATCTGTTGCTGTAGGCGGGTTAAGACATCGTATTCATGTTAATATTTCTAACATGGTAATTTATTACGTGAAAACATGGAAAACAAAATAAACATAAATCTGACAACATGACCAAGTCAAGATCGAGCAACAATAACATTTAAGATTAAGATCCGCAATAAATTGTATAGCTTCCAAATCGGATAATTCGTTTATCTGAAAAAGTGGGCGGACGGGGTTCCAGAGCCAAAGGCGGCGATCACAACCCATTTGTGGTACTCATGGACCCGTAGGTCGTAGTACCGTTAACCCTTTCACAGCCCGGTCGTTCACCCAATAACAAATGGTTAGCCAATTTGCTAAATTCAAAGCAAATATTGGATATGAATACTTGAATAGCCGTCCGGTCGCTGACTTCATGTCTAGTTGTCACTTGTGAGCGCAAAAAAATATTTACATATCGCTTAGAGAGACAATACTTGAAGTTGACATTAGCATCATGATCATTGATCAGTTATATTTTTTGTGAAGTGGACAAAGTGTTTTACTAGTTTTGACAGGTACTAATTCATGAAATCTCACAAGGCTAATGTTAGCTAGATTTCGTGACTTTGCGACATATGAATGAGACAGAATCCTTTTTATTTGTTACAAGTACTTTTAACAAAATGCTGTGAAAAGTCTTTTCGTTTAGACGTCCACAACTTTTGATTTAGTACAATGTTAGATGCGCCAATCAACTTTTTTACCCACACTTTGGGCGTCTCCGGTGTTTCCAAAATTGCTTCTGGCTTTACCAAAAAATCGTACTGCCAACAAGATATTTCATGGTTTAATATGTTAAACTTATGTAGGATGGCATGTATTCATGTACACCATCTATTAAATTACAGAAAAAACATGTTTACTTAAAAAAATCTGCCATTGTTTGAAAAATGTTGCGGACAGCAGATTAGGTAACAGTTGATTGGCCCAGATAACATAGACGCGCTAAGTGATCCCGTCATCTACGTCTGAATATTATAAGCCTCAGTCATCACAATCGTTTTCACCATTTCTTTCTGTGACACGGTAAAGGATTTCAAATTTAGTTAATTAGAACTGAATTAGTAAATCGAAAATACAAACTGAGACATGGATGCAGAGAAAAACCAGAAAAAGAGACCAGCACTGGGAATCGAACCCAGGTCCTCAGCATTCCGTGCTGCGTGCTATATATAACCCCTACACCACTGCTGGACAGGAATCTAGACACGATTTTTTCCTATGCATACAAATCTCAGGTTGCTTATTTCTACTATGCTACTTAAGCAGCAGCACTAGTAACATCTATGTTACGTCGACAGACGTCACATTCTTTCGGAACTAACCGCTCACCCAGACAAGAGATGTCGCTACTAAGCAATCAAATTATGATTGGTTTTTTGGAGTCTTTTTGTATTTTTTATTTCAACTCCAAATTGGTTACTTTTACGGGTATCCCGTGAAACCATATCCTCAGCATTCCGTGCTGCGTGCTATAACCCCTACACCACTGCTGGACAGGAATTTAGACACGAATTTTTCCTATATCTCAGGTTGCTTATTTCTACTATCCTAATTAAGCAGCAGCACTAGCGACATCTATGTTGCGTCGACAGATGTCACATTCTTTCGGATATGGTTTCACGGGATACCCGTAAAGGTAACAAATTTGGAGTTGAAATAAAAAATACAAAAAGACTCCAAAAAACCAATCATGAATTAGTAAATCCCATAATATAACTATCTGATCAAAAACGAATATGATGGTTACCCTGACATTCCATGATACCAACTCGGGTAAAACTTGCGATGCACGTGCTTTTGAAACGAGTTCTGTAGTGTGTTCGAGAATGCTTCGCACTCGTTTGATGCTAGCGACGGCACAAGCACGCGGTTAGTTGTTTTTGGTTGCCCTATATTTAGTCCTCCGGCTTGGATGGCGCCCAGCGAATGCCCTTTATAAGAATCGTCTAGCACCAGTGGCGGGTATCGCTGTGTGGCTCTTTCCAACTTATGTGATGTGAAAGAGAGAGATTATGAATGATAGGAATAGCTTGACACGGTGCAGAAAGTTGGTAACCGTGTAAGAATCTGATTAGTAAACACGTGTGATTTACGATAGGTTTCACCTGGATTGTGGCTGCTTTTATCTATATCTAAAGGTTATCTGCACTTTATCAATACTTTAGTATCAATACCTAGTATCTTTTATGAAAAATTATTTGTGAAATTGTTACTTCACTTTTTTTAATATTAAAGTTTTTACCGAAAAACACCAATAAGATTTTACGAGCACGTTAACGTAATCATCAAATTGTAGTAAGAAAAATAATGCGTATATAGGATTCTATTTTGACTTTAGCTAAGGTTACGGCTGCACCTAAACAACGCAGAACAGGAGCTTCGCCAAGCGGAGCTTCGTCGACTCAGTATATGACACGTTTTATTTTTAAAACATATTACTCTTTTTTACCATTAATCATTTTTTTATGTGAAATCGTCATGTCTTATCTATTAGCCCATCATTTCCCCTCTCTATTCCGTACCAAATTTAGGATATTTTGCTTTCCAGGACACGCACAATTGCACGTAATTTTATTTGCATTGTATGATTCACGCTTGAGTTTGTTTTGCTGCGCTGGCGCCTGACGCAAGTTGTCAACTATCGCACGCCCCTCGCCGAGAATAGCACAGACGGTCGGGAGACACCTGTGCTATTATGTTTTGTACCAACGGCCGTTTCAGATGTCACCAAAAACATATTTCACTTAGCATTTAAAGAGTTTACGATTATGTTTATTATTATGGCCAATGAGGTGTCTTGTAATATTAGTCTAGTATTGGAGTTATTTGACGATGATTTCCTGAAGCCCCTGAACAGAGACTTGCATGCATTCTGGTCCAGGTCCTGTCTGTGCTATAGCTTCATGGCTCAGGCTACGTTTGAAACCTATTGTGATCTCTCGATATAGGTCTGTGAGAATATCTTATTTTTGTCCGACCGTCTCAACCTGTGGCCGTATCGTCACACGCGAGCGCTCGCGATCGCATTCATTCATCATCTTTTTCTACCCTCTCCTCTCGCCATACCGTTTGACAGAGAAAGAATTGGTGAAAACGCGTGTGATTCCAAGTGTGGTAGATAATAAGGCCTCTGTTCGAGATCGGGATGGCTTCTACTATCAGAAGCTCGTCATTTCAACATATTTTTGGTTTATGTACCTATCGGATCTTTGTAATTGTATCACGATCCTGATCCAAAGTTATTTACTTAGTTACAAAAACAGTGATTATATTTAAGTGTGTATATGTATAAAAGCAGAAAAAGGTTTTCAGGGTATTAATTTAATGAAAAACGTTGCAGTAAAAGACTGGGGTATGTACCTAAATTAGACATATTTTTACCTACTAACGCCCAATCGGCGCTGTTACATGCTACGTGTAAACCGTAGAAATTAAAGGTGTGTAGGTAAGGTATTGATGTAAAACATGAGTACTTAATGTAAGTAAAATTAACAAGCCATAAATTTAAAACTTGGGCAAGTTAACTCTTTTGCTTTATGTGTTAAACCTGGATTTTGCCCATATTTTCCTTCACTCACGTATGACATCAGATTTCACACAGCTTAAGCGCCGATTACATTGAGTCGTTCGCCGCATGCTGCATGCGGCGACCGCAAAAGTGTAAAGAACACGGTGGTAGTCGGCCGCATTTGGCGAGCGATGCCACCGCCGCCGTAGACGGACAGACTAATGTAAAGGCGACAGTCGTTCGCCGAAGTAGTTTGAAACAAATTCGGAGACCGCATTAGGTGAACGACGCAGTGTAATTGCCGCTTTAGTATTTGACGACTCTTTTAATCTTCAAATCATTATTGTACGCGTAGTTATTCATTTAAAAAAAAACATTTTATGTTTTTACTTATAACTATGTCTGTCCACACAATTTTATCTCTTTTCCTGGCATTTCAGTAAATACTGATTGGCTGTGTTATCTCATTGGGTTAACTTATTGACCTTAATGGCTCTACAATGTGATAACAAGTTATTTCTCTTTGCAAACTTAACTTGCAACCTACTTAAGATTATCGTGTTATTAAATACTTATAGTTATTAAGGTAAAAGACATTAAAATACTTGTGCAATAACTAAGTAAACAGCATCGACAATATTTTTTGGATATTGCAATGGTTTTGATATTTAAGAACTACCTATTTACTAGAAAAAACTAAATCTCGATGTAGTATTAGCTCATCTTTAGTTGTATCAAAATGAATGAAATTGTCAAGCTTAAATCAAGGTTAACGACACTTATCTAGATTTTTTCCAGCTATAGTAGCTTAGCTTAGTAGAAAGCTTGGAAACCCTACCTAATATTTAAATTATATTATAAAGTTAAATAAAATATAAACGATGTAATTATTATAGGAACACTATTTAATTCTTTACAACGAATATATTTTTATGAATGTATTTTTGATAGGTACAGCGAATCAATAACATGAAAATTACTGGAAAAATAATTAAAAATTTGTCAAATACCAAATAAATGTAATATTTTTTATAAAATAAATGACACAGCATTCACCAAGAATGGGGTTATAATAAATACGTAGTGACTGATTAGGATTAAGCATACTTTATAAGTTTATTATCTATAGTATAGGTCTCTGCACTCAAACTATGAACATAATAATATGATAGGATTAACCTTATGATTATATTTATTCAGTACTAGTGTTTACCTGCGGCTTCGCACACGTAGGGAAATCATGAGGTCTAGCAGCTGAATTGAAATTCCGCGATTAAAAAAAATCCCGTGGGAATTCCCGAAAATTAAATCGTTGTTTTCATTGACGTTACATTAAACACAATCATGGTCAAATTTCATGACTCTAAGCCCAGCGGGTGTTGTTTCGAGATTTTATCCCTATCCCGTGGGAATATCGGGATGAAAAGAATCCTGTAACGTTAATGAAAGCAACGAATTAATTTTCGGGAATTCCCACGGGATTTTTTTAAATCCCGGAATTTCAATTCAGCTGCTGGACCTAATGATTTACGTGTGCGAAGCCGCGGGTAAACGCTAGTAAATAATAAAGTTCTATTTTGGTTCCATCATCAATGGATGTGAAAATGTCATTAATTTAAAACAATATTGACACTCGGTGCCGTCATATTCCGATTGAGCTCCGACTTTTACCGATAGAAAACCAGCACTAGGTGAGTAACGAGGTTAAAGGGCTGTTTCACCACCATTGGTTAATTTTATTTGACGGATAAATGTGATGCCGTCTCCGTCTATTCGAACAAAACAAACAGAGACCGCATCACATTTATCCGTCAAATAAATTTAATCAATGGATGGTGCAACAGGGGTAAGGGTTAAAGGTTCCTACTAATAAATACTACTTTAAAGACAACAAGTCTAGACTTACCTCAAATAATTAGGGTGTATTTTCACAGTGTGCATGCTCAAGGCAGCGGTGACGGGCCGAGGCCATATGCCGCCGAAGCGGCCGCAAACAGTTCGACACAGTCCAGGCTGTCGAAAAGCGAAGAGTTGCCAACTGTGACGGGATTCTCTGTGCGCTGGCAACCCTCGTCCGGTACGCATTTGTAGCCCCATGATGGCCTGGGAAAAAAAACAAAATTAGTATTTGAATGCGTTCTCGGACAACTGGCCGGCATAAAGTTCACGAAGGATTTGAATGTCAGGGTAGAGGTATTTGTCCACCTAAATGACACTATACAACAGGATAATATAAAGTGACACCCTCTATTTCTTACTGTATATTATTATAGCACAAAGAGATAATTCAATGGCATTTTCTTTCACATAGCTTGGATTATTATGGCACTATTCTTAAGTGACATTCTTTCAACCACTGACTCGTTTCCAACTATGTACTAATTCATTATCAAATTCATTATCAAAGCTTGTTGAAAGCAGTGGAGAAACAGAGTAAAATTGTGAAATTCATTGATATTTGACGACCGAATCGAATAGCCTGATAGTTCGAGAACCTGACTAAAAAGCTTAATAGGCAGGGTCTTTTTTGTAGCAGAGGGGCAGTAAATAGGTAGTTGGGCGTTTTAAAAAAAACCCTGTACCCTTTTCTTTCAAAATGTAGGTATTTAATTTTTTCAGATAAAATTTTCTGAGTCAGTTTTGTGATGCCCATAATATCAGTATTATTTTATATTAGTATTATATATGTGTATGAAAAAAACATCACAAAACTGTCATTTTTTGGGACATTTTTTAACTATCTGAATCGATTGTGCTCTTGATTCCGAGTATTTCAAAATTGAAAAAAAGAAAAGGTACTTTTTTTGTGAAATGCCCAGGTATGTAAGAAAAATACGATTATTTTTGTTCTCGAGTTGAGAATGTGTGTAGTTACGTCGGTATGTATCTACATACATATATTTAAATATATATATTTAAGTATGTTAATTCGTTATGGAGTGGATACATAGGTAACTCAAACTTTGCTGACTTTGGGGCTTGCTCAATTGATTTCAATTCAATTGTCCTGTGATATTTATTTTTATGAACCTCCGCAAAGTACCTACCTACCTGTGTTATTTTTATTTGAAAAATGTGGTCATTTATTAAAGCTCGTCAAACAAACTCGGACTCTTAGGATCGCTTAGTTCGCGCGATGATCGCGCATCGCGTTCTATTAGGACGATGCCTTATCCAAAGCCCAATCACGACTTGCAAAAAAATCGTGGAGGCTGTATTACACTGTGAGGCGTGTGAGGTCGGAAAACAACTGAGTTTTAAAGAGTCATTCGAATGCCGCAGTGTGCTGCAACTTGCTCAATTTTTATTGCAGATCTAAATTGGTCTTAACTGGTAGAGGCGTGGCAAAATGCACCATAATAGCACTTAGTCAACATCATAACGGGACTCATTTGGGTCTGAACAGACCGCTTATCCTTACCCGGACAAACGCGAAATGCGTTATAATGATGTAGTTTGCATACATGTGACATTTTGTAATTATTTTACTAACTAATATTTAACTGTCCATGTTAAATAATAAGTAACAATGCTAAATTATTATTAATTGATATCAAAATATTGTTTTTATTCTGGTGTCTACTCCACTTATAGTGGTAATTTTATCAGAGTTGTGGTTTGTGGCAATTCTGAGCAATTATTCACAATCTGCCGCATATATCGGACAGCAATTGTATACAGATATAATATTGGTAATCAAGAGTATTTTTTTTTACTTCACAGTCGATAATAGTAAAGATAAATAAACATTTTACAGGCCTACTTATTTGTTTTAAAGTTAAAATTTTGTTTATAATTTTAATAAACTACCCTATTATACGCTTGGTTAATCAAAGGGCTAGTTTATGACAACTTGTAACAATTAAAAACAAGGAAAGTGAGATGACCTAACGCTAAATAATAATAATTATTTTTTATATCTTATTAATTAAATAACTAGGTAAGAATTGCAACACTCGCGTATTTAGCTTTTATTGTCTAAGTAAAAATAAAGTTTTATCTAATGTATAAAATTCTCGGGTCACAATGTTTGTGACCAAACTCCTCCGAAACGGCTTGTCTGTTTTTTTTTATGAAATGTTTTGTGTATATGTGGTAGTTCTAAGAATAGGACGTAAACTATTTTTCATACTTCTACGCGGTCTACCGTGTGTTCGTGCAGGCTCTAGTAGAAAGAAAGAAGGAAGAAAGAAGGTACATTACAAATCAATCAACAATTGTCTGCGATTAAAATCACATGTTCATTCCACTGTATCGTCGAGACTGAATCGTTTGTACCTATATCGTTTTCAATTATTCATGGGCTGCTGGCAATTGACGGTAATGGGATAATTAAACGACGGATCCGGGCGAATTAGACCAACTGAACAAGCTTAGTACCTACAGAAAAATCGTAATCGAAACAAACCAAACTCCGGCCCTATACTATACGAAGTGTAAAATTCGAACTTCGTATCTTGCCGTCTCGCTGAGGCTTTTAGCCTTTTATTATTTAATACAAGGGTGAGAGGGACGGTACGATACGAACGTGCATTTTCGAATTTCGTAGTAGCCCCCCTGTTTTGACTTTTGAAGCTGTGCTTTCATTGAGGCGTAGCGGGAAAGTAACATGCTGAGGACCGATGAAATCACAATATCACTCGAAAATATATCTACCTATATTGTATTTCGATCCAATTTATGAAAAGTGTAAACAAAGACGCCATTTATCCGACCACAGACAATTCAATGATGTGAAAACCTAGAACCTATTGCAAAATAATTAATCTGTTCAGTAAGTCGATTAATTTATTAATTGAATAGATCAAAGTATTTTTGTCTCTTTTATTATTTAAAATCCTTGATTTAATTCCGACTGTTTATTCAATTATAATAGCAGTAACTATTTTTTAATTTTATGGAAAGTAAATAAAAATCCCTTATTCATCCGCGCATTAACAGATTTTTTAAATGTCAAATTTTCCACCATCTCTACGCTAGTCTATGCCACTACAGATTATGTACATGTTTCAATCAAATAACGTCAGATTTTGACGAAGATTTTTCAAATGTAAAATAAAATATTGAAATCAAATGAATTTTGGTGAAAAAAGTGATTAGACATCTAGTTAAAAGACACGAATTATAGATAAATGTGTTATTGATTCGATCCAGTGAGTGTTTATACAAGAATTTTGATGAAATCGGTTTGTTTACACTTTTAATAAATTGTATAGGCATAACGTATACTATCCTATATTTGTTTTTTTTTTCTATTTTATCTGCAACTTTTGGGTTTGGAAAAGATAAAATAGAGAAAGATATACTAGTGCGTGACTTCTTCTTTAACTTACTCATGCAAACTGAACGCTTCGTTTTCAATGTTAACTGTATTCTCGTTGCAGCGAACTAGATGCGCCAGAAGCACCAGCAGCGCCCAGCAACTCGCCATTGCCTGCAAATTAAAAAAATATATATTTTGAGTTACATAAAGATCATCTTCATGATCATCATCCCAGCCTATATACGTCCCACTGCTGGGCCCAGGCCTCCTCTCAGAACAAGAGGGCTTGGGCCATAGTTCCCATGCGGGCCCAGTGCGGATTGGGAACTTCACACGCACCATTGAATTGCTTCGCAGGTTTGTGCAGGTTTCCTCACGATGTCTTCCTTCACCGCAAAGCTCGTGGTAAATATCAAATGTAATTCCGCATATGAATTTCGAAAATCTCAGAGGTGCGAGCCGCGGTTTGAACCCACGACCCTCTGCTTGAGAGGCGATAGGTCAAACCACCCAGAACAAAACTGACAAAAAATATAAATACAAAAAGATATAAAATAAAATCGAACAGACAGCAAAACCATGAAAATAATATTCTATCAGTTTGAAGTCAGTGTCTCAGCCAGCACTAGCCAGCAAGATCTGAGAGTCAAAAGTCATGGTGACATTACAAGGTTGATTCTCGAAGAACCTACTGTAATTTCAAGTAAGTAATATATGAGTAACATAGCGCGGTGTTATGAGATCTTAATAAGCATCTACTGACGTTGCAAATTAGGTATCTATGATACCTGTGCCTCACTATTGTTATTTTGAATAAGTAAGGTTGCAATAGTCAAAAGTTTTTACCAGTTTGCGAGACAACTAATTAATACCCGTTCCTTGACAGTTATCGTGAAATATGTCTGAGACTAATTGATTGGATACCTAATACCTATCTACCTAAAGATTGCAGATTGATACAAACTTTAATAAGCTAAAGGTTTGTCGATTAGGACCATGGGAAACGGACTGCCTTTACACTTCTAATTACAGCTGCAGCTTTTTTTTTTTTTTTTTTATTTGACTGGATGGCAAACGAGCAAATGGGTCTCCTGATGGTAAGAGATCACCACCGCCCATAAACATCTGCAACACCAGGGGTATTGCAGAGAGCTCTATTGCATTAGGCAAATTTGCGATTGAACTGTATGAATAGTCGGCAGTCACATTTACGTTGCAGTTAGAATGCAGTCCTGTAACGATCCTTTAGAGACGTATACGTCGTAACGAGTATGAATTTAAAAGCTATCATAACTACTTTTTCCCTTTTGCTGAAGATTGTCATTCAAATTTAATATTTTAAGATCAAATTCGTCTATTCCTATTGCTGAAAATAAAATTCCACAGTACTCAATTTATTTTCCAAGTATGTAAGACGTGCGTGAATCATATTATGACGTAAACTCACAAGTGTGTATATTTTACTTCCACCCCCGTGGATCCTGTTTAGCTGTGATCCTAGATAATGTTACCTAATTCATGTAGATCACACATTATCTAGTTGGTTCTTCAAATAAATTTTATTTGCAGAAATACGAGTAACTGGAAGATTATTCTCTTCGCGTATTCGGAAAACTTACTTATTTTGGGTGATATGATAGATTGCTTTATTTTTTTCCACGGTAGCCTGTGGTGTGATCTAAAGCAGGGGCTTTACGAGCTTTAGAGAAAGCAGAGGGTCATAGGTTCGAGCCTGAGCTCATACATCTGAGTTTTTCGAAATTTACGAGCGAAATTACTTACTTTTAAAGTTTACCATGATCTTTACGGTGAAGGAAGACATAGGACAGAACCTACACACCGCTGCGATTCAATGGTGCGTGTGAAGTTCCCAATTAGCACTGGGCCCGCGTGATTCTAAGATTCTGAGTGCAGCACTGTGCCTTGCAGTTGGAGGTTAAGATACTCGTAATGTTAATTCTTTTCTTAGGCCTAGGCAGGACGCGTAGCGATTACGACGCTGCAGCGATTTCTCTACGAAAATCCTCATGCATTAGAAGACTGCGGCCATCGCAGCAGTATCTTATTGCATTAGATTATTTGTTTTGGTTAAATCGTAGATGCTACCACATAGTATTAAAATAATGTCTAGGCAAAAGTGATCGTTTTTCACGCAGAAACATAGGTATGCGAAATATTTATATAAACCAAAAACAATATAAAGACCTCGAGGTTCATAAATATTCACAGGTACTAAAAGTTATTTAAGTACTTAAATAAATTAAAAATCAACAAAACTAGGTTTGGTGAAAGATAAAATGTTGATAAAAACACTATATAAAATGTTGCCCGACTAATTTCTAATCATACAATTGTTCATTAATTAACCGAGGAACTCGTCTGAAAAAAGTGTTTTTAGTGTAGTTAGTACGGGCAAAACTGGTCGCAAGGAGGGACATGGAATACTAAAACTTATACTTTGTAAGAGATCTGGGCACCTAATTTAATTTTTTAAGATTTTGAAAAAGAATTTCGAATCTAGATAAAGACGCCTATTTTTGAGTGAAAAGAAATTGAAATATTTTGAAGATTGTAATGAATTATCAAAATGTTTACCAGTCTTGTAGCAGAGTGACTTTAGGAAAATACTTTGAATACGCTCTAACCGATCAATATAAACTTAGTACTGAGGAGTCCAAACCACAGAAACAAATATGCGACGGCTTTAGCATTATTCTTATTGTGATAGCTGAACTACAATATAAAACAGTCGGGGTAATAAAAGAGCTTATTCCAGTCCAGCTAATATCGAAGTATAAGCATAAGTAGCTAAACTTTAAACATACCTCAAAAATATCTACACACAGACACACATCTTACTATTAATTCCTTATAGTTATTAAATGAAATCGAAGTCAGCACCTTAATTCCGGACCACAGCATCTCTCATTGAATAGCAGTTTTTCGACTTTTCATCACAATGCGCGCCGAATAAGTAGTTTTCTCAACTTTCTGTCATGACAAGAATTTGATTGATACAATATTTTTTTGTTTAAAAAAAAGTTTTAAGTTTTAACCTTAACGAGAACTGGCCAGTAACAAGCAAGGAACCCTTATAGTTTCGCCATGTCCGTCCGTTCATCTTTCCGCGGCTTTGTTTAAAAGACTGTGTTGTTCTGTTTTTTTATATATTTCAATGTTGCATGTTTATATACGTTATCGGTAAATTCTTTAGTTAGATAGATACAAAGGGAAATTGTTTTATGTAAGCCGACAGGTAAATCCGCGGAACACACAATTCACTCGTTTCTTTTATAAACTTCGACAAAGTAACAAATCAGAAATCAAATTTAAAAACAAATGTGTCACCCTGTCTTATAGTAGTCCACCGCCGTGTCCACCGATTAGAAGTCAATCCTGACACCTGTCATCCTGGTACTAAATACGTAATGTTTTTGTTTTCTGACGTACCTATTCAGTATGGTAGTATGGTAGTGAAACGTGTCAGCAGGGCTACTACGAATACTACGAGAGCGAGAGGGACGGTACGATACGAACTTCGAGTTTCGTGTTTCGTAGTAAACCTGCTGAATTGACTTAATAACGGCGGACTGCTATAATACCTACGTAGAAAGTGGTGGAATACAAATAATAAGCACAGCACGACAAAACCAATTGCATTAATCGCAAATTGCATCCATTTAGTTGTTGCACGCCATCAGTGGTGAAGCGGTATAGCACGCGGTACGGAATACCGAGGACCTGGGATCGATTCCCAGTGATGGTCTTATTTTTCTGGTTTTTCTGTGCATCTATATTTCAGTTTATATTTTCAACAAAAAATAGGTGTCTGACATTACCATTAAAATATGCGTACATAAATAAAATTATTATAAGTATCAGATTCCCATGTTGAATCCTATCACACGGTTTGACCTTGATTCGAAGCCGTAAATGTATTTCTGACCAATAAACTTTCAAACCAACCGTTAAGCCGTTGACGTTTCCAAGTGGATCAGTCACGGTTACGATTTCCGCAACCGCCATCCGCTTCCAGGCGGTCACAAACAATTATACAGTGGGTAATGTGGCATTATGCTATGCGTGTCGTGACGTATGTTTAATACATGTCTGTAGCGTGCTAAAAGCGGACGGAACACGACAATTGCGGAGGGGGCTGTTGACGGAACTTAGGCCGCGCTTTCCGCACGCGATCCCTAGCGAGCGACAGTTTTGGTTGTGATCTAAATAAACATTTTACTAACCCCCCGACGCAAAAAGAGGGGTGCTGTAAGTTTGACCGCTATGTGTGTCTGTGTGTCTGTCTGGCCATGGCACCGTAGCTCTTAAATGGGTGGACCGATTTGAATGCGGTTTTTTTTATTTGAAAGCAGGTTTTCCAGCGTGCTAATCTGGACGTACTACTTTCTACACTGGCAACTATTTTGATGTCTAATAACAAAACTAACTAAGATGAATCCAATGACGTATCATTTATTAAAATCGGTTCAGCCGTTGAGTAGTTACGAGAAGACATAGATATAGACATATACATACTTACATACATACCTACATACGCATCAAACACATAACCCTCCTTCTTCGCAATCGGGTAAAAAATGTGTATCATGTTTTGATTGATTCTTGTGGGTTTTGTATGACTCTCTATGTGACAAAGTACGAACTTATCTATGCATACATAAACATACATTAGTCCTCAACAAAATAAAGGGAGACACTATTTGAACTTTACTCATATCACCTAAAATGCGTATAGATACAGTCAGCAGCAGAAGTGAATGAGTGGTAACGGTGCTCAAAATGATCTACATACGACTCTACCACCAAGGTAATAAAAGAGTGTTTAGATTAGGGTTGTAGCGGAACTTCGCCTTCGCTTCCGTTACTGTGGAAGTTCCGTAAGAAATCATTATCTTCGCCTCCGCCTCCGCTCCCGCCTCCGCAATGTTTTTGCTGAGTTATAACGGAGGTTTATTTCTCGTTTGACGACGATCAAGAACACACGACAGGAATCAACCTAGTCTCTATCTGTCTAGTTGCTTCGACGTACGAAGTTGTAATGTAATTGTTTGATTGAACCGCGATTGTTTTAAATATTTTTGTGCAAAGTAATTATTTATTTAAGTCACACAATGAAGCCGAAAACAAGTGAGATGTGGTAGTTTTTTTTTTTAATTTTTAGAGATTTTTGAGTTCCATAAACTACTGTTTTTTCCACGTCCACTTTCACCTCCACATCCGCGGGGGCGAAACTCGTCGCCTCCCCATCCGCCTCCGCCTCCGTTAAGAAGGCCTCCGTTACAACCCTAGTTTAGATCATTTTCACCACCACAACCACTCATCTACTTCTGCTGCTGACGGTAAATAACACAAATGAAAATTGTGAGCAAAGTAAACAAACAAACCTTTTATATCCGATCTTTCCACCAATCAAAATTAACTCTTTAAACACTGCTAAATCAATTTGAAATTCAACCATTCGTTATCCTAATCCACCATGAATGTGGATTCATCAACATTGTTTTATTTGGACAAGTTTAGATTACAGTAATTTGTTCGTTTTTGGAATTAAGTACGTGTCGGGCCATGTGTAATGTAGCGTTCCTATAGGTAGGTACCTAGTACAGTCACCAGCACCAATATCTGACACAACAAGCGTGCATAAATATCTGATACGTCTCTATTGCTAGGGCCGGAAGGACGTGTCAGATATTTTTGCACGCTCCGAAGTGGCAGATATTAATGCTGGTGACTGTACAAGGAGAGGTCTATATTCGCTATCTAGATCGTCTTTGTAAATCGCTTTAAACTCAATATTCTGATTATCTATCCATAGGCATCCACTACAAAAGAAACAAATGAGTTTTATGTGCTTTAAAATATAATGAAAATAATTGATACGACGGTATATAAATACCGGTAGGCACTTTAAAAACATTATTTGTCTAATACTACAGGAAATAGATTTTTCGATAATTCAAATGACAAAAACAAAGTTTTGACGATTCTAGATCGAAAAAAAAATATCAATCAGATTTTAAGAAACCCGTGTGATGAGCATCATGTATTAAATACGAGTATAAAAATAATAGAGCTCTAAAGATTTAAAACGCAGAGTTCAAATTGAAAGTTATTTTCAAGTCAAAACGCTGTAATTTGTACATTATTTATGTAACGTTTAAGGCTTTGCGTAAATAAACATCACGACACCAAAATAATGTTTTATTGTTATTCGACGCGCGATGGGAAAGACTTAGTCTATTTTTCATTATTTAGGGCTATTATATCTGGGTCAATACATGTTTAAATATTATTAGCTACTTTATCTGTTCCTGTTTCGCATCAGGTAATTATGTATGCTCACTAGTATTTCAGATGCAACGCTAAAATGTTGTTTTATTTAAAGGCTAAAACATAACTAGTATTTATAAGCTCAAAACGTCGTCAAGATTTTCTGCCACAGACATTGACCCCAAGACACTGGTCGCATTATCTTTCTGAACTGCTAATCCCAATTTTAGAGAGAGAATAAATATTTGTATAGTATTTACAACTTTCTCATGTTTATATATTATTATACATGTAACAAAGCTGAAAGCCGTTCTTACTATAGCGGAACAATATAGCTGATTGACTTTAGTTATTGTGCCCCATTTCTCGCTCGGCTTGATAACAGAATAACTGTTACATTGTAGATGTAACACCAACACTATAACACACTAATTGTAAGCAAACACATGTATACCAGAACGTAAAAAAATATGTTGTTGCTATTTTTAGTAAGTACTTACATTTATGTTGCTTTAATCTGATTAGCCCTTACCAGCAGTTTTATTTGTTCTGCTTAATTTTGTGTGTTGGTACGATAAATGTATAAGTAGGTAGCGGTACTTAGTATAAGTATATACACCAAGTTGAACATTATTTATTCAATCGGAAATATACTTTTATAAAATTGCAAATTTTATACTAAGGAAATCAATTAATATTTTTATAAATTCATTATAAGTTTAGTTACATAGGTGATTAACTTAAGTTCTTTACTTAGTTACTACGACCTAAAAATAATAAGATAGGTAGGTTGTGAAATTATTAACACTACAAACTAATGCAAATTAGGTAACAGAAAACTTCCTGCTTTTTGTGAATTCGATAAACAAAGTTTGGCGTGATTTCCTAAGAAACCTTTTTGTTTATTACCTTCTCCAATTCAATAGCTAATATTATTTTCCTGTAATATAATAGAATCTGTAGCTATAACAAAAACATGCACCCACGCTCCTAAAACAATAGAACCGCTGGAACTCGAATATTCATTTATAGTCTTATTTATGCTCTATAAGAAATGCTTGTCATTATAAATATTAAATAAACCAGACCACCAAGATACCTATATACATGCTTTGCTTAATAATATATAACAATATGTGCATCTTGAAATTACGGGCATTTAAATATACGTTATAAAGGTACCGTAAACCTACTTACTGCTCGTATGGTAATAAGCGGATACTGGGACAAAAGAAAGTGGTAAAAACTAACACTTAATCGTGGTTAACTTTGCTATTATTAACAACCACTTTAGTAGCACATAACTGTCACTTTCAATCGTAAACGCGGATAATTGACGCTAGGCGCCGAACGATTTACGAACACTAATATTTAACACTTCGAAGAATGCAAAGTATTGATAATCAAACATCAAAAAGCCACATTTTATCACATCGTATAATTATTTTCAAACTTACTGTTTTCATATTCCCAAGATCAAACTTTATATCATCGTTTTGAAACGCGGGAAGCGAACGAAACCGAAACCGGATCGCAGTTTTTTTTTTATTAAATTCGGAACGTTTTTTTCTTTTTTTGCGAACGCACAAAGGATGCTCTCAGCGCAGAGGTCGCCAGTGTTATGACTGATCGTGGTTATATGAATGATTATAAGTGATTTTATTATTGTTTAGTGCACGCCTCCACTTCGGAAGCATTATCGCTTTTTTGATAAAGGCGCGCGCGCGAGCGTAGAGCACGAGCCGTTTTGATTGGCCGACTGAACGATTCTAGCGAGCGAGCGCCCCAACAAAGCGATTTGGCGGGAGATCCACTTCTGCACCTTGCTTGCTCGCAGACATATACTAACCGTCATACACGCATAACCAACTTCGACGGATCCTTGGGCAAATGCACAAGCTTTAAAAAGCTCTACAGCGTCTAGTACGACAAATCAAGATAACATTTAAATTGCTGCCTGTAAAGGTCTAGGCCTTTTGAAATGCCGGTTGAAAAGTTTAAAGTAGGTAGATAATCACCGACACAGAAGTGTTGTCTTGGCTAGCGACAATAATTACCAAGACACAAAGGAAGGCGTAACTAATTGACCCCGTTACAATGACACACGACTTGAGCCTGTCGTTGCTCTCATGTTTATCTTTATTTGTATGATGATTAAATGGCCGTAAAAACATCGATATTGGAAGTGTGCTAAGCTGGGAGCAGCAGAGTTCGATTTTATTAATAGGTAGAGTACACAAATAGCCCTTCCCATGTGACGTCAATGGTAGAACAGGCCAAAATCCGCTGTCGGTTGCACAAATGGGACACGATATTCTTAAGTATCATTTGAAAAAATGGTGTCAAAAGTCTAAAAATACGATCGTTTGTCTTGTCTTTGTTCAAAGTTAATTTAAAATAGATTCGTTTTTTTTTTCATTTAGTGTTGTGACACGATTCACCAATAAATTATGATTTATGATATATGAGTAGGCATTTGACACTGTTAGCAATGTACCTATACTTACTTATTCCTGGTAGCAGTGAGTGAGTAGAGATGGAGGTGTGCATTTTGTGCAGTTAAGCATATTATACGAGTATCTATGTACTTATGTCGTATGGAAATGGCCAAAACAGAGATTTCAATAAATCTTGTCAAGGGATAATATGACCAAATTATGACATAATGGCGAATCCCATTTGCAATTTTGCATAGAAAAAATAAGTACCTAATTTGATCAAATTCCTGAATCTGACGATCTGACGAAATCAACAAATAAACGGCCAAGAGCGTGTCGGACACGCCCATGATAGGGTTCCGTAGCCATTACGAAAAAATCAAGTAACATTTTTCTAAGGATTTCGTATTGGGGCATTTTCGCGAGAAGAGATTCACTCAAAATTTGGCCTGTCCCACACATTCAAAAAGTAAATTTCAAAAAAGAGGGAAAAATTTTGACAGACGGACAGACATGGCGAAACTATAAGGGTTCCTACTAGTTGACTACGAACGTTCGTAGTCTATTTGGCCCATTTGGTTATACCACGCTATACCCATGTAGCTACAACACTGTACGTTACTTTCTCTACAAACAAAGGGTTTTTCAAAGAATAATCTTCTGCAGCGATTCAAAAATTTCAAAATGCTACAACCATTATATCTGCCACATTCCTCGTTTTGTGTGCATAACTGTACGATGACGTTATGCAATTCATATACTCAGGGTGTCCCACAGCAACGCCACATGGATGGAAAGTATCTTAAATATCGTAAATTGACAATTTTACTGAAAGAAGACTGCATTTTAATTTTAAAAACAATTCAAACTGCATTCAAGGATTTTGTATTATCGCCTGTCTGAATCCGGAATCGACTCGCCAAATGGTGAAAAACAACATTATGCAATTTCACCATACCGATCAAAGATCGATATTTTTTCACAGGAAAGGAGAAATTGACTAAGCGTCATTTTTTTATGATAGCCAGATATATATTACATGTTTGGAATCAGTAAATTTTACTTTTATAGTTTAATTATGTTTTATTATATGTTTGTTTTTAACTAAATAAAATGATCATTTTGTGAAAAAAACATGTATATAACATGTATATATCTTTCAAGCGTCGATATAATTTTACATTCATAATTTCAGGAAAATTAATACTGGTGTATTTTTTTGCCATTTGGTGTGTTCGATTCCCGGTTCAAACTGGGGATTATTCAAAAAACTGAATGCAGTTTAAATAGTTGTTATGAAGTCTTCTTTCAGTAAAACTGTCTATCTACAATATTTAAGATACTTTATCTCCATGTGACATAGCCGTGAGACACCCTGTAGAATGATTACTTCGAGTTTATATTTACAAGCGTGTTTCCTTTGACAAATAACAATATTTTCCTAAGAATCTGTTCTGCCCTCTCCAGTAACATTCTGCGTAAATCTCGAGCATAAATCGTTCCTCTTTTTACCCGACTGCAAGGAGTGCTATTGTTTTTTGCATTGTTTTCATCATAACATTCCAGGTGTCATGCTGAACGTGATACAAAATTACGGTTTCATGCTGGACTTAACTATTAACGCACTAACTCATTTGTTGAAATTAGTATAATATGTACATAACTGAAACGGCCATATTACCATTTACTATTTCTTAAGTACTTTCTCTGTGATCCCACTAATATTATAAATGCGAAAGTTTGTAAGTCTGTTTGTTTGTTCGTTACTTCATCACGTTTAAACCATTGAACCGATTTAGATGAAATTCGTTATACAGCTAGTTTGAGTCCCTGAGAAGGACAAAGGATAGTTTTTATCCCGGAATCCCGGAAAAAGGCACAGTTCCCGCGAAACGAATTCTACTCGGACGAAGTCGCGGGCAACGGCTAGTATTGTTGTAATCTTGCACCGACTTACCTATTACGAATACCAAACAAGACAGGAACACGTTTCAAACTCTATTTAAGTTAAAAAAAAAACCTAACACCGAGTGTGCGACTATTCCATCTCCTGACTGATTCAAACCTTGCTTGCAGTCTAACCTAACAGTTCTAGCGCTTAAGTGTCGGCTTGGTATCCCGTTGTGCCCTTATCTGGCCCCATTATCGACGATCCCGTTACCACCGTGGGAGCACGACGCAACACCATTGTTCAAAAGTCTACAGTAAATTGCATTATTTTTTAACTACATTATGAAAATAATTAACAACATAGTAGATTGTACAATCCATAGTAATCCATACTTAATATTATAAATGCGAAAGTGTGTGTGTTTGTATGTTTATCCGTACGTGGTGACATAGGGTTACTAACTTGATATGGATAACCTCCGAAATAAAAGAATATTATTATTATATTATTATAGGCTACTTTTTATTCCGGAAAAATGCACGCACAGTTCCCGAGGGAACAGCGCGCGATTATAACAGAATTCCACACAGACGAAGTCGCGGGCAAAAGCTAGTTAGTGCATAAAATGCTTCAATTTGCCCGGGTTTATATTGAACCAAGCTGCAGGCGAGCGTTGATAATTCAGTCAAGGGTAAAATGGGTTTCTTGAAGTGAGAGTGCTGCTATCCACTTCGATTGCAAGGAAATTAATCAGCAACATTAGAAATAAGTATACACTTACAGTGCAAAAATATTGACACGTCCTATCGGCTCTACAAATAGAGTTTTATCAGATATTTGTGCACGCTTTGCTGTGCCACATATTGGTGCTGGTGACTGTACAGTTAGCAACAAAGATAATGAATACAGCCAAAGTGCAGAAAATATGTATACACGACCTTCATGTTCAGCGAGAAGGTCCTGCATACATACTTTTGGCACTTTCAACGAATGTACATTTTGGTTGCTGACTGTACCAACTACGAGTCTATACCTACTTAAGTGGATGACGCGGAGGGATGACGCCAGTTGACCTATCTCGCGTCACTCGCGTGTAACACGTCCTAACCTTGATTTTTTGTCAAATTTTAGTTAACCTAAACCAGTCAACATCGTATGTTACCACGCGGCAGTTACTTTTAACATCATCGAAAATAATAAATTGTGCAAAATTGAGCTATAAATACAGGTAATCAGTTTTATTACAAGCTTTTATTTAATTTGCAATAAAATAAGTACCTATGTGGCTGAGACAATGTGCATGGATATTGTTGACTGTTTTGTGTTGATGATGTAGGTCTATGCAAGTGTGGGCAGACTTGCTTCATATAAGTGCAGTTCACCGTATTCGATATAGTGGTACCTCCCTAACTATCTAATTCTAGTAATGAATTATTGTTAGACTAGAGTAGAGTGTGGACTCCATAGGACTTAATAATTAGAGCGTCAATTCATATAGTCAGAGCGTTCTTGGCGCCAGTTCAGATTAATATCCATGGTTTCCTTGTTTACTTATTTTGTACAATAAAGAGTTTGTTGCTTTTAATATTCTGGTATTCTGTCATTCTCAACGAATTGACGAATATCATTGAAATCAAGCCATGGTGGCCTAGTGGTTTGACCTATCGCCTCTCAAACAGAGGGTCGTGGGTTCAAACCCCGGCTCGCACCTCTGAGTTTTTCCAAATTCATGTGCGGAATTACATTTGAAATTTACCACGAGCTTTGCGGTGAAGGAAAACATCGTGAGGAAACCTGCACGAACCTGCGAAGCAATACAATGGTGCGTGTGAAGTTCCCAATCCGCACTGGGCCCGCGTGGGAACTATAGCCCAAGCCCTCTTGTTCTGAGAGGAGGCCTGTGCCCAGCAGTGGGACGTATATAGGCTGGGATGATTGAAATCAAAAACATCGTATCGTCAGGCCGGATCATCAGTCCGTCAGTCCGAGAGGGTTACGCGGTATTTCCGTCGTCATTTTCACCAGAATTATGGAGTCCATCATACACCAAAATTACCGTGTGCCCGATGTCTGACCTATTAGCCTCAATACAGCACTGCCCTGAGCGCACCAAAACCAATATAACCCCTGCCTTACTCTACTCAAAACCCATTGTCAACCATAAAGGGTCCCATTCATCATTTTATAAGGCTAAATTGCACGGACAGCGGAATAACAATTGAACCTAACTTTTACCAGATCGAGCTGGCTTGGGGCAACGACCTCTACTGATATAGTTTAGAATTCTGTAATGCGCGTGTGAAAGTTTGTACCCTAAGGCGCACGCAACTAGATTGCAAAAGAAATTACCTAAGTCACTTATTTGAACTAGTTTTTTAAGTCCCCGAGTAAGCCATTTTTTTGAGTTGAGTCGTCTTAAAGGCAAAAGACACTAGGTCCTTGCTTTTATTTACTTTGATTTTTTAACCGTTATTTAAGGTTCTTCCAAAATGGCGATAATAAACTTTTATTGTAAGAGTATCATGTCCGTTCGGCCGTCTGTCTGTCCGTCGGCGACTTAGCTCAGAAACTTGAAACTGCTAATTTGGCAGAGGTCACTACATTACGTTAAAGTAAGAAAAAATCTTCTCTACTTTACGCGAAAGTATACCTTTACGTAAAGTACCACTACCATGAGTTTACAGTGACCGTACTCGATAGCGACGGCGTAAATTATTTGTAGAGGCCCTGTACAATTCTTCATACAAATAATTTACGCCGCCGCTATCGAGTACGGTCACTGTAAACTCATGGTAGTGGTAGGTACTTTACGTAAAGTAGAGACGATTTTTTTCTCGGCTGTGATGTCGTTGAATAGTCGTTGAAATACTAATATTATATTATATTACTAATGTGTAAGAAGCATTGTTCGGTCCAGGAATCAATTTTTAAAATGTTATAAGCTTAACTTTTGGTAGAGACAAACAAGTACGGTTTTCAAAGGGTATAAAACTTAAGAAGATGACCTGAGAATCTATTACGTAACGATTACGGCACTTGTGATCAGAATGAAATAAATGATTTTCGCATACAAAAACTGTCATTTGATTGTGATCGCGAGTGTCAGACACGTTACGCAAACCCCTCAAATAGACCCTCAGAGCCCGTATTGCCTCACGTTTCTGACGCTGTAATTTCATTTGTATGTACTAAGTGCACAGAATTAATATGGAACTTAAGTAATTTTTCGAATATGGAACGTCGATTTATCTATATAGAGCACGCTACTACCACATACAACATGTCATCTTCTTAAGTTTTTTACCTATACGCAACATCGTATTTTTTTTTCGAATAAGTTGTTTGCTTGCTCTACCTGTACAGATCTAATTATAATTACTTTAGCGACTTAAACTAAATCTAAATTATTTATTTATAAAAATACCAAGTTTTTAGCATACCTTCTTCAAACTACTTTCATTGATTAGATTACTGCCTATTATCCAGACAATTTGAATTGCAACACGGCACAAAATTGACGAAAGCACGAGAGCATCAATAATACCAGAATAATAATCAAAATCACACCATATTATAGAACTCCGATCATCTCCGACGGAAGTGGCAACCCTGAACCTGAACTCTATCTTTCCAACATACGCTAATCAATCAATTTAAATTACCAAATAGAAAAGCAATGAAATTAGCCAAGTTAATATTAATTTATACTACACATCACAATAGACGCGTGACCAGTTCACGGTGAATTCTATTCGGTGCATTTATGCATTTACAGCAGTGAAAGTTAGTGCCATGAACATGAACGCGCTGACAATAGCGAAAGTTCAACACTGCGCGTTCTGGGGAATGATAGTCGCAGTGACGCAGATAAAATACATACGTTGATGTAGTGAATTCCCGCTATTACTAACAGACGTTTATGAATCACGTTTTTTAGCATCGGGCCTTCAAGGAGCCTTCAAGGAGGCTCTAACTTTTTATGAATATGGCTGTTAGTTTCTATCGCGGTTCCGCGACAACTCACCGAGATAAATGATAGACTTTGAATACTTAACAGAAAGTCTATGAACAAAACGTCATCCACCATGTCATTTTGTCCAGTCTGTAGGTATGTCGTTTTGTCCAAATATAAACAAAAAACATCAAATAATCACATCTTTACAAAACAGCTGATAAACGTATTTACGTTAATATCAATTACTAGATCATATCATAGTTCATTAATTTTAATAAAAATAATTACAATTACCTAAACATAATTCACCAAAAAACAGATGAAAACCGTGTATATTTAAAACAAACTTTTGTGGGCATGAAACATGTCCCAAACTCTTTTTCTACTCCGGCTCGATTGAACCAGTTGGGCTCAGCGTCTCAGAGAGTTGTGAATATGGCGACCGTGACGTGTTGCAGTGTCGGAGACTTCGCTACAGCCTGCCAATTTCAAAATAAGCCCAGCGTCATTTTGTCTATATATCGTCGCTCGGCAGGCAAAAGTACTAAAGCGACACTTTGGGCTAAAATGAGTTATGCATATCACTAGAATCAGCGAATTTTTCTGCATCGAACTGTCTAGATTTCAAAGCGATTGGAGCAAAATTTAACTTTTTTTTGGCGCTTTAGTCTTTCAAAAAACGCTTAAATTTGGGAAGCAAATTACTTAATGCAGCATCACTTTCATTATTTTCATTTTAGTACTGTTACCTTTTTGCCATTTTTCGATTTACTGTCGTTCAGTCTTTTGCCATTTTTCTAGTTTGCAAATGTTGGACGTTTAGTATTTTATGCAAAAAAAAAGAAAATACCTTTGTCACTTCAGTAATTATGCCCTCCCCGAGTTGAAGTTTTATACACCTTTAGTCGTTTGGTTGTATTGATAAGAATTCATTTATAAGAATTTAGCTATTTGTTCTTAAAAACTAAAACATACGTTTGGCATTTTAGCCATTTTAACATATACAAAAGCATACATTCAAACAGGATTAGCAAAAAAACTTCACGAAATATTATAGATTTGGTGAAATTAAATTAATTATCGTGTATTAAAAAAGTGTTTAGTATATATACGTAGTAAAATATCATTGCAATTCGATGTTTGGTATATAGAAACATCATATTTTCTTAAGATTTATAACTTTATTTATAAATTATAATGATTATTATTCCTTAAAACTTTAAGTTCTTTTTATGTTGCCAAAGGATAAAAGAAAATAGTATGTATGTATGTAAACTCTTAATTGTACAAAAGAAAAGAAACACAACACAATTGACAAACTTTGAGATACTTGTACAAAGGCGGACTTATCCCTTTAAGGGATCTCTCCCAGGCAACCTCAATAGTAAATCTATTTCAAAATTTTGTAGTTATAATTTTATCGCTACGGTTCTGTTTGCATCGAATAAAGATGATGTTCGGCCCTAAGTATTTGAAATTTAGAGTTAGAAGTTTTAATTTGTTTTTATTAATGTTACATAAATAGCTTAAGTTTAGTCCAGAAGGCCCCCTCGAGTTGTCCCTGGCGCAAAGGTAGCCATCAAACTGGCCGCATTACCACGTTTAATGGCGATAGACAATCTTTGCACCAGGGAACGAATCCGCGCGGGCGTGAGCGTGAAACCCCCTTTCCGTAATTCGACGTCCCACTTCCCGAATGTAAACAATCACCTCAAACGCAAGAGGAACAAAATAAAGGTGCCGAATAATTCTGCCGTTTTTTGACCGCAAAATCCACCGCGGATTGCCGCGGACTATTCAGCTGAGGTGCGAGGCGGCGAAAGTACTAACGCACGTAACGTCCGACAGCAAACACTTCCCGTTCTGCCATGGCACTAAAGTTAAGCCATCTGACCTTTTGCTGTCGGTTCGACAGAGGACCGGAGGCTCCAGAACGCAGAGGATGTTGGCGGATATTAAAGCCCTCTTCAGTATGTCAAAGAGAGCATAGTAGCGCGGAAATTTTCCTGAACACCGACAAGAACTCAACGCGTGAAATGGCCAGGGTGCGTACCGGTGGCTAGGTATAACAACTTTAGATATATTATTGGTAGATATAACTTTCAGTGGGTATAATGAATTATTGGTATAATCTGGAATACGTAATACTATTATAATAATAATGTGTTATGCCAAAAAAGTAGGTTAGGTTAGAACTGCAACCCTATCAAGAAACGAAACTGCCTGAAAACTAGGTTAGAATTGCAACTCCAACGATTTCATAAAGAAAACTAAATTATATCTACACATTATACTACTAAATACTTATAGCATAATATTGTGAAATTATGTGTTATTTGTTATACCGATCATCTTAAGCCCTGATGGCCATTTGCTTCCACCATGGAGCCGCAGATGCATTTATGAGGCACACAAACATCGCAGCCCAGGCGGAGAGCTACTGCCACCCACAATGAGTCGTTGTCCAGAAGTATTTCTAAATAAGGAGCAAGCAAAGCCCATAACCACGCTCCCGCTTTGATTTTTGATACCGACTTCAGCCTGGCTAAATCCACCCTAGTGGCACACCTACCCACAAGTGCCAGAGTGTCTCTAGCCCCCACGTTATCCCAAACTCGTTATATCAGCGGAGCCCGAGGCAGCGACGCTATTAGGTGTCGAGCCGTCCACCTCGCCAGTGCACCATGCACAAACGGAATGGTAACCCGATGGGTTTCATGAGAATTTTTAATTTTAAGAGACAAGGCCACTATAATAACTCCATGTGCTGATGCGAGGAAGACTGGCAAGCCCACATTCTCCACACGCCGCAAACTGAGACCAAACTTGAACATGGGACTTGGTTGAATTTAGTAGTGACGGGCAGGCTTCCTCCAGGTCGCATTCTGTCCTTAAGACTATAGAGTCCAAAGTATATGAGGCCGGTGTGTGGGGGCCGTTCGCCTGATGACTCGGTAGCACCTCCGGGTCTTGAGACGCTTGTGTTCGAAGCATCCTCCCGCGTCCCGCACGTTAAATTTCCCTCGGGAGCCGGATCGGTCCATTCAAGCCTTGCCGGTAAACTTGGAGGATGTGGTGCGAGCACTAGGGTCATTCCATAATGGTCAGCCGTGGGCTTAGACGGAATTCGACCAGCTCATTTTCACCTGGGTTTTGGAACACTGAGGTCACGATCCACAACACGCACTTTCGTCACGGAACCCGGAAATCCAGACTGTGTCGTCTTGAAGTAGGATCTCAAGAACGCGTCCAATACTGGCGAGAGGGATGTTCTGTTGGGCGAAGTGAAAAAATACATTCCCACCCTGTACCTTTTTTACACCAGGTCTATCATTCTTCTTCTAACCTTGTCTACGGCGATTCTAAAATTCTTTCGCAGGTGGGTGCGCAGTAGGGAGATCAGCTTGGACCGCTTACCTTCAGTCTTACTATTCATGAAGCACTGTCGTCTCGAAAATCACCTCTTAATATTTGGTATTTACTCGTAGATGATGGCACCTAAGGAGCCTAAGGTAGTAAAGCAGGACTTGGCTTTCCTTATCCCCCCCCTTGAGAGGTATAGGACTGAAGGCGAATATGGGACAGATTTAACCCCGCCTGTTCTCCTTCTTTAACTTCTTGAAGGTCTTTCTTCCTGGTCTCAAAGGGCTTTTTACACGAGACCTTTACCCTCTTGGGTTCTTCTATTTTCCAAGAGGCCATTTCTAGTGCACTAGAGACTAGGAAGCGTCTATTTTGCTCGCCCAGGAACGTTTGAAGAGTATTAATACCCATCTCATCTTGACTCTGTTACGAATGTGTTTCGCAGTTCCAAAAATAACCTATTTTTTGAAAACCACTCCAATGGTTGTGTTCGGGTAAAACTTCTTCTTTTGACGTCACGTTGAGAGATACAAAGGAGACTGTATTGAACGTGTCCCTTGCGGATGAGCAATGGGTCCAAGCGTCCTTGCCCATATGTAACGGTGGTCTCGGTTTGCGGCGTACGGCGGATGTGGGCTTGCCAGCGTTCCTCGGATCGGCACATGGAGTTGGTGGCCTTATCTCCTAAATTTTTAAATCTCATAAAGGTTACCAATACCATTTCGTATGTGGATGATGCACTGGCGAGCCGAATGAGACTGGCGTCACTGCACGGGGCTCCGCAGATACAATGAGTTTGGGATGACGAGGGGGCTAGGGACGCTCTAGCACGGCCTGTGGGTGTAACCACTGGGGTGGGTTTGGCCAGGCTGAAGTCGGCATCAAAAGTCAAAGCGGGAACGTGGTTATAGGCGTTGTCTGTTCCTTATTTGGGAACAGTCTTGGACAACGACTCATTGCGGGTGGCAGTAGCTCTCCGCCTGGGCTGCGATGTTTGTGTGCCTCATAACTGCAGCTGCGGCTCCATGGTGGAACCGAATGGCCATCAGGGTGTGTTATGACCAGTATAACAACTTTAGATATACTTTCACTAGAATAAAAGATATTTGGCATAAATACCAGTAATTCATTATACCCCACTGAACGTTATATCGAACATAGGTTATATCACATATATTATACCATCAATCAGGCCTACGCGTCTGTTCCAGACGAATTTTGGCGTGTTGCCTGTGCACAACGTCTTTGGTGGCTGACTAGACCGATGCGAGAGCGACATGTCCGTCCACATCTCTGACAAGCGAAGTCTGCGGATGTTGATGCAGAACGGCCTTGGTGTCGTTTCTGTCTCTTTTCAATAGGTGCATTGAGCCAGGCAAGCCTTCATCGCAATACTTGCGGCCCTCCAACACACGTCTGCACCAATCAGTGCATTTTTCCGCAAGCTTTTCTCAGTCTAGGTGGTCAATTTTGAAGACGGCCATATCTCACTTAGAGCAGTCCTTAAATCTCAGCAAAGGTCTCACGACGTTTCATTTGGCATTATACCATATTACTGTTAGGGGCTGTTTCACCATCCATTGATTAGCGTTAACCGACGGTTAAATGTGATGCCGTCTCCGTCTATTGAGTCTATTCGAACAAAACAAATAGAGACGGCATCACACCTAACCCCCAGTTAACAGTAATCAATGGATGGTGAAACAGCCCCTTAGTATATTAATAGTTTGGTACAACAAGTACAACAAGTCCATGATACCGGAATAGTTAGATCATGAGAATATAACAAATGTTGTTGTACCAATAGTGCATTATATTTCTTAATCGTTATATAGACCAATGATATATCTAAAGTTGCTATAGCAACCATGACGCATGAGTTTGTTATTCAGGTTTCTTACTTATTAGGTACTAATAAGTACTATAATTATGAATGAATGATTTATTTGCATAACATAGAAAAAAAATGTTCTGAAGTTTTAGTTGAAATGAAAAAAATAATAGTGAAAAAAACCTTTTGTGCATTTTGTTAGAAATCAGATGGTGCCTTTGTGATTAATTAACTTATAATATTAATAAAAGTCTAGTGTTAGTAACAGTTAACGTTAAGTTATTGAAATTTTAGCATTGATGATTAATATTTATTATAATTAATTAATATTATTTATATAATTTCTGTTCAGTAGGTACTTTGGAATATTTTTTCCCTTGCAATTTGGTAAATCAGCATTATGAACAGTTTGATAAGAAATAAAATGTGTGTTGTTAGTAAAAACATGCTAAATTTATTGAGACGTAAAATCACATAAGTTAATTTGAAATAAGACAGTTTTTTGTCAATTTTACGTTTAGTCTTTTTGCCTGATTGTACAAGCTCGATAATTGAGATTATTTACTATAGCGACACTTACTCCTAAAAACTGGATTTTGCTAATTCATTATTAAAACTTATTATAGTCTATTAAATTATGTGTCATATATTCCTGGAAATTTTAAAATATGGTTGTCTGTTAAAAAGTTATGATTTTTTTTCGTAAAAAAAAAACTTTAAATCGCTCTCCTGTAAAGTTGACGAAGTGTCGCTTTAGTACTTTTGCCTGCCGAGCGACGATATGTCATTTTGTACGTATTTCTCTTATATGGAACAAGCATCGATAATTGAGATTATCGATATAGGAACTCACTACCTGTCACAAAACTTTGCCCCGTGGATTCCTTTGTCTCACGCTACACTAGCGCCTCTAGCGGCGAATTCATTCGCGATAGCCCTCATTGTTTTATTTCCACAACAAAATGTAACCCAGGTAGCACGCAAGGCTAAAAACATACGCGATTGACTTGTGACACAGTGATAGTATTGCGTGACATACGGCTTGGTTGGTTGATCGATATTTTATTTCTGAGCGATGGAACTTCCACTTTTATTTCCGTATTATTCGGTAAATACCGGAAAGTTTAAGTATAGAGGAATATCCTGATTGTGTAATCAGTTGTATTGTTCTGTACTTACGTAAATCAATGTCTGTCATTTTAACAATATAATAAATTGTCAATTAAAATGTATAGATAGATATGTACTAGTGACGAAAATATGCCTAAATACAAGAAGATATCGATAAAATATTTAGATAAAGATAAGGTATCTAAGGTTAGTTCTTTTTGTTTTTATATGTAGGTATGTATGTTCTTTATTGTACTTTCTTAGGACGTAACTGAGTATTCAATAAATTACTACACAATCATGTGCATAAAATACGGTTTTATTTAAGTCTGCCTGCTGCACTCGGAAAATTCAGATCGTAGCAAGTGGAAGGACGTAGTCTCTCTCTGCCTACCCCGTTGAGAAAGAGGCGTGATTTTAATAGATATTTTATGTATGTAGGTAGGTATGTACGTGAACATAAAATCAGACAAGTGCGAGTCGTACTCGCTCACATCATAGGGCTCCATATATCGCACGCCTAGATCAAAAGCGTATCAACTCAAAATAATACACCATTTAAATTCAGGCTTTATTAACTTTAAATAATTTATTGAATCAGGCGTCACCTTGCGGAGGTCCATATCAATGAACTAAAATAACTCTAACAACTGGTAGCATGGTGTACGGTTGTGTCGCTCTGAGGATGAGTTCTGGTTGAGTTCGAAACGCGTCAGTGTAGTGTGGTGGTGGTGATAGATGGGTTTGTGTGATTTGTGTGTGTTCTTACAGTGTCGAGGTGGAGGAACTGCATGAACACGCATATTTAGCATAAGCTTAGCTATCGTAAGGTCGCGGGTGAGCAAGGCAATTCTTTTCGTTTATTAACTTTGTAAAAGATTTAATAGAGTGGTGTATTATTTTGAGTTGATATACGCTTTTGATCTAGGTGTGCGATATAAAGGATGTCCCAAAAAGGACGCAAGATTTGAAATTGATGAAAAACACATTTTTTTTTTCGTTATAATATATTTGTAAACTCTTTTGTCACACCGATGGAACATTGAAGACTCTTTACTTAACAACGAGAAAAAACAATATTTGGTTATGTCATGAATTAAGAAGATTTTACACTGGTTTAACTTAGATTAAGTGATTAAATTTCAATTTTTAAATATTTTGAAAACGGTGCAAGTTAGGACATACGTTCCTTCAAGAAATTAACTACGTAAGGCATAAAAGTTAAAGCAAATGTAAAAAAACAGCCTGTATAAAATCTTGAAATACATAAAATAGGGTTATTTGTGGAATAATACGTCAGGCAAATGTCCTCCTCCTAGGCTTTGCTGGCACATACGCACTCTTTTGTCAAAATTTTCTATGACCATTTTGCATAGATGCGGCTGAATTTCACCAATGCAGCGTCGAATTTCCTCTTTTAAAGCATGAGTGGTTGTGGGCTTATTGGCATAGACTTTAGACTTTAAATAACCCCATAAAAAGAAGTCTAAAGGCGTTAAATCGCAAGATCTAGGGGGCCAATTCTGATCACCCAATTGAGAGATCACACGACTAGGAAATGTTTCATGCAGTAGGTAATTGCATCGTTTCTCTGGCTGTGTGGCAAGTGGCCCCGTCTTGTTGAAACCACATTGCTTCCACATCAATATCCTCTAATTCGGCTAGAAAAAAACCTTGTTATCATGTCGCGATATCGAGCTCCATTAACAGTAACTGCTTGACCGGCCTCATTTTGAAAAAAATATGGTCCAATAATGCCTCCAGCCCAAAATCCGCACCACACAGTGACCCGTTGTGGATGCATTTGTTTTTGAACAATCACATGTGGGTTCTCTGAGCCCCAAATGCTGCAATTCTGACGATTAACAAAGCCATCGAGATGAAAATGTGCTTCGTCGCTAAAGATGATTTTGTTTGAAAAATCTGCATCCCTGTTTTGGCAGTCGATAATCCATTCCGAAAATACAAACTGAGACACGGATGCACAGAAAAACCAGAAAAAGAGACCAGCGCTGGGAATCGAACCCAGGTCCTCAGCAATCCGTGCTGCGTGCTATAACCCCTACACCACCGCTGGACAGGAATCTAGACACGAATTTTTCCTATGCATAGGTACATATCTCAGGTTGCTTATTTCTACTACGCTACTTATGCAGCAGCACTAGCACTAGATATGGTTTCACGGGATACCCGTAATAGTAACAAATTTGGAGTTGAAATAAAAAATACAAAAAGACTCCAAAAAAAAACCAATCATGATAATCCATTCAACGAACTCTCTTCGCTGTCCATGATCATGAGGCTTCAGTTCTTGTGTTATTTGAACTTTGTAAGCATGGAGATGCAGATCTTTAGTGAGTAGGTATACGCTGGAGAGAGCTTCTTGAAATTTGCAATTCTTGTCCACGATGCCTAATGGACGTTCCTGGATGTTCACGGACATTCTGACGCACTGATTCGATATTGCCTTTTGAACGGCTTGTTTTTGGACGACCAGTGGAATGAACATCATGAATTGATCCACTCTCCCTGAATTTTGCAACCACTCTGCTCACAGTTGATGAAGTCAAGTCAATATTCCGACCATATTTTGCACGGAATTTTCGAACCGTACACGCCAAACTTTCATTACTTTTTAAATATTGTTCAATAATAAAAACGCGTTGATCTTTCGTATAACCCGCCATTTTTACAAACCCTAAACATTCAGCTGTCAAATAGTTTTTTTTAGGGTTGCCAGCACTAAAATACAAAAACAGCGGAAAATTGAAATCTTGCGTCCTTTTTGGGACATCCGTTACCTAGCCGTACGTGTAAGTGGCGGCGGCGGCAAATAGGCACAGATTACTACCTAAATAATGTAGCTTATAATAGGGCTCTGTAGGACGGACCCTTCAACCTTAATAACGAGCAAAAATATAAAATGTAACTTTGCAGACATCGGTTACTTATTTAAAATAGTTGCAACCACGTTGCAACAAAACAAAAATAAAATATTAACGTTTATTTTTCATGTTAAAGTTAAACAAGTACAAATAATTTTATACGAAGCGTTAAAATCTCATTCATGTAACGGAACGTAAATTTTAGTGCTGCCATGATATCTAAAAAAAGGCCAAACGCCAATCGCAAAACATTTGTTTTTTTGTTTTTCAACAAAAGGCATATTATACTACTGCAAATTGTAAAAGCTATAAAAACTTACATTTTGTGTAAAAAAATAACTATCTGGCACATTATTTTACATTAATTAATAAATAAAATACTTCAAAAAGTCCTTTTGCCAAAGTAAGTATTGTATTTAATTTATTTAGTAGTATAGCAACATTTCGTTTCTGGATTGGTCTCATAACTCGTGCGTGATTTTTTCGTTTATTTTTTTGACTTGAGGGTGAAATTTTAAAATGTATACAGTCTCCAAAGGACCCAGCAAAATCGTAGCCAAAACACGAAGGGGTAATAATAATTATTTACCTTTCTACCTGAATGCCCCTTGCGGCATTGCGGTGTTCTCGTGACATACGGTAGTGTCATTTAGAATATTTTAATTTGCAGGTCTTTCACAGAATTTGGAACGATTAGACAGCCGTAAAGAGCAAAATAGAAAGTCTTCTGAATCGGACAATGGAGAAATTATCAAGTACGTAATGGTTCCCGTTGAACGGGCGAAGTTTCGTAGTTACTAAAATTATTTCGTCAGTGTTTTTACATAACCTGAAAGTGCAGTGTTTATTTGAGTTTAAATTACAGAACAAGTGTTTAACTTTTGAAAACTTCTAGAAACACGAAATATCGGAATGTAATATAACTGCTTGATGTCTGTAAAACATCTGTTTCTTGTTGAATTTTTTTCAGTATGCCCAAACCAGTATTTCATTCAAATGGTAAAAAGACAGTTCACCAAAGAATACAGCAACACGTGATTACACCGCAACACGAAGAAATCATCAGGTTTATAAGTGAAAGTGAGTATAGCACAAACATGTCTATTTAATTAACATAACATTATAATTCAGCTGAAAAGTTTCACAACCATCTACTCTTAATACCTACTAACCTGAATAATCTAGGTTATTACATTCTATTTATTACTATAACTATTGGTAACTTTTACCTGCAAACGGTAATCTATCTATTAGGGAAAAGTTATTTAAGGGATAGAAGAGAAGTTGGCGTTGAAGTTGGCAATTTTAATTTGTCACATGTCACATATTTGAATGAAAGGTGGCTGTAGAAAGTCCACTACTTTCAATAAAAAAAAGTTATATAGCCAATGTTTTGCAATTTATACTGTTGTGATGTGCTGAATCATTAAAAGTGTTATCTAACTATGTCTTGAACCACAAATATAGAAATTGGGCACACCAATGAATTATGATGCATATATTTATGTTTCACATAGTTTATGCTTTATGCAAATTTTTCAGCTTGGACACAATCGGCTTATGGTGACAGTGAACCTTCAACACCTACAAGTTCTGGTAAGTACCATTGTCATGTAACAGCATATTTAATCTTAGAGAAGTACAACGGCAAAGGCAAAGAGCTTTGCCTCCATGGGAGCGGTGAAGGTTAAAGTGAAAGAAATATACCCTTTTTTACCAGAACTAATTAATAATCAGTATCAACATAGGGTGTATTTATATCACAAACAATAGTTTTGCAGCTTTGTCGTCTTCCAAAAAAACTCTTAAGGGGTTTCATAACACACATACATATAAATGTGTGTTGTATGTCAATGTAAATAAAGTTATATCACAACTCGGCAAAAATTTACAGAGGCAGAAAATTCCATTGCAACCCTAATCGGAGTTAGTGGCATATATTTGAGGTGATGGATGGTTTGATATATATTTATGACCTCAACTAAATATATTAAGGGGCTGATTCAACACCCATTGATTAATTATATTTGACGGATAAAGATTAACAATACTAAATAATTGAAAGATAAAGTTAAATTTATGTTAAGCTTGTTATATTTTTATAAAAATTTGTTTTCTTGTTTTATTTCAGGTTCAGACAGCTCGTCTCCTGTGCCTCCCTCCAGCCTCTTTTACCATGATGAGTCCCCAAGCCCAGCATTGCATGACTTCAAGCCCTTCGACCTAGACACGTGGTGGGGCAAACGGCTCTTCCAAAATATCACCAACTCCCTGTAAATGGGGATAGAATGGACAAAAAATAGGAACATCATAGTATGATAGCGTAAGTCACAATCATGTACAGTTTACTAAGTTTTTTACAGCCTAAGATAATATACATAATGGCAGGTTGTTTCTATCAAAAAATTAATTTTCTTGGAAAGAAAGATAGGTTGGTAGGGAAAGGGAAAGTGTTATATTATAATTAAGTCAAAATCATACTAAACTCAAAGTTAAATATAAGCAAGGCTAATATTAACATACATCCCTTTGAAATAGGCAAATTTTTCTCAACATCTTTATGTCACTAGTATGTCTTTGACTGATTACACATCAATCATTGTTTCATCAATGTTAAAGTGCCAATCAATTATTTTAAGATATAGAAAAGCCTCTCACGAATAAAAAAATACAATTCAACACTGCATTGGCTTTGGAATCAATTAATTATAATCATTGTTTAAAATATTATGTAAATAATTAATTATCCATACACACCTGTGTCAGTGTTTTGAAATATTAATTTTGTTGAGAGTCTCATTAAAAAGTATTACTATGAAAAAAAAATGTCAACAGAACTTTGATTTTACTATTATTTTGTGCTTGTTGGATTTAGTAATCTATACCTGATTGTGGATCTCATTATTTCATATCATAAGTGAAAATTTCCAAAAGCTCAAATCATTTGCGACCGGTTTTGACAGTGGCCATCCGTAATTATTGTGACAGTCTTTGATATTATCCATTGTTTATTCAAAATATTTTAATTAGAAATGACTAGCTCTTGTGTTAAAAAACCAAGAATAACGCAATCCTGCAAACAGATTACGAGATTTGTTTCACAAAAGCATTAATATATATTTACCAGCTTTTCCTACAGAATTATAGTTGCATTACATATGGATGACCACTTTTAGCAAACCAAAATTTGTGATTGTTGTATTGTATAAATGTTTGTATTTTGTTGATGAACTTTTATGTATTAATTCTATTTCATACTTGCGAATTAAAAACAGGGAGGTTCAAGAGCCAAGTCAACTTCAATTCCAAAATTAGATAACTTCAATTTTTCACCTTTTCTTATTAAAATTTAAAAAGGTAGCTAAAAACCATTACAAAAAGGCCACCTGTGGCTAAAACTACGAATTAACTTATTAATCGATTACGATTTCATGCAACAGGCATACATAATTTTATAATGAATCTATGCAAGGTTTCTAGCACTTCTGGCATGTCAGTTAGAGACGGGCATCATTTCACGACTATTTGAATTTGATAAATAGTTTGT
Organism: Choristoneura fumiferana; assembly: GCF_025370935.1. Lineage (NCBI taxonomy): Eukaryota > Metazoa > Arthropoda > Insecta > Lepidoptera > Tortricidae > Choristoneura > Choristoneura fumiferana. The sequence goes on along the minus strand of NC_133479.1, from coordinate 6,899,446 downwards.
AGACCACATTGAATAATTATGAGACATTTAATCAATAACTAAAGATTTTTGTTCCATTCAAACTTATATTAACAGAGAAATTAAAATAGTATGATTGAGTTCCTTTGTATTCTGGCCTCGATGCAATCATTGCCAATGATGATAAAAGAAATGCATACATTTATCTCATCGGTCATAAATTCAACTTTGATATTTGAAGTTGGTATTTTGATATTTAAATTTAGTGATAAAGTCGCGATATATAATTTAACTTTCATACAAATAATATTACAAGTAAAGTTGATTTTTATTGTAGTCTGATCATCCGCAGACTATGGTGCATGAAATACCATATGAGAAGTATCATTTGTCAGTGACCAATACTAATAACAGGAAGTCTGTATGACATGAATGAAGTTACGCGTGGACCAGGGGCTATGATTGTCTATCACACTTGGAATCACTGTCACATTTAGCATTTCTTTCTGTGAAATGGAATAAGATCAGGGTAGAAAGAGATAAATGCGACCGCGAATGCTTGGGCGTTAGACAATACGGCCCCAGGTCATACCTATAATGAGCCATCACAAACAATTGAGTGATCATTAAAAAGACACGAAAGTATACTAAGAATTATGATAATATTAAGTGCCTCCATACAGCGTTTAGTCACTGAATAGAGCCAAATAGCAAAATTTTAATTGATTTAGATCAGAATTTCCCGACGCTTGCAGCTTTCCTAATTTTTTTTTTTTCTAGAAATGTTATAGTTTTTATATGTTTATTTCTGTATTTTCTATCTCCTATAACAGTTGTTCCTGTTTCTTTTTCTAAATGCATACAATTTATTCCATACAAAATAGGATGTTTAAGAAATGTATGAATGAATATTCACATATACAATATTTATAACTGTTACAGACCAGTATTCATGTTATTGCGGTATTTGCGGTCATGTTAGCTTTTTACGCCATTACACCAAAGATTGATCAAATTGTTACTGTTATTGTTACGTGACGTAGTGGTCATATTTTATTTTTAATTATTTTTTTTAATATATAATCAGCAGAAAAAATATATCCCATTGTAAAATTATGTGGTGACAACTGGGTTATATTTTTTTTACCGTAGGAAAGTAAATTTTGCTTCCCTGCATTGAAGCTGAATCAAAGTCTTCCAGTATGTTCTATTTAATTCGAAGTAATGCAATATTTTGTACCAGTGGATTTGTTATCTAGAGTTCTTTAATAAAGAGTAGAAATTAAAACGAGAGAGCCACTTTGTATCTGTCAGATGTTTTAACATTTATACTACTTAAATATCTGAATATCGCAACTTTTTTTTTTTTCAATTTTACTTTTATCATTTTTCTATTCTTTATTATAGACTCTCAGTTTACTGTTTAATATTGATCATAAAATCAGTTCATTAGAAACTGTTGGCTTGTAATAAGTAGTCTACTAGTTCTGTTAAACCAACATACATTTTGTATTTTGACGATTTTTTTTACGAATTTGTACATTTATTTAAAGTAAGTATATTTTTGCAGATTACTTGAAGCTTAACTTGTTAAGTACGTTTTATGCTCGTTGTTAAGAACTGAACTGAACTGAACCACTTGTGTACATAAAATCATTGGTCGATCTTTAGTTTTGACATGACCACGGAAGGTACTCTGTGATGTCCTTTTTTATATTTACAAACTAAATATACCGTTATAATTACCAACGTATCCTATTGGGTAGGTAGTGGCAATCAAAATCTTGTTAAAGCATTTCTCAATCAAAACAACGCTTTTTTGTATAAACGGAATAATGCTTGTGAAATGTAGTAAGTAATAATTTTTTATAAAAGCTCTTTGTCAAAGGTTTATTTTAAATTTTTAGTTCTAATAAGATATACGGAAGATCATATGAAACATAAATCACATTGGAGCACTTAGGAGTCAATGCCATTTAAAAAGAGTAAAATAAAAATAAATAGTCAAGGTAAATCTTAAATGTTGAATGCTATCAACTTTGCTAATTGCTACAGTCAACAGTCATGAAGTAAATCCTGACACATTGCACAACTATGAAGTTTCTGAAAATTGACGATATATGAACCACAGAAAAAAATGCTATGCTTAGATTATTCTGTCACACGCAACAAGTAGGTAAGTACAGCATTTTCTTCTTTGATTCACATTGTTAATGTTTAGAAACCTCATGGTTTTACAATGTGTCAGGGTTGGATTTACTTCGGATCTAATATTCATTAGAGTATCCTCGAAATATACATTATGGAATTATGGAATTGCAGTAAGATATGAGTTTCATGGACAACTAACATGTTGATGTTATTCAATTAAATTATGCACTCAGTAGGTTGTAGCTTGATTTATTCTTTATAGAAATGAAATATTTGAGTCGTAGTTAGTTAGTTTTGCAGGAGATAGAATATTTTTAGACTGATTTAGTTATAAAAAGTTATGCTTTTTGTTGTAGTTGAATAAACTGTTTTAAAATTTTATCGATTTTCATTAACATTGAGTAGGTATACCTTCAGTCAGACCCAAACTTAAGTATTTTTGATTTTTGTACAGTGGCGGAATGAAAAGATTGAGCAGTTTTCAAATAAATTATTCTACACGTTGCAAAGTAAAGTAAAGATGTTACCTTTTTGAATGACATTAAGTATGGCGGAATATTTCATACTCAGTTATACTGAGCAAGCAAGGTGGTCAACCTTTTCATTCCGCGACTGTACTTCAAAAACTATTTTTGTTTTACTTTTAAGTATTTCTGTAGTATTTGATTAACTATTGCCATCGGGTAGGTATGTCCTCGTAGAGCTTCCTTATATTCAAATACTTATTAACAAAGTCGCTCTCATTTCATTGAAGACTATTCTACATTTTACTATCGTACCTTATCGTACTGTATCTTTACAATTTTCTGAGCAACTTTGTGATGTTTTTCCTAAATATTATGTAGCAAATTTGCTTATTTTGTGACTCGTGACCCTTCCCGTGCTTCAAGATGTCTCGAGTACCTACTCTCGGGTTCCTTTACTTCCTCTAAAGACATGCAACTTTTTAGCTCCTTTCCTCCTTAGATCGTTTCACTAGTTTTCACTTCCTTTTCTTTGACTATGACAACACGTGGACAACTCTCACAAATGCCAACTTGTCAATAATTTGCTACAAAATATACCGGATTATCTACAAGCTTATTCAGTGTTAACACATGCAGTGCTATCAAATAAACAATGAGACTTATTCCGACAGTCTGAAGAGCGTAACTGTGAACGACTATCCAGTAAGTTTTGGTTTCCACTTTATCTCAGTTAGTTAAATAGCCTCGTTGGTGGCAAACAGAGGCTTATTTCTGTAAGGTAAATGGAGGCGTGCTTATTTTATAAAACATTCGATTTTATCTGATTGCCATCGTCATCGCATTCGCTATCTTTTGGTACTACTAGATCAAGAGTGTATCGACACAACATAATTTATACCCTTATTTTTAGGGTTCCGGAGCCAAAATAGCAAAAACGGAACCCTTATAGTTTGCCATGTCTGTCTGTCGGTCCTATCTTTGCTCAGGGCCTATCAATGCTGTGATTTTACACGAATATATATGTAAACTATGCCGACAAAATAGTACAATAAAAAATTTAAAAACAATTTTATAGGGTAGGTACCTCCCATAGACGTAAAGTGGGGGTGTTTTTTTTTTCTTATCCAACCCTATAGTGTGGGGTATCGTTGGATATGTCTTTTAAAACCATTAGGGGTTTGCTAAGACGATTTTTCGATTCAGTGATTTGTTTGCGAAATATTGCACTTTAAAGTGCAAATTTTCATTAAAATCGAGCGTTATTTTTTTCGTTATGGCTACGGAACCCTATTTCGGGCGTGTCCGACACGCTCTTGGCCGGTTTTTTAATTAAGACTTCATTTAGTTTCACGAAGGTCTAATTTGAAATGGTGGATTATTTTAAGTTGATATGCTCTTGATCTAGGAGTGTCTTGCTAGACCTACCCTCATCCCATACTGTTTCACATTACGAATGGGTAAGTTTGACATAATGAAATGGTGAATGTGATTGTGAGTGCGTTTGACAATAATGACATGGATTTAGTTATAGCAAAATTGGAACCTTGGAGTTCTTTCTTCTGAGTCACTACACTTTTGTGGTCGTCAGTTGAGAAGTAGGTAGTGAACCTTCATGATAATTATCTTGGGAAAATGTGTGGTGGTGTTCCTCTTGCCTTCTACACCGTTGTGCTGGAGTCCGGAGTTCTTAGTCGGCAATAGGAAGCGCAGCTGCCTACTCTAGCATCAGGTCGCCTTTTACAACAGCCACGGGAAGTTAGCTCCGTACTATTCTTACACCGGGCACGACACGAACAAACGGACCATAGAGTTAGTTAAATCTTAATACATTTTATTGTTATTGATGTCTCATTTTTAGCAAGACTCCATACAGCAATCGTCCTTCGTCAATGGCTTACACAATGCTCGGAAAATCTTGCACGACCTGCAAGAAAGCCTGAAGATGACCAGGGAATATGAAAAACAGTTGATGCGATGTCGCAACTCGCACGCCCACAAACCCAGGGACTGGTGGGAAAGCGAACAGGAAGATCATCAGAAATATTCAGACACAAGTAGGTATACGACTCTCTCGCCTCTTCTTATTCGGCATTTTTGGAAACAGTTTTAGTTTTGACAAGCTCTCATGCATCTAGCAAGATTAGGTACAGTTCTGCAGTAATATCTGCCATAGTGGAGCGTGCAAAAATATATGACACGCCCTACCCGGCTCTGGAAATAGAGTCGTATCAGATGTTGCACGCTTTGCTGTGTCAAATATTGGTGTTGTTGATTGTACCTAAACGGTGCAGAGAGGCAAAAGGCAAAGAGGGTCTGTCATCGTCACATCTGTCTTGTACAGTCAGCAGCAGAAGTGGATGAGCGGTAACAGTGCTCAAAATGATCTACACACGACTCTACTGCAAAGATAATAAAAGAGTTTAGATCATTCGAGTTCGAGTTCACAAACTTGCGAGCAAAAATTTTATCAAATATTCAAGCTTTACGCCGTTAACAATATAGTCGTGTTCAGATATTTTTGATAAAATTTTGGTCCCACTGTTGAGTGCCTACAGGCCTTCGCTCAGAATGAGAGAGCTCGGGTTGTAGTCCCCACAAAGGCCCAGTGTGGATCGGGAACTTCACATTTTTTGTCGCGATGTTGTTCTACACTGTACTGCTCGCGGCGAAATTTATATATTGACCTAAATTTGCACGTGAATTGTGAAAACGTCAGAACCAAATCAATGCATGACATAATTTTTGTTTCTAGGCACAGAAATGTTTGGTAACGTCGTCTTTGCGGAGTCTTGGTCGGCTATGAGCATTGTATGTTTGCAATACCAGTAAGTTAAATAGTACATTACTGTAGAGGCCGGGATACTTCCCCCTGGCCAAGCAGATATAGACAAAAAAACAAGAAATGAAGCTGGCGGGACGCTAGTCTGGTCGCCATGTGGCTGCTGGCGGCGGGCGGCTGCAGGCGGTGGTGCTGGGCGTGGGCCGCGTGCGTGTCGCAGAGCGCGCGTTCAAACAAAAGACGGTCGCATTGCCGGCCAGCGGCCTGCAAGGTTGTATGAAATCTCTTTGCAGGCCGCTAGAGTGACCGCGTGCAGGCTGACGAATCACAGCGCCTGCAGCGCGATACTTCTCAGCCTATTTGTATCAAACACAACGTCAATATTTCATGTCATGTTTGAGAAAACTCTATTTACTTTTGATGAGCTTTTGACTACCGTCGACTGCATCAGTTAGCGACTTCACGCGGCGGTCCGCGGAACTATTTTAGTTTTTGCTTTCGCCGCTCGCGGCGCTGTTTTATTTTGTATAAAATAGCTTCCACCGCCAGAGTCGAATCTAGCAAACTTGTACTCACGTGATCATCTTAAGTTTTTTTTTTGTATACTATTTTTCATAAATTTTTAAGTATATTTTAAGTTATTGAAGCAGAACCTGAAAACCATTAACATTGGCTACTGCCCCAACAACTATTTTTTTTAATTCATGCAGTCGTGCAGTAGGGTCTACTGAGCAGGCTAAACTAAGTATTAATATAAACGGAAGCTGAAATTTCAACAATTTTTGTGACGTCATATTTTGCTAGGTACATAAGCGTAGTGACACAGTACTGACTGTTTTAGTAACACACATAGTGACAACAGTCACAGTAAAATAATCCATTTCGTTACAACCGAGAAGTTCAGGTTCCATACCAAAATCTACCAAAGAAATAAGCAATAAGTCTTCAAACGAGAAGGTTTACCTATTTCATTTTTAAGTAGATACATTCTGGTAAACTTTCTACCTGACCTATACCTATATGTAGATCCCAACCATTTTATCAATAGTAACATAAACCTTAAGGCTAGCGAACATGCTCTCTGCTCAGATACGAAGAGCTGTCAAAGCGCTACAAATTCCTTCTCGAGATTAACGAAGAGCGTTGCAAAGCTGTCGGCGCCAAAGACGCGCAGTTGCAGCAACTCCAGGAGCTTGCAGAGTCCACTCACGCGCAGCTTTTGGAGGCCCACAAAACGCTGCTCGCCGTCGGGGAGAAGTATATGGCTATGAGACAAAGGAAGCGTGCGCAAGTAAATTGAATCTGTTTAGCTAAAGTCAAGGGGGCACCAATTTTTAGCGTATCAATGTGGATATGGGGAAGGGGTGAAAGGGGATGGGAGGAAAGTGCGTCGCCTCAGAATAGGTTGGTCAGAACCATGCTGCATCCAGCAACTACAGGAACTCGCGGAGTCCACTCACGCGCAGCTCTTCGAGGCGCACAGAACGCTGCTCGCCGTCGGGAAGAAGTATATGGCTATGAGGCAGAGGAAGCGTGCGCTAGTAAATTGTAGTTGTAAAGCTAAGGGGGCACCCAACTTTTAGCGTATCAATGTGAATATGGGGAAGGGGTGAAAGAAGTTGTAGAACTAAATTAACTCAAGATAAAGAATGGAAGCTGTGGTTTAATTTTTTGCTCCTGTTATAGGGTCCACCTTGTATGTTCGTTACGTCAAAAATATCTATACTATACACCTTTATGCCATTCACCGTAAGGTCGACGTATACACATATTGGACGCTATGGCTATATAAATTATGCCATCGACTGTATAGAACCGAGTCCGACTCACACCGTGTTTTTTAATACGCAGAAGTACTTGTACGCCAAGCGTGTTAAGCAGCTAAAAAGCACAGTGGAGGACTTGCTGGTCGCTGCAGACCAGGCTTGGGAGACGCTGGACGCGCGGCTGGCGAGGGTCATGAGGAGCGAGCGGCAGGGAGGCGCCGCGCTCCTCCTGGCTGAGGTATGCTCCATTTGCATCGCGGTGGTAGTAGCCACGCAAAAGCCGTATCAAATCTTGGCCTAATTAATTAAGGTTTAACTGTCTCAATACGAATACACTGATCAAGTGTTGCCGCAATGCATGCTTCCGGTTTGTATTTAAGCTTCGTTGTGAATTTCGCTGGTGTTCCTGTCGTCGTGACAGCGTGTATATTTTTGTGTTTAGTTTTATTTGAAATGCGTCTTAGTAAAAAATATCGTTGCGGCGCCAACACTATGCTGAGTAGTGCCGATTTTATACTATTCGATGTTCTTTGAAAATGTTCTCCTTTGTGTTTTACACTGTGTATCGAATATGTATTAATATTTCTCTCTCTCCCTCCCTCCCTCCCTCTCCCTCTCTCCCTCCTCTCTCTCTCTCTCTCTCTCTCTCTCTCTCTCTCTCTCTCTCTCTCTCTCTCTCTCTCTCCCTCTCTCCACACAACTGGAGTTCTCAGTGTATGAGGGTGACACAGAAGCGTACTTTAGGGGAGGCATGTATGCCAAGCAGTAGACGTCTTTCGGCTGACGATAGAGCGGTTAGAGTCCATCTATACCGCTCTATCGTCAGCCGAAAGACTATACTATAGTATAGACCATCCACCTGCTTACAGACTGAATCTGTATAGGTACACCAGCTACATTTTGTTTATTTTTCATATTACTATACGTAGTTTGCTTATCGTATAGTCAACCTCATAAATAAGTAATCACTTTTGTACCTTGTCACTTTAACGTATGTTTGAAAAGCCATACGAAATTGTGTAACGACTGAAAGCCACAAGTTACAGAAATGATCACGCTTATTTATGACGTTGGCTGTACCTACGTACTAATGATTAAAAAAAGAACAAATCGATGCTGCCGGTTTTTTACTAGATTATTCTTATTAACAGATCATTAATTTCAGATTCGAAAATGCAACCATCTGTGCCTTGAAAATCTGCGTCTGAAGGCCCAAATACAAGAACTTGCCCCGTGGGATCGTTAAACTTATTAGATTTTACTTAACTTTATTTAGATAAAGCGTCTTAATATTTTGTAAGAATTAATTTAGTATTTTATTAAAAACTTCCATTCCATGCAATCTAGTCTTTTTGTAGAAGGCAGAGCTTACAGTCAACAAGTGTAATTTTTTTGTAAATTTAAACAAGGACCGGTATAGGTAGTATCCATTTTTATTTGTTTATAATGTGTGAATTATATCTAAAACATTGAGGTAGATAGTAACAGCGGCTAAAGTTGACAGTCTCCATACCTGAAAGAACAGTTTCTGTTATTTTTGTCAATAATGCAGATTCGCGTGTTTAACTATAGACGTAAACAAAGGTTTCTTGCATTTTCAGGTATTATTCAGGTTAATTTCCAGCGTTTCCGATTGCCTATCCCACTAAGCAACAACAACAACAACACACAACAACAACACAACAATGGAAATAAATAATCCCGCTAATTATAAATTATAAATGCGAAAGTTTATTATTCTGTTTGTTTGTTTGTTACCTCTTCACTGCTCATCTAAACCGCTGAACTAATTTAGATGAAATTTAGTATACGTAGTTTTTATCCCGCAAAATTGCATAGTTCTTGCGGTATAGCGATAATCGAATTGTGCGCGCAACAGCTAGTCATTAATATCACACATTCACATTATTTAACGTAGGAATGACGACTGGCGTCAAATTTTCATAATTATCTATGAAAAAAAAATACCTTCGTCTCTGTTATGAGTTATGGCACTTCTTCAACGGCTGAACCGTTAAAGTTTCAAGTAATTCCCTATTTAATAAATCTCTATTTAATTCCGGGAAACGGGTATTTTGTGAGCTAAAATAGGACGTATCTAGTCACGAGAAACAGTATTTTTTTTACATATATAAGGGGAAAACGAGCATACGGGTCACCTGATGGGAAGCAATCACCGCCGCCCATGGATACCTGCCAACACCGAGCGGTATCACAGGTGCATTTGACAGACTGATAGGCTCGTTGTTTAAAGATCCCTAAGTGTTCAAAAGGTTAAGTACCTTAAACTGAGAAGCCATCGTTAAGCCGCCGTCCAGACACTTCAAGTATTCTATTTGACGTGTTCCTGGTGCAGTCTCTTTATCTCCGACACCATGCCGTCCAGGATGAGAGCCAGGTCTGCCGGCTCGGAGACTAGAGAAGTGTCTGCGGAGGCACCGAAACGGAGAACCTTGTCATAGCATAAGGCTGTTACACCAACACCTGTAAACATAGGTACATTTGGCGTAATTAACTATCAAAGCGTAGTATCCATGGAAATGATATAAAGATCCAAAAGATTCGTACCTCTGCAATATTTGGGGAGTTACGCAATAGACCCTCTGAGGTCTTATCGTCTAACGCGCTGACCATCGCTTTCTACCCTCATCTTATGCCGTGTGAACGAAATAAGTGGTGAAAACGATTGTGATTTCAAATGTGTTAGACAATAAGCCCTCTGGTCCATGGTCACTCAAATAAAAGAGCCATAATTTTATTAAACTGCAATACTACATAAATACAGAATCTTTATCGCCACACTACTTCACACATCATCTAAAACTAACCAGTATTCCCTCTATGTGGCACAAAGAAGACCAGTTTCTTGAGTACCCCGCTGCAGATGCTCAACTGGCTCGGGCCTGGCATATTGCTGAAAACCATGGTGGCTTGGCTGCTGTTCAAGAGAGACTGCAGCAATAGCTTCGGTAGGACGCTGTTCAGTAACTTGAGGAGGTAATAATTCGTCTGCAAAAATTAGGATCCGTAAGCTTATTTTATGCCCTACTTATGATATGGAATGAAGGTCATTTTTATCCTTTTTTCCCTGAATGGCAGATTAATCAAACGACAGATTCTGTTAATGGCAGATTCCTGAAATGGCAGATGTACGTACAGTTAAGTACTTAATATAATAATTGAATACGGTTAAAAAAAATTGACAGTTTATTTTGAATACTTACATAAATTAACATAACTAAGTACAAACTTACAACAAACTCAACTTTCTTCTTTTAACAAATCTAATTTCAGTCATTTGAAGACTGTCGCAGGTTTTTCTATTTTTTTTTATTTGTTTGTTTAAAGTATCTACCTTGGGGTGAATATTTGAGAATTAATTATTTTGTTAGAAACCTTTGTCTTTGTAATAAATGTCGTGCTATCGCAAATAAATTAGTCTTATTCTCTGGTTTAGACGGTAGTAAAATGAGTCACGTATGACGCACAGCTCGCAGAAGCATGGTTTTAGAGAAAAAAAATGTTTTTAAGTACTCTCTGGCGAATAATAATTATCTCACTCCCAATACCAATATTTATTTTTAACTCTACTTAATGGTGTTATTTTACATTAACAGCTATAACTTACCAGAGGGTCTGCACTTTGCCGTAATGCATTGCAACGTTGTTGAACTTTTTCTATGCTGCACCTCTTCATTGGCAAGTCTAAGATAGTTACACTAAAATCGTTCTCCAACCTAAAGTCAATGTCTTCCGTTAATGCCTTAGGAAACCTAACTGGCAAAACTACTGATACTTCTTCGGGAATACGGGTATTCGTCTGTTAAAAGCATAAAATTAACTTAATTAATAATTGCGAATAGGTTATAAACTATTATTTTTCACCAAATTTTACCTTTAAAAAGAAATTGTGCAAACCACTAGACAAAGCAGTCGCTAAAACATCAGTGAATTTAATTTTATCTACACTGTTTTTTATATCTTTCACCATTGTTAAAAGATTCTCATCAGATTCTGTCCATTTAAAGATTCTTTTATTTTGCAATCCCGGCCCGTGTAGTGGGTTTTCGTCAGGTTTTCTGAGAACCCCATCTATAAGGCAAATGGGCATTTTCCATAGCTTTTCCATCATCTCAATCAAATTTTTAGGAGACTGTGAAATTTTAGTATTGTACGACTCAGGATTCGTAAACATGTTCACCGGGCAATCGTCTTTGTTGTCAGCTAAAGTTTTACATAGAAACTCAATCAAAGCTACTCCATCTCCAACGGAATGATGTATCCTGAAAATAATACCATATTCTCCCTTTTCGCCGTTGTAATTACCGACTCTTTGTTTAGTGATTAAAATTTTGAATAGTCCCTCGTCGTTGTAAGGCAGTGACTGGTTTCCTATTTCAGTCATCAGATTTTCTAGGTCTTTCATATTTTGTGAATTGGCCTTCGCTGGAAGTTCCACCGTTTCTACGTATTGGTTAATATCGACATTGCTGTATCTTCTCCAGTAATAAAATCCAAATTCTTCACTCCTTCTAAAGAATATTTTGTCTGTAGAATTATTAGGAAAGATATTCTGTAATTTCTCTTTGATGTTATTGACCACAGAACATGATGAATCAGATTCTATGACTCCGAGGACGTTAATAACACTCTTCGTGGTATCGTCTTCTAAACTCCAGAAAACGTCAAAACTATCGAGAAAGTCCACAAAATGTTTATCCCTTCTCTTGATTATTACGGAGCACAACAGTTTATAAACGAATGCAAAAAACAGAAACACTGCCAACAATGGCAGAAGTAACGCTAATGCAGACAAAGCAATTGTTCTTTGAAATGTTTTAGAATTAACACTCGAATCCTTCTTCAGTTCTAAAGAAGGAACAGATAATATTGCACGGAACTGAAAAAGTAAAATATTTCATGATAAATCATTCAAGCACAAATGTGGAAAATTTGCTCAAATATAGGTAGAGCTAAGAGACAAGTAGGTACCTTTTGAGTAAAGAATCCATTACTTAAAAATGCCAAGATGATCCCAACAACGGCACTATACCCCGCGGTTTTAGTTACTTCCGATGGTACACTTACGGTTACATTCGTCAATAACTGGGACCTATTATTTAATAGCTCTATCACTGAACACTTTAATAAATAATTCAAATCCTCCATAGTTGAGTGCGTAGAAGACCTAGAACCTGTGGTAGGCTCCAAGCGTATGAGTCAACTGAAAAGTCCGTCGATTCGCAAATGTATGTAAAGTTGGAGAAGCCTTAGTAGTCTGAAAAACTGGTCAAGCGCATGTTGAGAAATAGCGTAAATAGGATTCCGTAATGTAAACTTCTGCAGTAATAAAAACAACTTGTTTATGATATTTTGCTTTTGTAAAACAGATTGATTCACGCCAAGAAGTATCTACTTAATTATTTAAATATTTTGATACAGACGGTTGTATTAAGTAAGTGTAAGACAGTCTATGGTAGCTGGTAGGTACGTATAAGACCTACTAGAATTATGGGAAGAATAGGTAGCTGCGACATATTGTAAGGTTTCTCGCTTGCTTTGGTAAGTATTTTAAGGATCCCTAAAAATATAACCTAAGCTGATTGAATTAGAAAGATTAAGATATTCAAATAGCGCAAGGTGGTGTTAGGATTGCATGTCTCATGCGGTAAGAAATATTAATTAAGTAGGTACTTACCTACTTTATTGACATGAAATCTTGGATTAAATGCTTAATAAATACTTAGCTGCCTTTTCCACCAATAATGTCCGGGGATGTGTTGCGCGGAATGTGTTTTTCATTAACCAATAGAAACATTTCATTTACACATCCTCGCACAGCACATCTCTGATGGAAACTGCTGAGCGGAGCGAGGTGAAATTAATGAAGCGTTTATATATGTTAATGAATAATACCGGACAAGAGCGTGTCGGACACGCCCAAAATAGGGTTCCGTAGCCATTACGAAAAAAATAAGTAATATTTTTTTAAGGATTTCGTATTTTATACGGAATCTTCCAAGAGTTATATTTTATACCTTAGGCTGCTATTTACTCATAAACTGCTAAATAATTCTCAAGCAAACTTAGCCGTTTCTTATAGTTTTCCTTGAAAGTCTGATTTACTTACTACCATCCTGGATTTTCTCAAATTTTTCCACCCACCAGTTTAGATTTTAGAGGGGGGGGGGACGCTCGATTTTAATAAAAATTTGCACTTTAAAATTTAATATTTCGCAAACAAATCACTGAATCGAAAAATCGTCTTAGCAAACCCCTAATGGTATATAATAAGACCTACCCAACGATACACCACACTATAGGGTTGGATAAGAAAAAAAATCACCCTCACTTTACGTCTATGGGAGGTACCCTAAAAAATTTTTATGTACCATTTTGTCGGCATAGTTTACAATATATATCCGTGCAAAATGACAGCTTTCTAGCATTGCTAGTCCCTGAGCAAAGCCGCGGACGGACGGACGGACAGACAGACAGACAGACATGGCGAAACTACAAGGGTTCCGTTTTTGCCATTTTGGCCCCGGAACCCTAAAAAGGAGGAACTCTCAACTTCAATTACAGAACGACGCACATATAAATAAATCACCAAATATTCATTCATAATATACATAATTTTATTTAATACTAATTGATCTCCTAATAATTAATTTATACTTTAGTAAGATCCTTCTATTCAATGCGTTCCACCTTCTGCCGTTTAATGAAGCACAGCACGTTGATCCAGAGGAAAGATGCGGAAGCTATGAAGACGATGCGGAGGTGCGGTGGCATGAAGTAGAAGTTGATGGTCTGTCCCGGGATCCAGAAGCACTGGTTGGCCACAAACGTCCTCCAGTACTTCTCTCGAAGCTCCTCAAATATACTCTCTTTGTTCTCTAAGACGCCCATCACTGAAATCAGGTATAGCTGTTTTGAAATTAATCCGGAATATTGCAGCATTAAGATATTTTGATTGAATAGAATAGTCACCAGCAACCATACCTGACAGCAAATCGTGAAGAAATATCTGATAAGACTCTTATTTCTAGTGCCGGTGCGTGCAAAAATATCTGAAGACGTGTCAGATATTTTTGCACGCTCCACTGTGGCAGATATTAATGCAGGTAGTTACGTACGTATGTGTAGGTACGTACGGGTACGTGTTGCCTTGTTTATAGTAAGTATAATGAATTTCGTATGATAACTGACCGACGTAGAATGTGGCGAGCATTATAGGTGTCATGCCGAACTGGTCGATGATCACCTTTTTGGCTACTGTCTTCAACGCCTTGCCCTGAAACTTGCTGTCCAAATATTTGTACCTGCATACAATGAAATTACAATTAGAGCCCTTTTTTTTCAACTCCCCAGCCTAGCTTTTACTTCACTAGGCACATGTCCCACTGTTGAACAAACTGTTGTTTTGGACTGACGCAATGTTACGTTTCCAAAATGTCAAGCAAGCAAATCAGGCTATTGTTTAGGGCATCATGTCATGGGAGGGGGGGCATAAATAAATACACAAATTAGTTGTAACGTTGTAGTTTTTAGTAAAACTTGAATAATTAGAAATAAATAGTAAGCGGTAAAGCAGTCGCATTCGCATACCACTCAAATTGCTCCTAACCATTTTTTCCAACTCGTGGATGGGCATTTTCAGAAAAAGTTGTTGAAATGACTTTTTTCTTAGATTTGGATGAAAATTCGTTTTCCTACTCAGAATCAGAAGTACTTTCTATTGTAATAGCAGAAAAAAAGTGTCTCAGGGTTTTTATATCATTTTGTGTTATTCATTAGGTACACTACCCTCATAGAAACGTGTATGAATACGGTAATGTAATGGAATAAAAGATCTAGGGACACTCTTTTTTCTCCTATTACAATCGAAAGTGCTCCTGATTCTGAATAGGAAAACGAAATTTCATCCAAATCTAAAAAAAAGTAATTTCAACAACTTTTTCTGAAAACGCCCGGATTAGTCCGAGTCGATTTGCAGGTTAGGCGGGCAGCTTAAGAATGAAAGAAAGAAAATACATTTATTCACAACACAAGACAACAATATTATTAGGTACAAAAAAAAACAACACAAAGGTATGTGTCATGCCCAGCTTGATTCCAGACACTGCATCGTTTTTTGTAGTCGTAGATATTTCACAACTTTATTACGTATTTCTTGAGTATATCACGTTATTTTTACTTTTGTCTAACACCTACATTAGTTGTACGAAATTGACTCTATTTCAATAAATCATAAATATACTCGCCAGAAGTACAGAGTAGGTGCGTATACGCAGCTGCCCACCGATACTATACGCGCCGCTGCTGCATAATCTATCTCGGGTTTTTCAGGCTGAAAATGAGATAAAACTAAATAAATTTGTAATTGGATCAGGATCTCCTGAGTTACTTATTAAAAGTATCATTTTATGGGATATCTACACATATCTACTAAAAGTTAGGACTTGTGACAGTTTTAAGGCAATTCCTTTATGGCTATCTCTGAAGCCTGCTAATGCTGCAAGCATTTTTCTAGTAAAGTGTATCACTGATGAATGACTCCTGAGTTACGGGACAGAATAACGGCGCTAGTATTATTTCAAGTTTTCGTGATAAAGTCTATTCGTGATAAAGTTTTTTCGTGATAAAGTCATTCGTGAAATAGTTTTCGTGATAAAGTCTATTCGTGATAAAGTTTTTTCGTGATAAAGTCATTCGTGAAAAAGTTTTTCGTGATTAAGTACTGACACGCAGAATAACAACACTAAAAAGTTGATTGACCCCATTAATTATGGTCCGTCCGTGCTAGTGCTATACGAATGAGCTTCCATCAATAATAGGCGCGCGCTTTCTAATAAAAAACATCAATAAATGTTTATTTTTCATGTGCTAAAAAAAGTTACATCTCTTTTCATTCAGATGATCCAGTCAGCTGTGGTTCAGTTTTAAGTTTCTTGAACTGTAACTTAAACATGTGAGGAACCATTCCGTAATTAATATCATAATGACACTTTTTGACTTTACCTAGATAAGTAAGTACCTATTTATTTGGCAAATATCTCACATTCATTTATCAGTAAACAAAATGAAGCAGCCAGTTGGCGAATGCTAGTAAATACTAGGTAATATTACAATTTGATGTGCCTTATCTGAAATAGTAATAGGCTATAATAGGTAATTAATTAATGTCATCCAACCAATTTAATACAATTACTTTGTAAACAAATTAATAGAAGCGGAGAGATTATTTATATCACCTTGTAGCTATCTATAATTAGCTACAAATTATCGTCATCCTCGCCACGTAACGCGCTCTGAATGTTATGACGCAACATGAGACAGCATGGCTTATAAACTTACGCCAGCCACGTCAACGGTAGCGTGGCCGAGCGGTCTAAGGCGCTGGTTTAAGGCACCAGTCTCTTCGGAGGCGTGGGTTCGAATCCCACCGCTGCCATCAATGTTTTTGCTCTTTTAATTCAATCACTTGAAAGTTATAATAATACAAGATAACTAGTTTCGGAATGAGAGATAAGCTGAAAATTCATAATTAAAAACTTTTATTTTGGCACTAGCTTTTGCCCGCGGCTTCGTCCGCGTGGAATTCGGCTACCGCGCGCTGTTCCTTCGGGAACTGCATTTTTTCGGGATAAAAAGTAGCCTATTTCACTCTCAGGCCCATAAACTATATCTATGCCAAAAATCACGTCGATCCGCCACTCCGTTACGGCGTGAAAGACGGACAAACATACACACAAACACACACACTTTCGCATTTATAATATTAGTATGGATAGCTTTTGCCCGTGGCATCGCCCGCGTTGAATTCGGTTATCGCGCGCTGTTCCCTCGGGAACTATGCATTTTTCCGGGATAAAAAGTAGCCTATGTCACTCTCGGGCCCATAAACTATCTCTATGCCAAAAATCACGTCGATCCGTCGCTCCGTTACGGCGTGAAAGACGGACAAACATACACACAAACACACACACTTTCGCATTTATAATATTAGTATGGATAGTATGGATATGGATATGGATACCTAAGTATCCACTTATATATGTTCTTATATATGTTTCATCATCCATTCATTAGCGTTAACCGACGGTTACATGTGTCTATTCTAACAAAACAAATAAAACCGCCAGTTAACACTAATCAATGGATGGTGAAACAGCCCCTTAGTATAATAATAATAGATTCTAAACACTATTTCAAAAGTATCAGAAAATCTCCAATTCCGGTAACTACAGCGACTGTACCGTATAGTATTTGTTGAAAGTCTGCTGCGACAGTTCGGCGGCAGTGTAGAAGCTGGCGTAGACGGCGGTGTTAGTGAGCAACGGCCAGCGGCGCAGCGCCGAGCGGCCCCAGCCAGCCACGCGCGCCATCACCGGCGCCATTGGAAGAAGCTTCTGGAATAATATTATTTAAAGCCTGGTTTAGACTTTTTTATATATAATATTTATAGATGTGGACTAAGACGGAGCACGCTTGCCTAATAAATGCACATTCTAGTAGATGAAGACGGCCAGAGTGTAGCGGTCGGGGAATACAGACTGGCAGAGCATTTCAGTCCTAAACTGTCCGGATATAAGGACGAGCGTAAACGCTTCGTGCGAGTTTTAGGGATGCTAACAGACAACATAAGGTTAAATTGAAGACCCCGTCTACCTCTGGTCGACTTGTGAAAGAAAGGAGCTGGTGGAATAAGACCGTGCAGCTCCGGCGCACATTGCCAGAAAATCGTGCAAGTTGCATTACATTATGGCGCTCGCTTGGCCACTATAAACTCGCCTTTACGCAATGTGTCAATTTTTCTTGCAGGTCTAAACTAGGCTTTGCACTAACCTGCGCTCAATGTTTGTAAAGAATTCGACATCACTATCCCACGGGAACAGTTGAAATTTCCAAGTTAAAAATTGTTCTGTCTTTCCTTAGGACTTAGGACCGAACTTTATCTCAATTTTATGAGAAGCGCAAATTCTGAGCCTGAGTCTTTGGCACATAATGAATCGATCCTACTTATTTATATAATTACGATGTATTTGTTCTGGCTCTGTTCATTGGAGGACTTATTGGTTAGTAACTCTCCTTGAAAACCTGGACCACAATAATACAGACCTCACTACTTGCAGTAGACCGAGATACGCGAGCGCCTACTTTCTGCGTCAAGACATTATCGTTACACAACTTTAGAAAGTACTTGGCACTTTTCTTTGACCGAAGTTTCCAATTGTCGAGCATTTTTCACAATTCATAAATATTTGGGGAAGCAGACACCTAGTTGTCATTTTGTTTGACTTTTTTTGTAATACTCTGGCGTTGTCAAAATGTATAAAAAGAGATTTAGTAATTAAATCCTAACTCTACTTTTTTGTCTATGAATAATGCCCCAATCTCACTCTGTCTTCAATTATGTTGACTGTACACTTTAACTTCAATTTACGTGCACTTCTTTAATCTGAATTTAACTACCTATACTCCGTTTAATTTAAGGTTTGAATTAACGATCAAATTGTATCACACGTATCTTGGTATTTGGAACACAAATGGACTAAAAATGCCTTCTTACGTGTACATTTATTAGCGGTATTTATTATGTTTTTACTATAGAAGTTAACACAATTTTAAATAGTTACGTTGTTTCATTTAAAAACGTGTGTAAATTTTACCGTTATAATGTTAAAATAAATGGATTATAGTGTGGCTTACTATTGATCTAGAGTAGAGCGTATAATTTTTACCCAATCAAAATGTGAATGTTAAGCACCAGCAAACAGTGTAGATAATATAATATAACTATGATACTACTTAGTTAAACCATGACATAGCACGTATGACATTGCATCTCATTTTATAATTATAAAATGCGTAGTTTACAGTCGCGACTAGTCCCAACGCAGTACCTAAATTACCATACGAGGAGTAAAGAGAATGAAAATAATATACTTATTGTACGAAAATTGACACTAAATGTCTATTGAAAATTGTATAGATTCTATTTCTTAAAAAAACTATGAAGTAGGAACAAAAATTTTACATACGAAGTTATTTTGAACATGAAACTACCGTGAGACTCACTCACCCGGATAACTCATAAATTTACGACATGTTTCGGCATGTGCAGTTGAGTCGCGTTGTCGAAGGGCTACGGATTCATGTCGAGCTAAAGATTTTGAGTTATCCGGGTCATTATAAATACGGTCACTGGTCATAAGTACTGCTTTACGTAATACGAAGTTATTGTCATATTTGTGCAGTTGCGGCAAAAATGTGACATACGAAGAAAATTGTGCAGTAATTATTTTGTTACTTTATTGTATTACTAGCAGTTGCCGCCGACTTGAGAAAAAAAGCTTGTATTAAAGATGTAATTCTAACAAAGCCCAATTTAATATTTTGAGCTCACGTACTTATTATAATTAATTCAGTAAAACAAGCTACCTGGTTGTGCAAATATCTTGCATTTAAAAGCACTCAAGTTGCAAGGTTATATATTATCTCTTCTAATTGCAGACCCAAGTATTGCAAATATTTAATAATTCTATCGCTGTTTGTCTGTAGATAATTATGATTTTTTAATTGGTCTTTTGGGGGATTTAGTCTTTGAGTTGAAAATAAGTAGTGTATTGTTACAAATATGTATTAATAGGCCAAGCGTGAGTGAGATTCGCACACAAAGGGTTCCGTGCCATCATACAATATTTTAACACTTTTATTTTTGTACGATTATTTATTAATTTATACAAATGTATTCACCAAAACAATAAATATAAGTAATAAAATACTGACTAAAAATTATATAGTCAACTATAATAAATATAAAGATGCTACTCCTTTTTATATGGTCTGCTGCTATAGTTTATTAGCCGTTGCAAATGTTTTTATTTTAAAGAAACTACGGTACTTTTTTTATTTAGTGCGCAGATCCACATAAGTAATTTTTTTTAGCCGCGATACATCAAAATATTTCAACAATACTTATGCCTACAGAATTTTCTCTCATAGTTTTATTAAAACTATCATATCGTATTGTTACTTATATTTCAGTAGACTTCTAAGACATTATACTCACATAAAATGAAATATCCAGATGCACAAATTCCTATACGAGTATTATTTTTTCACTGCCTAATTTATTATCACTGCTTTTCCCTGTTAATGAATTATTTCACTTCCGATTTTCCCAACATGCGCAGCGTAGCGACACAGGAGATATTTCTTCTTGTGTGATAAAAATACAACTATATCTTACAGATTACGTGATATTATTTGAATAATGATAAAATTGAGCTACAGCTGAGCACAAGTTGTGCGAGCCGAGTGTCACTACGCACTGTCCCACTGGATTTATTCAATTGACTTTAATGGAATAGGTAATTTAAAGCAACCTATATTTATGTAGGTGTTTCAGTTTTCAATTGTGACATATGTATCAATTGTTTGGTGGCCGGAGACGGTAGATACTACGACGGTACAATTTGCACACTTTTTTGTAATGAAACAAGGAACTGTTTAAAATTGTGTGAATTTCTATAATAAAAACATAATAAAATACGCTAATAAATGTACATGTAGGTATTTTTAGTCCATTTGTGTTCGAAATATCGAGAAACGTGTATTACAATTTGACCGTTAATTCAAACCTTAAATTATAATTTCCAAATTATATGAATGTGTTGCAAAATACTTATATTGTATATTTAGGTATACTATACAATAAATAAATAAATAGATATCATGGGACGCTTGACGTCAAATGAACTACTTCCGAACTAAGCAAAGCTTGTACCATATGTACTATGGATTTAGGCAGCGGATAAACATGTCCGACCGACTTGCACTTGGCCGAAGTTTCGGATATCAACTACCTGTTTCTTAATTTTCCTGCTTAAATGTTTAACTTAAACTAGTTTTCAGGCACACGGGCAGTGAATTTGAGTTAATAGTTCTTATATCACTATTTAACTTTGAAATTAGTTAACTTTGACTTGTTTAGTACCTATTTCTCCTTGAAAACTCGATAAGCAAACTAAAACATTATTTCATAATCTCCGAGCGATAAGAAATCTTCCTCGGATGACGCATAAATTGAATAGAATTTATCGAGTGCATGAAAACTGATAAGGATAAAGAACTAACGTAATTGATAAAAAAAATATAACCTACCGATTCACGTTTCTACTCAAGGTAACAATTTCTGAATATAGCTGTTTCGTTCGAAAATTTTCGGACTGCTAGTTTGACGTTAGAACAAGCTGAGGGCCTACTCCGAAGTTCGAAAATCGAAGTTCGTATCGTACCGTCCCTCTCGCTCTCGTATTAAATAGTATAAGTGTCAGAGGGACCGAACGACACGAACTTCGATTTTCTAAGTTCGTAGAGCCCTGCTGAAGTGGTAATGAGAAAGTCGCCTCCCTCGACAATGGGCATGGAACACCCAAAAAATCTGAATACAAATTTACACCCTTATATTATAAGTAAAACAATTAACGGGCAACGTAAAAATCAGACATGTCTATCAATGAGTCATTCATTTATTTCAGAGAATATGGTACAATATAAGTTAGTAAAAAGTGTTAGTTCAGCATATTCTGCTAGCATCGGTGTAGAAATATTACAATGATTTGATACTTCTATCATTAAGTACAATAAAATAAAAATAATGACCGTTTTCAGGTTTACTAATGTTTCGGCGAATAACGTTTGGCAACTTGTTTCATTTCGCAACTTTTCATTTCCCAACTGTTTAATATTTCTGAAACTGTAAATATTTCAGGATTTTTATAAAACTAACCTAACCTAACCTAAAGAGTTCTACACGATGGCCCTGAAATAAATCCTGAAATATTTACAGTTTTAGAGTTTGCGAAATGAAACAGGTTGCAAAACGTTACGTTGCGAAAAGGCAGTACTCGCCGTTTTCATGAAGATAGACAAAAATATTTTTATTTATCTATAAAATACAATTTGCTCAAACTAATTAAATATTATTTAAAAATTCAGGAAGCAATCATTCAATCTTGTGCTATTTGTTTATAGATTTGTAATCGTTCGATGAAAGCCGTTGGATTACTGATGCTATATGCAAATAGATAGCGCCATTATCTATCGTTATTTTTATTTATAATGGAGCAATGTGATAAAATATTCATGGTCGGAGCACACACGGACGGATTCGATTCGTGAGACCACGGCCACTGCAATTTGGTCGGGAAATGTCTAGGTAATTTTTTAAGTAATTATTGGTGTAATTTGTCGCAAGATATTATTATTATTATTATTAAATAGTTCGTAATAAAGAGTGCCCCGCAGGCTCGCGTCCCCATACACACTTAGTTTCTTTCTAAGTTACAAGCAGCCCTACGGATCAAAACGCAACTTTGCATAGTTTGTTCTTCGTCACATTGAATATACGAAAACTAATTATAAACATCGTAATGGCTGCTCCCATTATAGTTGCAAAGTTGCATTTTGATCCGTAGTGCTGTTTGTAAATTAGAATGAAACTACGTTTGTATGGGGACGCGAGCTTGCGGTGGACTCAAAAGTTCTGAGAAATATTAGCTATGAACTTACTCGTACTTACACAGGCACCGCTCTCAAAAAAAATAGATGACATGTTTACTTTACATTTTTTAAATACCTATAAAAATCCTTGTAGTTATGCTTTGAAAATAGGTTTAATTTTATTATATTTATTAAAATTGAAAAAAATTGAGCTCTATCTCACTTAATGGTAACTGCAGATGGGGCCGAAAATGTAGTTGCCCCCTGTTTAATTTAGTGTATAGTGTAAAGAAAAAAAAACAATAAGCAGCAATATTATGATTAATATGAATTTACTACCCATCACTGTCAGTTACAATTGCTCACTTTATTATATTATGGTGCCGTAGCTATACGTGGAATTTTATTTCCGTCGTAAATTTCAATGTTTTAATTGAATGAGACCGCTTGAAGTATATTCAACTAACTAAATTGAGTGTAGTAGGTACTTATAAATTATTACATTAAGAGCCTAAACCCTTCGTTCGTTCTATTTAAACTTCGTTCGGTACTTAGGTATGTAGCTTTATAATGTATTAAATCTTTGTAATGTATTTATTAAATAAACGAATAAGTTAATATTTTATTATAAAGCACCTAAAATAATTAAAATTCTATTAGGAATGACTATTTATTTACCCAATATAAATTGACTCTACTTCGACAGTGACCGTATTTATTTATAAGAATTATAAGTCATAATACTTAGCTAAGAAATACACTCAAAGTAAATATTCCGACTCACTAGCTTATGTTTTATTTTAACCGCCAAAGAGCTTTCCACTGTTCCCCGATTTCTCAAACGGCTGGACCGATTCGAAGTAGTAGATTCTGCGACAAGTGTATAAAATGCGCCATTTTACCCGAGTCATTTTGTCTCGTTGCTTTCCATCGCGAAATATTCTATTTTCAAGTTTATAACTGTTTTTAGGTCACTAATCTGAAATAATTGTTGTTATTTTTTATATTTTTGACTAATTAAGTATTGGAAAAAAATACGCATTTGGAGCTCTATTATTTTTTGTTAGTTTTATCAGCATATTCGATCGAAGTGTTATTTGGCACGCATATTACAACCAGTAGGAAAGTTTCCAAGGTTGTGCCAGCCCCTAGTTTAATTATGCGGCAACCTGTTGCTCCCCCTGCAACCTGACCTATCCCAACAACAACCAAAACCTGCAACTATTTTCATAAAGGAGTAGTGATAGTGACCTACTCACATTGCCTATGGTGTATGTTTCTAGGTGAAACAGATCGTCACTACTTTGAAAAAATCTTGTATCTCAAATCAATACGTCAGCAAATTTGACCCTTAAAGCAATATTTATTAAGTTCACTCGGAAAGATCATCGATTTTGAGATACCAGCTTTTTTCAAAGTAGCGACGAGGTCTAAGTAATTAGTTCCAAGGACTTTTTGGGTTAAATAAATTCATTTTTGGGTAGGTATTTAAAAGAGTTTAACTTGACCTGACTTATTATTAAAAAAAAAATTCACTTCTCATGCTCGTAAAGTTAGTGTTTATGCTGTATCTAGGCGACATAATAGTACATTGTTCTTCATTGTCTATTCGTTGAGTGAGATGTTCGTAATTCTAGTGCTGTATGTTTTTCATCACAGAGCTAAAAGATTGTTAATAATACCTTATTGGCACATGTGCCTTGTACTAGTACATAAAATAAAATCTTCGTCTAATACCAACTCAAGACCAAGGTAATCAGGTGTCAACAGCCACAAACAAAAAAGTTTCTAAGTATATATTTTTTAAATAATTTTTAATTTATATAAAACTAAAAATCAATCAAATCAATCATAATAAATCAGTAAAATTAAAATAATGGAATTATTATAATAATGCATAAAAAATAAAAGGTACATAGAAAGTGAGTCATTGTTTCCACTGTTGCTATTTCATTTCCTCGGCATCGAAGTGAAAAGCAGAGTGTAAAACTCTAGCATTAAACCCATTTTCCCCTCGGCGTGTCTATCCACCCTCGCCGTACCGGCTCGGGTGGCTATATGAACGCCTCGGGTAAAATGGCTCGCTTTATGCTCTTGTTGTACAATCTACTATTTTTGGCTCTACATTGAACTATCTGTCTTTATTTAGCTATTGTGTCTCTAGTTACTTAAATAAATAAGAACCTAAACAATATAAGTACAATAAGTAAGACAGTAAAGTTAACAGTAGGCGAAATTTTTTAAAGTATTTCGCGTGTTTTGTGATGCATTCGTCATGCTCATGCCTTTCGATCCGTTGTTTGAACAAAGGCTAGACCAGTGATGTCTCCATGCATCAATGCAAATGTGCTTTGAATATTGGCCTAACGTACGCAACTCCACTGTCAGAAAAGTGCTGCAAGTGAAATTTTAGTGTGCGGTTTATAGAAAGAAAGAAAGAAAGAAAGAAAGAAAATATATTTATTTGGTCACATTAATACATACCAAAAACAAACAAAATAAAAGCGAAAAGAGCAGAAAGGACACAAAAAGGGAATCTGGCTCAGCACGATGTCGCGAATTGCTTCGCAACGCTGATATTCTGCCAGAACCTTCACCTTAAGGGTTACTAAATATAAACTTAACCTAAAACACTTATCAAATTACTAGAAGCTGTTACTAATACCTAGATAGTAGCATCTACCGTCATACTTTTGTTCATAATGCACGCCTTAAGATAACATGGGTATTTATAAAGCTGACAGTTTGAAGGGATTTGGAAGACTCATTACGTAGGTATGCATCAGATCCTTTTTAAATATGTATATAAAATTAACCTCTCGTATGCAGATAGTAAATACCTAAACCTGCATTCTAGCCCCTTTGTCTCAAATAATACCAATTCTATAGGTTAAAATAATGCTAGAAAAAGATAGTCTTCTTAAATTCGGCGAGGAACTGAGCCAAAGTATCTAATACGAAATATTAATGTAAAGCCGAAATCTCCGAAAAAGGGCCCTTCATATCCTTTTTCTCAGGAACAGCCGATATTCCAAATGCAGTAAAATGTTAAAAATGCATGTACAAAAAATGCAACTTACTAATTATAAATCCACATATGAATGAAAAAGTGTACCTTTTGGACACAAGTTGCCACAGATAAGATAAGGTTTCTCATAAGTTGGAGGCATGCCGTAAAGTTGTAAAAATTGCCGGCGGGGCCGGTCCGTGCCAGGTAACAGGAGGTACGGCCGCACGGTGGGCTGCCGCTCACTGAGAGGGGACAAATTATTAATCCTTTGGATTTTTTCTATGAAATCCTAAATAAAGTGCGTGAGCAGCTACTGAACCAGTGGCGAAAAATAAGTGCTAAGCAGGTTGGTAGCACTGATATTAATTTTTTCAGTTGTAATTTTAGTTTTATTTTTTCATATGTACCTAAAATACGCCGAGTGTTGTATTGGGACTGAGAATGATATTTGTAGTTTTATGTATTTCAAGACTCAAGCGAAAAAAAATGCAATTAAAGTGTTGGTGTCGGTTTTTTTCTTTTGCTTGTTGTAGTACTGACGTCTGTACGTCTGACGCAATAGGTAAAATCTCTTTCGTAAAAGTGTTTTCTTGAAACTTCAAAACAAGTTTATTTTTGCAATTAAGATCAGAGATAAACAAATTTGACTGACACGACAATTAAGTAGGTATAATATGTAGCAATCTGATACAAGTAGGTAAAACGTGGCGTGACTGATACAAGTATGTACATAGTTATGAAATTAAGTAAAATCAAAATAAACCTGATTTGTTAGAACAAATGTCGTAAACGATCCACTTAGTTGGCTCATTCATTACAGTCATTATACTACCTATACACCTATACTATAAAATACAAAGATTGAACGCCTGAGCAGTGGTCTAGTTTCATTTTCTGACGAATTTAATTTGTAATTTTTGGGGGTAGACGTCCTCAATATATTCGACGACAAATAGGCGAACGAAAGGCAAAACTATGCGTGATGCCAACAGTGAAGCACGGTGGAGGATCAGTTATGGTTTGGGGATGCTTTGCGGGTGATAAAGTTGGTGATCTCGTGAGAGTTGATGGCATAATGGATATAAAACTGTATCACACATTTTGCAACGTCACACTTTTCCATCCGCAAAACGAATTGTTACTTGACGAAACGAATTGTGTATTGTGGTTTTAAATTAGAGGGTTAGCTTTGTTTTTACTTGTAATAAAAGATTATTAAATAATTTCATAAATAAATGCGTTAAAACTTCATTTAACCGAAATCACAGAGCGAACTTAAACTTGTGACCGGTACTGTACATTTCGTTAATGTTTATAAGAGCTTTTACCTAATTTATTTTTTAATTAAATAAATGAGTATGATTGCAAATTTTAATTATTTCAATAATTATTATCGACCTGATAAATTATGCACGATATATATACGTACTTACATAGTCACGCACCAGGTTTTTGAATTTTGAGGACATTTCTTTAATCGATCCATGGCTTAGTTTAGTGACTGTTGGTACTAAAAAGCTGTACGTATGCATGGATGTGTGTATTAATTACGCGAACCGTATTAAAAAAATTTTTTACGATACCACTAACATAGGGCTTTTCTTTTCGGGGAGAAAATGCAGTTACGCATTCCGCCCAGCCGGGGGACTGGGACGGGTATATGGGACTCCCGGAGCAGAAGGCCCCGGCCTACCCACTAAAAACTCCGCGGAAATTCCGCCTCGCCGCATGGCGGAAGGGCCACAGGAACACTTGTGTCTTCCTTCTGCGACCCCGCCAGAAACAGGTGTTGACCCAACTTCTCGACTTTTTTTTTCCATACAGTCTGTTTTCACCTTAACGGCCTCAACTTCTTCGTTGTTGCAAGCCCTTCAGACCTCTAAATCTAACTATACGTAAAGTTGAACGCTCTATACGTAAAGTTGAACGCTTTCTAGTTGTCCATATAAATATATAACATATAGATATTAATGATAGTTTGGTTTACTAAAACCACATAAACTTAAACAGTTTATATAACAAACATAAAAGGAAACTATGATCTATAAGTAAGCTCTCCTAGTTTTCAAGTAATAATCGGTAAATTTTTTAGTCTTAGCATCAATCGTCAGGGATAATACCTATTATCACATTTTAATTGTGCTACCTACAGAATAATTATTTTATTTTCTATTCACTCGATTTTCGGTAAACTCAGCCCAGTGTGCGCACATGATCCGTCCCTCCTACAATATCGTGTGTCTTTGTCTTGCCTCATCGCACCGTCCCTGTCGCTCCACTCAGTCAGTCACCGCGGAGCGCTAGCCATTCACAGGTGTGCCGAGCCGTCCGCTAAAAATGTTCAGCATTTTCGTAAACTAAGACCAGTTTATCAACAAGTTTAACATAAACTTATTCGATATTGGAGAATCGTGATTGTTTGAATGGATCGAGTGTTGTTCTGTTAAGTGTACTAAGTGTTGTTTCGAAACAGTGACAACAAGTTTTCTTGTGTTGTGTGTACGGTCCTTGAGTTGGAGGCTTCGCTGGTTCCGTTTCTTTTTCGTTTTGGAGACGATTAGAGCCGAAGGTATGCGCTTTATCTTTTTTCTACGTTCTTTCATCACAAAACGTTTTGTAGGTGTCGTAAGCCTGATGTTTTTTTCTCATTATTTGATGTAGTTTGTCATCACACAATAACAACCCTAACATATGCATTTTTTTAATTACTTAAAAATTTAGCAACTTGCTGTCGACGACGGAATCTTAACAGTGTCTCTTAATTTGGTCCTTTGAAGCCAGATACTTCATAACCTATTTAACGATAATAGTATAAATGATAAAGTTTTACTGTAGCTTTTTCCCGCGACTACATCTGGGATGAATTCGTTTATCGCTATCTCGCGGGAACTAGCAATTTTTTGAATTAAAATCTATCCCAGGATCTCAAACTGTCTCTACCCTCGTAAGTCCTCGTGTACTTCCCAAAGTACAAATCAATTGTAAGAATAACTATCGAATTTACTTGGAGGAGTACACATTTTTTAATCAAATACCAATATCAATTTAATTTAATATCAATTTAAAATTTATGCAACTAATTTCCAAAATCGCAAAACTAAGAATTCTTGGCTCTATCTGTAGAACTATGTATGATAAACAAAGTCAGGACTTACGAGGCTATATTAAATTTGTGAAGAAGTAATAGACAGACAAACAGACCAATTGACAGACAGAGTTACTTTAGCATTTATACCTAATAGGATTTAGAAGGATTAGTATTACATACTTTATCAAAATCATATTAAACAACTACCTACAGCCAGGTAAATTATTCGTATTCAAATAATCATCCAATTATGTTTTGATCATAGAGCCAATTCTAACGTTATAAAGCTGTAATAAGAATAGATCAAAACATCCGTAGAGTTGTTTAAAACGTTGCCAAACAAAATGAAATTTGGACTACGAATTCTCATTTTAGTTGTCTACAAAATAAGAGCCAAATTTTGTGGAAAACGAAATTGTATTCGCTTTTAAAATCATCAGGTGCTTCTATTGTGGGGAAGCAGTCAAGTGCAACGGGATTATAAAATGGGGAGCCAAATGTTGACGCTACCTGCTGGTTCACTATACGTACGGTACATAGTGTCGGAACGAAAATAGTACCTATTTGCAACTGAAACCGACAGCGAATTTCGGTTTGTGTTCCAATTTCGTCCGAAACCAAAACTGAATCACTATTCGAGGGAAATTTTAGCATATAATTTTTAGCTTTTGTAAATATGTATTTGGGTCCATAGAAGATATTATAATTGTTTTGTCTAGCTTTTAAAAAAATACCATCTATGATGGGGAACAACAGTGTAACTTCGACTAATTGGAAAATGAGTGACTGGCGGAGTCACTCACAAACGCTGCACAAAAGTTTTTGAACCTGGTTTCGGTTTCGGTACTACTTTCGGCAGATTTTCTGCTGAAATTGAATTTAAACCGCAACTCCAATTTAACGCAGAAACTTACCGAAACCAAATCTTAGATCGGACACACGTAGCATCTCAGGCTCATTCACGAACAAAAAAAATGAAAATGATCTTAAGTGTCATTAAAATAAATTCTAGTTAGTTCTTTGATGTAGGTAGTTATTTAACTTTAAAACAATAAGAATAATATCCGCTTCAATTTGATTATACAATTTATACCTTATTTACACCTTTATGGAAACGATTTCGTACCTATGCGTTAACTCTTGTTATACCACAATTCCCTTCACTGACTTTCTCAAAAATGTATAAGGTGGTGTTATGTTATAGGTACATACTTAAATTCTGGTTTTAATGTTTTTTGTGCATGCCTAATTAAAATTTGAAAGTTTGGTTCTCGGATTACGATAATTAGTGCATGTCTACCTCAAAAGTCAGTGGCCACTTATGCCCTCGTATGAGTAAATACTATGTTTCATATATCCAATGGTTAAAATAAACCAAATTTTACATTATAATAATAGATATATCTACTTAGATTTTGAGAGCGGTAGCAAAAAAAATGTTAACATTAATTTATAATGTCAAAGTCAAACCGCACTAAAATAATATTTGCGCAATGAGTCTTAATTATAATTTGTCTTAATAACATATTTATAACAAATACAAAACGAGTTTCGCGCAAGTATTGCATCAAAAAAAATGAAGTTTTAAGTTCTAATCACCATTGCAATTACCACAACAAATTTTTCACACACCATTAACAATTTTACAATAACTAATGTGATATGAAATATAGCATTTACGTGACGTCAGCAATAGAATTTCAATGGCTGCCAAATTCCGATGTCCGTGACCGGATCGCATCGCACCACTGTGCTTGTGTTCATTTGTCAAGCGCTGACTCTGACTCACAGCGAGTACCGAAGTGGAAAATGTTACGGACGTCACTGACAAAAAATGCATAACGAAACGTTATGGCGTAGTCAGCTAAAAAATATAAACGGGTTTTATTTTATTACGTCGTATAGCATTTAGATTAATTTATTAATTATTACGATTATTACGCTATGAAAATACTTACGAATAAAAAATTTAAGTGAATGAAAATTAGGTCTTTATTTAACTACTTAGTTAGACTTAGTTAGATACATACCTACCGATCTAATACTCGTAAAAGCGTATTTAAAATATAGTTATTGCGTTTAAAAATGTTGCTGCCACTGGAATATAAATAGTGGCATCTATCGTATCTAGTCGCATTATTTTCGAATGTCATTTTATTTGTCATAATTGTTGTAAGTAAGTCATCATTTTTTCCCACCGAATCCTTAAATACTTAACAATTTTCAGAAAATTTATTTCATTTTTATTTCAGATTTCAATATCTTACTTATAACCTAAGTAACAAAAATGTTGTGCAGATTTCATAGCACAAAAAAAATACAACCGAATTGATAAACTCCTAATATTATGAAGTCGGTTAATAGTAGAGGGACGTGAACAGCACTTACCTACCTGTTCAAAGATCATTTTCTTTTTATTCCAATCAAAAGCATGCCAGCAGCTAGTATTGTTCGTAATCGACTATTTCTTGTTTTTGTTGCCAAACGATCACCAATTGTTAGTTATAGTTACGTAAAGATTGACGATTTCTTTAACGAAAATTCTAACTGCCTTACTAAGGCGACCATTAACACTTGGTTACGTTAAGTCTACCTATTTTTTGTATGAACCATCGACGTAAAATGTAATTATTAAATATTTGTGCATAAAGAGAATCTTAAAACTTGAAACGTTTTTGAAATTTAGTTTCTCTAGATCTAATTATCTTTATACCAAATATCATTTAAATCCGTCCAGTCGTTTTAGCGCGAAAGAGTAACAAGCACACACACACACACGAACGCAAGCACTCCAACCAGAGCTTGAAATCGGTACCAAAAAGATACCGGTACTAAAGGGATATACACGTTGTCTTCAAGTTTCAACACCGCTGTAAAGTTTTCCATCGGAATTTTGGGTTCAAAGTAATATCACGTCACGCCTTTGACCGGTACTTTGAACATCGATCAATTAATAGAAATATTTATTTGACAACCACATAAACAAAATCCTGAAAAACATTTACAGTGATGTTCAGTCAAACTATCTGTTCAAATACCTATATACCCGTCGTGCAGAGGTTGTCCATGCGTGGCGGTGATTGCTTCCCATTAGGTGACCTGCATGCTCATTTGCTCCCTCTTACAAAAAAAAACACTAAAAACCAACCTGTACAGTCACCTACATAAATATCTGCGACAGCTGCGCGTGCAAAGATATCCAATACGTCCTACCGGCCCTAGAAATAGAGTCGTATCAGATATTTATGCACGCTTTGTTGTGGTAAATATTGGTGCTAGTGGCTGTACGATAGGGCCAAGGTTTGATACTGGTATCAATAATACCGGTACCAGAGCGATACATACCTATTTCCCACTATTTTCGTACCAGGTTTAAGCCATGCTAACCAATGGCTTCGCGTCGCAGCGCACGCGCACGCATGGCTTATAAACTCCGCGGCTAGTTTGTAAACATTCGGCTACTCTCCACGGAGATGGTGTCCGTGTTTTTCAACAAGAATTCATTGACTCGATTTCTGAAGGGGTGAATTCAAAAATAGCTAAACAGCCCACTGTTATTATACTGAGAGGAAAAAATCTGGCCCTCTAATGTATGCAGTAATAGGTAAATTTGGATGGCCCAATTTTGAGCTGCTGACTTAAAATATACAAGTAGAAAATAGTTCTGCTGTTCAATTATTTTCGAGTTCACTAGGAAACATTATTTTTGGAAAAGGTAATAGATAGAAGTATAATTCTATTTTGATCTACGATACGACTACAGCAAGACGCTAAGAGTGGGAAGAACAGATAAAAGACGACTTTACATTAGGACCACCTAGAGGAGTCCTAGAAAATGAATCAGTAAACCTTCGATATTTTCCTCAATAACAGTTTAAATACATTATAATAACATACTATGTTTTACTAGCTGTAGCCCACGACATCGTCTAACAGGCTATAAACTACAGTTTGACGTGCTTGAAATTTAAAACCTTAAAAACGTGCATGTCTTCCTTACCAGCCAAACATGCCTATCTGAATAATACAGACACTCACAGCATCAAGATAAATAATATCATCTACATTAAAGTATTTGTTAGCCTAACTCTTGAAGTTTACGAGTTGCGATAAAGCCAAAAAGTCGTCAAAGTAAAGATAGCAATGGAAACAGAAAGAACTCTACTTTCTCACAGCTTGTCTAAACACTTGGACTTTTTGGGTCAAAGCAGTTAGTTTCAGTACTGCGATTACGATGCTGATAAAGAAAACGCAAACTATGGACATGAATGAAAATACAACGACAAACAAGCGATTTATTCATTTTTTCTCGAAAATAAATATAAGAATGAGTTAACAAAAGACCTTAAACCACGGCAAAAATTAAGTATCCATTAATTTTTAGAAGTACCTGCTTATTAGGTATTAACTATGAGGTAGGTACATCATTCGATTCGTTTGGGAGAGGGCGGGTAATAACTGAATGGAATTACTCATATTGGCTAAGTAGGTACATAATATATCCACCCATTCAGGCAATACGTAACAACAATTTATTTTCCTTTTCTATGATCCAGAGATTTTATTTCACACTCCAACCATACAAAGTTCTTGACACTCAAAACACGCCGCTAAGACATTCATCGGCGAAGCTTGGCACGTCGAAGAAAACGTGAATTACGAAGCGAACTGCGTGCTTCCCAGTATTACAATACCCAAGACAATACAAGACAAGACAATTGA
>NC_133479.1:6844919-6865892 GCF_025370935.1 Choristoneura fumiferana | reverse complement strand
ATTTTTACGGATATTTGGAAACGCGTAGGACAATAGAGATTTTATGGCGCGGCAGGAGGTCAATAATGGTTGAGGGTATTTGAGAGCAGTGGTACAAGCCACCGCGTGGCGCGTAGTTTATGCGCGCTAGTCACGCGATGCGGACGCTTCGGACGGTTATTGACTTTTTACTAGAACAGCTAAAGGCTTTCGAAGTGTGTATGATTTCTGTCGCTAGGTTAATTTGTTCATTTTGTTTTTATGGTTCCAGTTTAATTTTATTCGACACTGTAAATAATATCAATTTATTAAGCAGTCTTTTACATGACAACTACAGTGATAACTTGGTATTTCAACACTTTAAAATATCTAATTATAACGCTGTTAATGACTAAGGCTTGTTGGTGTGGAGTTGAGCTTTGACCTTCACACTAATACTCTTCATAAATTACAGGCTAGTATTGACAAAAAATAGTTCGAACTTCAAATAACATAACAATAATATCTTGCCGTCGGATGTTTACTTTAAACATAGTTTATACAAAATCAATCTTTTCACTGGACCGATCGATTTTCCAACCTCGTTGGTTTGTGTTCCAAGGATTTATCTCAAGACAGATTCCGCCGTAGCTTCTTAATCGCTTTTTGCTGTTGAGTTTGCTGCAGTTTGCTAAAGATTTAAATTAACTACTTTGTGTTCGAACTCTTGCAAACAAGCTACGCGATCTGTTTCACTGAGAACTTAAAGAGTAATCTACAAGCGTATTTCTGCTGTTAAGTTAATAGATTAAAATTTAACAACGATATAAGTGTTTCGTTTTTAGCAAAAAAGTGTTTTCTTAGACTTTGTTTGTTGGGTGCCTTAACTGGCTTACTTACATGTATGTGGTCCAGTTTTGTTTATAAATATACGTTAAAAAAATGAAGTTGCCAAAATAGCCTATGAAAAAAAAGGTTCGAATTAAAAAAATCAAACAAAATGTTAAAAAGAAATGAACTCTTCCCGTGTTTAAGGTTTCGTAGCCCTTCAAAGAACCCTTCTAGTTTCTTCATATCCGTTCCTCTATACGTGCGCGGTTTAGCTTAGATACTGCTAGTTAATGCTAGAAAGCTGTAAGGGTAAAGTAATTGTGGACTAACACATAACATTGGATATTTGCCGCTTGTACGGAACCATAGACTGCATGTGACTTTTCTTAAAAGGTGTGTATGTATAAGTAATTCTAATAGAATGTTTCACAAGTGCTGCAAAATGGGTATCTAAATGGAGGAAACCTTAGTGAGGCCACTGAGAAAGTAAAATGCGGTAAAAGCAACATTACGAATGTGCGGTACAGACGTCGGAAGTATCATTTCGGCCCGTTTTGCTGCTTCAGAATAAACAACAATGCTCAACCATCAGTTTGCAGTTTTGTTTGAAATAAAAATACAGGAGCCCGTTGCCGCACAATGGAAACTAAACCAGCACATTTATTTGGTATTATATTAGTAATGCTTTTGAAGGTTTCATTTTCAAATTTGAAATACAGATGGAAATGCTAATGTGGAAATGCCTTTATCCCCCGAGATTATTATTCATGTTTCCGTGGAACTATATCTATGCCATCAAGCTGCGCTGGTCCTACCTACTGCGCCATGTAAGGGCTGTGTATTTAAACAACAAAAGTACTCTGATCTGACTGATTTTATTATTTCCTTTATTTACCCGCGTCCTCTTCCACTAACCTACCCACACAGCTCAAGCTTAAACTTAAGTTTAAAATATATACATATTCAATACAACAGAAAACAGTACATAATAATAAAGTACCTGGGCGACCGAGCTTTGCGATTCACGTGGGCATTTTTTATTTTGAGCAGTATACATGAAACTATACTAAACTTAACCTACATAAAAAAAACAATAAAAACTAAAACATATCACTTAAAACAGCCCTCTTAGGCAAGGTTCTGAAAATACTGGCAGCGTTCCCTCTTTGAGTAGCTAAATAAAGCTTTTTGGTGTCCTGTGACGTTTACTAACCTCTTAGACATTTCTTTGTAAAGTTTTAAAGCGCTAGGACCCCACGGACCAAGGGTCTTAACACCGAACGGGACAAAGTCGTATTTGGTGCCCTATATTTGGATAATTTTGCTTATTCAACCGCTTCAGATGCTGCATCAACTGTTCCATCGAACCAGCGTGTTAGTACAAGTAGCATCCCATAGAAGCATTTGTTTTGCATTAATCGATATTATTATATATGTAAATATAAAATATGTTTTAGATATAGATGTAGCATCGTCCTATCTTCAGTGGTGTCACCAGCTTAGCATAATCATTCAGCTGTTATCAGACTTGGTTCACACAGTTAAACCGGCTTATCCAAAAAAGTGTATGAATGAATTTCGCGCTAACCGAATAAGTAGGCCAAATCCGACAAATAAACACTTTAAATCCGAACGCTGGAGTATAAAATACGTTTGTTAATACCATTATTATGCAAATGTTTATCAGTACGCACCTAAATCTTTTGGTTCTCTTCACCTTTATTTCATTCGAGTACATTATTCGTGTACCAGCCAGGTTTTATAAAGGATGTTTTCCAACATTTAAGCTTGGAAGATTATAGAACACGAATGCACGGCACGGGCATTTAAGCATTTTAATAACATTTCACCCATTCAGTACTTATACTTTGGAAGGACTATAAAATTAATACTTCAAATTATCAATTTGCATTAAGCGGCCCCGGCCACTCAGTTCAGTGCACGCCAGCCCCTTTGAATTCGCATTTTTATGCTTTAAAATACATTTCTAGCTAAATATAGGCCTATACACTTCTGGCTGGTTCCAACACGCGCCGATTAGAACACTACTTTATTGTAGATTCACGTTGCTAGACCTTCTATCACCAATTGCTTTTGACGTTTGTGTCAAGTTGACGCTCTATTTATCATGACGCACGTTTCCAGTGAGGTCTCGGCTTTATGGGATGGTAAGGACCTCAGGTGAGCGTTTGTTTTGGAAGCTTCGATGGGGCGGGAAGACAAGTGAATTAAATGGAGGCCGATAAGGCGTGGGAAACGCTGACTGATAGTATCGCGACAACACTTCCTTCCGCCGATACGGCGTAGAATGGATAATTTGGGCGTTCGCAGAGCTCGAGCGTTGATGACTTGCCATGATTCTTTATGGAATTTATCTTCGCGTAAACGGCGGGGACATTTATATGAATGTTACGTTACAAGTTTAAATAGTCATAGGAACATGCATGTTGCTTGATGGCTTCACTGTTTCTTTATTCTTAGGACGTTTCTTTCTGTAGAGTGCCTGTTATTTTATGTCACAGATATCTGTGATTCCATCTCTGTTTAATCGAAGAAAATAAGCAAAGACGACATCATAGATACGTTGTTATGCAATAGTGCGTCAATCCTGATTAATTCTGCAATACAATATCAACCCTTAGAAAATAATTTTAACAGTTGACATTGTTTTGCAAAATGACAGTGAATTGACTCAGTATTGCAAAACAGCGTCCAGATAAATAGCTTTACGAACGAATAAAATGGTATTTAATATCAAAATTACATTTTTTATTCGAAAGAAACATTAAATCAATCATATGTAACGAAAACTTGGCTATAATGGTGTAATGCGATGTGATTGTTGAAATAATCGAAAACACCCAATCTAAATATGACGTTGTAGCAGATTATGTACCTAGTTTAGAAGGTGTATTTGAAGTATTAGAATGGGTATTATCAAACATAATCTATCATTGTCAACACACACAAACGCGCATTGTCGATGTTGGTTGACTGGGTTTGAGACTGGGCCGGCCACGTTCCAATACATCCACAGCGGTTGGCTAAAAAGCCACTGAGTGGGTGCCATAGGACGGATGGAGACGGCTGGGTGGGCCCAGACGGAGATGGCGGACGACTTGAACGTATTTCTCGACGACTAGCCTCAGGCTGCTTTGGATCGGGAAAATGGAGGTCATGGAGGCCTTTGAGCACACATCTCAGACAGATAATAATAACAATCCGAATCATGCACTGAATCTTCCCAAAGTGTAAAAATCGAAGATAAACTCAAACAACTATAGTATAGTTCTGACCATATATGTAACTTTAGTCAACAAAACACACATTGATTTTTATCATGCAGTTTGAAAATTTCACCGAAATTTCACTGAGAATCAGCAAAATACAGCTCTCGATTACAGTGGTATTAACTTTCAAGTTCCGCCCGGATAACTACGCCATCTGGCGGATCCTGCGTGAACAGCAGTGTTTGAACTGTTGTGTTCGGCGTGAAGGTAAGCAGCTTGGTGAATTTACTGGCCTTGAGGTATTACATCTTATATCCTAACTAATATATCTTAACCTACTTATTCTACACTTAACTTAGGTGGAATGTAATTAATTTATGGCCTTGTGATCGTGAATCGTCTAGTGGATAGGAACCTACCTTATGCCCAGCAATAACCTAAGTGCTTTTATTTGAGAATTAATTTGAAAAGCCTACAGTTGTGTTTCTAATGTTATAATTAATTAAGCAGTACCTAACTTCGTGATAATTTTGACTCTAGATTGAACTCTACTGAACTTTAGGGTGAAACTTTAATTACTGAGATGTGAATTTAGATATACTAGTATGTTTAGACTGGATAGTTCTAGAAATGGATCTTTCAGGTTACCTAGAATAATCAGTTTGGAAAAATGAGAGGAAATATTTCTACTACGGATAGTGTTTGTGTTTGTATTACTTCTGAATCTATTTTGACTTAAAACTAAGTTTAATACCGAGACCTAAGGTCTCGGAAGGACGCTACCTCCTTGCCCCTTCGTCCTTCATCCTATCGCACACCAGAGCAATATATCTCTATGGATATGTCAAGTTGTGATTTTACTAGACTAAGCACTAACTTTCGGTGCATTCAAATCAAAGTATGGAAATACAAACACAATGTTTTGTAAGAAGTTGAATCTAATTTTAGACTTATGATTACTTATTCTATGTTTATATTAGAATACTCTATGAGATGCTTAATTATAACTTTGATAATTAGTTCAGGAATGAGTTTAGACACTACAGCTATTCATTTACTATAGGCACTAGTATCTCTTAATTTAGATTATGTCTTATCTATCTTAGATATATGGAATGTCTAATTTGACATAATTTTATTTTGGTATAATTACTAATCTCATAGTGACTTTCACTTATTTTAATGAGCTATCTACTTAGTCTAATTTTCTAGTTCTACCAGCATTTGGCGTTACCAGAGTAAAGCAGAAAGTAAGTACCGATTTCTATACTTTACGCCCAGAACACAAGCGTTAATAATAATCTAACTAGCTTATAACTAGATAACCCTTGGGTATTCAAGATAACCTCTGTATTAGGTTTTGGACTCGTCTATGACTAGTTTTGTCTCAATTCATATATTTTAAATGAACAATAAACTGTTTCAACTATCAATCCTTAATCAATTATGTTTAAATCGAGATCGAATGAAAAGTACGTAAATTTCCAGATAGACTGTTGCCTGGTATGTGTCAACGTAAGCTATCGACCGTAGTCAGGATTTCTACATCCGTTCACTCAATGTAAGTAGGTACGACAACTAAAACAGCTAGTATGTATTTATAACACGAAAGACTTTTGTATTTTAATTGATAGATGGTCCAAAACCCTCTACGATTTTATCTCTAACTTATTACTAGACATAATTTGATGAGATCTTAATCAAAAGTATGAATATGATGTTTGATATTAATTTTATCAAAACAAAGCTTATTTTAGCTGGCAATCGTAATTCAAATCGAAATTAGATGATAATTGTGTTAAATATTATTCAGTAAGTTATCTGGCATTTAATTGTCCACTTAGCTATGAGATCGTGTCATATCAATTCCCGCTTATTCATTATAGGAAAGACAGCTAAAATATGTTATTGTTATTTACTCTTAACAAAATGATCAAACCGTATTTTGGTTTTAAATTGAAGTCAACTTACTAATTTTAATAAAGTTATTCGTAGTCAAGTTCTTATGAACTAAGTTTTGTATAATGAAGTTTTGACGTAAGTACTTAAATAAATGTTATATTTTATTTTCTTAAAATCTAGTTTATGTCTTAAAACTATGTGTGTGCGAGTTTAAGCTTTCCCTAGCTCTGTGTTGAAGTTTAGCAATTTGGAGGAAAACCCTCATAGGTGAACTAATTGTGTGGTGAGTTAAAATAGTAACTTTTCCCGGTGTAAGGAAACGCTACTCTAGCTAAGCCCTATGAACTTCCCTACCTATATAGCCCTAATAAATCCTACAATTGTACTTTAAGCTTGCCTGAGGCCCCTACTCTCTGTCTGTGATTAGCAAAACTAGGGAATTAATCCCACATGTACATTTAGTGTAATGTAGAAATTCACGGTGCAATGAATTTCTTCTAATCTCCTATCAACAATGATGGTGTGTATACCTAAAGCCCTATCGGTCCCTAAATGGTGCTGAGCTCCCAACTTTCCCGAAGGAAAGTCCCTATGACGGGGAGCCCCGCGGAACAGCAGAATACCTAACGTTGTGCATAAATACGTAAATAAATAGGGGACAGGAATTCTGAGTTTCTTAAGTACAAACCAAGCGTCAACAAGACACGCATTCACTTCGACGAGCGCTACTTAGTCGTTACAAAAGACAAACAGAATCCACTGGTGGCTGGTACGACAGTATTTTGCCGCTGAAGCCGCCACAGCTTCAGGAAGTGGAAGCCTATATCATCTACTGTTGTCACCGTTAGGTATCAGACGATATAAACGGACTTAAAGCTCAACCAAGGTACGTTATGGAGGAACCAAAGTCATTTCCATTAAGTTGGGAAAAACACAGAAAAGTTATGGGTTAGTACAAAATATACGTAGGCTGAAATGAAACGCTATAAAACGATCACTCCACACTACAAGAACAAATAAGGGACTTCACCGCCACAAGACCGCAAAGATCCCCTCACACAAAGATTTTCCGAATGAAAATCAGCACTAAATATTTCACAAATAATTAAAAAACCAGAGAGTTAATCATTATTCCGCAGATTAATGATCAAGACCCCGACACTTTACTTCCTGAAGAAATACTCACATTTCTTGTAAATTAAAATTAATTCAAATTAAATAAAATCAAAAACCCCAATTAAAATTAATGAAATAAAATTACCCGATACTATTGACTCTAATTTGTTAACAAAATGGCGCACAGAAACTAAACCCCCCGACTAGCAAAATAACGATGTTGACTCTACGAAATCTAAATCCATCTGGCTCCGCCCTTTTTGTGTCACCTCTATTTATAGCTTCTCTCCCGGGACCTCTGGTATTTTCGCGCCAAGCGACCAAACGACGCCAAGCTTACCAAAGTCGACAACGTTGACATTGCCAGCTCTCGCTTTTTCTTCTGCCAAATCCTTATCTCAAAATAGCCAAATTTTAACCGTAAAATTTATTTTTGAACTAAAATTTCCTATTTATCTTGACACTATCCTAGCTTAACTATTCTAGTAAATACGTTTCATTTTTATATTGTGCTACAACAATAATTTTCAATAAATATTTATATGTATTTGTCAAATACTTCAATTTTACCTCAACGTTTTAATTTCCTTAACCTATCTAACAATAATCTTACTTCTAATGATAATTTTCTACTTATTACTCCCTACACTCTTTGAATATAAATAGCCAATTACATACTTCTATTGTTCGTTATAAAATAGCTAATTTGCCTACAATTATTAACTGGTATCCCCAATTCGCGCCGTTTATTCATAGTTTCCTTTGTCGAATTAACGCTACTCAAAATTTGCTTATAATTTCGCCACGTTCCTACTTTAAGTCAGTGCGACAGAGTACTTGTAATTTCATCTTAACTAAATGTGTAATTACTCTGCTAATACTACTCCGTTTTGAATGAAAACTTAAATTTATAATAGATAATGAACCAATGATCTATACTACGATTACGTAATGCTTGCATTTTCGGTTTTTCTTAACTTATTTAGCTAATTTCGACAACTTGCCGTTTCCATGATGCTTCCGTTGATATTTCTTTAAATTAACATAATTATTAACATCAAATGTATCTAAGATCTACTGTAGACTAATACTAATGATTCTATTACTATATCAAGTCTATTTTTGATGAATTTGTGACCATATTTCTTGTTTTTAGATAAAATTTACATTTCCATTACCAAAAGCGACCTCTATAATTCCCACGTGAAACTAACTAAATAGCCTCCCAGGTTAATCTGCCGCTAAACCCAGTTCGGCATTAGTTCACTAATTTTCCATGACGCCTACCATTAATTCCTTTAATTGACCATAGATGGCGTTTTTTTACATTAATTATTATACCCGAACAACACAATTCTAATCTCCAATTAAATTTAACATTTACTCATTAAATTGACTGCTAAATTATCCCTGCTTTAATTACATCGACATTCTAATCTCAATTACTCTTATTTAACTGTCTTTGTCGACATGTTTTTGTTTCGAGTTTCCATCAAACCTTCATAGATGGCCCCACTAACAATTTTCTACTAATTTATTCCCAGTGACGGTCGTGTGACACATCCGAACCGTTACAGCTTTTCCCCTTGATAGACTAAGAAGTAGTTAATATACAATTTAACGCCCGAATTGGTCTATCACACTTATGTCAATATTTAAAATTTAAAATAAAATTTTATTAGTCTTTATAATTGAAATGTGTTTTGTGTGGTGTGTTTTTAACCAAGCTAAGACTATCACTATTTCTAGCCTACATTTGAACCAGTGTTGAAACTCACAGATATGAACACAGTTACAATCCAGTCAGAATGTCTAAGACTCTGCGAAAGATCTTGGTTGTGAGGCAAGATAACTCTAGTAGTAAATCGTATCTCAGCTTCTAATAAAAGCATGATAGCAAGGTCTAACTATCAAGTCCTAGTAGAACTACGATTCTCTCCTTAAGCCCAGGCATTCCTTTCGATTATTCACTTACCAGAAGGTCAAAATGCCCAATCCATTTGCCTCCCAGTCCAGACTTAGCCTTCAATAATGACTTCCTAGTCTTGGAGCATGTGTAGTGTAAATTTTTAGTTCTGTCCACTAGTAGAGTACTAAAATCCTTGAACGCAGTCTACAAAACTGATTTTGCCTACTGGCCTATCCTAACACCTCTATCAAGAATTCTAGTTGTAAGTGTAATGTGTTCAATTATAACTACCAATAAATGATCCAATCATACTACAGAATTATTAGTTATTCAGGACCCTCATTTCCTTGACTATCTAATCATTCTCTTTCCAAAGCCCCTTACATGGCACTATCATAATACCTTCACTCTTTAATCCTTCACTAGTGGTACATCCAGTTTTTTTTTTTTTCTTACTCGCTGTCCTGTACAACCAACAACCCCAATTAGTTTAACCAGACATCTTTTGTTTTACTTTTAAAATTATTTCTTAACCCTTTTTTTTCAATGATAGTTCCCATCAACATTATTTTTTCCTACCCTATCCTAATCATAAATATCCTTCCCATTTATCACCTTTTCCTACGTGTTTGTTTTTTTTTTTCCCAGGTACTTAAGCCTAATATATACATATCATAAAATCTACTCTTACTGTCTACATATTAACTACCAAACGCTTATAATATAATTTGCTAAAATTTCTAATACTACTGTAAATATTCTATCTACTCTTAATTTAGGTCATCAATTTAGATACCATAATAATTCTATTTCTACACTCTTAACTCAGCTCTCTATCTAAAACATTAATTTGGAACATAACCAAACCAAATTTACTTTTGCGTTTCGCTTTACCCCTTTTTAATATCAAAATGCGTTTATTAAACCATCTATTATTATAGTATCTAACTTGCTGGTAAATTTGACTACTCGGCATTAACTTATACTTATAATATATTTCTTCTCCTTTTCCCCTCTTTTTTGAAACTTTAACTTAGCATCCTTTACTCAATTTAAATTTATAAACTTAAGACCCTTTAAGATTCATTTCCGGACTGCAATCTATATATTTTTTGTGAACTAACCATTACTCTTACTGTTAGCTACCGACCGTACGTCCGTTTGAGTCACCTCAAAACACGCAAATTCCGTTATAATTTTCCTACAATGTGACTAACTTTTCTTCCCTACGGCAACCTCTCAAATCAAATGTCAAATCCTCCTGTCAAAGCAAATCGTATCGTAATTATTGCCGTTTCAATAGACGCATTTTTAATTACATTAACGCTATGTTATTAAATTTAATTTTAAATTTGTACACTAATTATTAAGAAGCTAATCTGCGCGCGCATCATCAAACTCTTCCTACTATCTCAAC
Source organism: Choristoneura fumiferana (assembly GCF_025370935.1). Lineage (NCBI taxonomy): Eukaryota > Metazoa > Arthropoda > Insecta > Lepidoptera > Tortricidae > Choristoneura > Choristoneura fumiferana. The sequence goes on along the minus strand of NC_133479.1, from coordinate 6,855,529 downwards.
TTTAGATGCTTACTTTGGATACTTTGGTAACTAACTAAGTGAAACGCTGCGTGGTTCAATCGTTTGCAAGAGGAAAAGAATTATAATGTCTGTCACCAGATCCGATAAATTGTTGCTGAAATTTCCTTGTCCCTATGATCGCTGTCATGTCTCTTTATCTGTGAAATTGGGATCGTCGCGAAGAACGAAACCCAAGGTTCTGCTGTCCCACTAATGTACTTAATTGAAATCTCTACTGTACCCCTCATCTTGTCTGACATCAACCGAAAAGCCGGAGCTTACAATCGCAAGGTGAATATCGTAATTTTTTTCTTATGTTTCTACCAATCTAAAATGTTGTTATTGTCCTACCCAAATGTCAATGCTAACCGTCTACATTTTCTTTCAGATTCAACACAATAACGACATGGCCCACAACTCTGTAATAACTTTGGCGAATGACCACTCCGAGGAAAATAAACTTCTATTCTTTTAAACTTATATACAACTGGCGCTTACTCCCTTTTTCCTTCCAACATTGTATAACATTTGTTCTAGTTAATGTAAATGCTGCAACATAAGGTTACACTATAATTTACTAGCTTTTAAGTTTAATTTTCTCTGCTTACAATTTTTTTATTACTCAGTTAATAAATAATATTTAATATAGACCTGTAATCTAAGCTAATTTTATGTTAAATTAATTTTTCATTTCTATTTGTATGTGTTTTAAGGGTGATTTTACTTTCAGAATTCCATACCGCCTCCCTCTATCGTTTCCCCTATTTTCATACCCACCGTTACTTCATCAACCACTCACAACACCGCATAATTTTATTTCTATCTTAATTACCCTACTTGTCTTAATGTAGTTAATTAAATTTATTTTAAACACTACTAGCATAATAACCAACAATTAACAAAAGCTAATCTAATTTAAATTTATCCACTAATTAATAAGCATTGTACAGGTGGTTTAACTGAAATGTCAACCTGTATTCTAATTAATCTCTATTTTTATTCTTTTATTTTAATTAATTTCAACCAGATACAACTTATTTTATATAATTCAATGTGTTTAATAACTGGTGGCAACCTTATTGGTTAATGAAAATAGTAACTATGTTTAGGTTTAAAATAATGTACTGTGTGTTCCCAAATAAATATTAAAACATAACTAAATAACTCTTATCTTGTGTGTCTCAGAATCTACTTCAACCATTTGTTTTTTTTTTTTCTTTCTAATAGGTTTCACTGGTAGTACCTAGACTAATGTACTGCATAAAATTTTCCCCTCATCTTCGTTGGTATTGGGTTCTACTAGAACATACATTTTTATAGGGATTAGTAGCTTTTACATATAACCCTTTATTTATACTATTTATACTTATGCTTCAAACTTCTGTAAGTACATACTAATTTCTACATATTGATTCTCTTTTAAGTTGTACAACTACCTTTCTATTTATTCCTGTCACTACTATTAACGTTTCCCCTGTTCTCTTGTCATAAAAAATATGAAATGTCATTTTTCTATTCTACATATCTCTTTAGCATGTTATTTATCCTTTTATAATGACTTATTTCCCCCTGTTTAAGCATTTCTAATATGATTTAAGAATAAGAATAAGAATATCTATTTGCGAAAATGTAGTAGTGAATAAATTGGAGAAGCGTTTTTGAATGCGTACATTTTACTTAAACAAGCATGCAATGCAAATTCTTATAAACTATTGATTTGTACCATATTAAATAACACTAAAATACTATATTATGTCAAACTCAGAAGATGAAATTTAAAGTTATTCGCTTATTGGATCAAAATAATTATTAATGCCATAATAACACTTATCTAAACAAAATTTACGTAATTCATATTTATACTCAGGCATGTCAAAGTTCCTTATTTCTATGGGTAGATTATTATATACTTTTACCATCAAACATAAGTAAAGCATTTTTTGTAAAACAAGCTGTTTCCGACAGCGAAGGATAGCAAAGAAGAGTACCGCGGCTATTTGTAAATCAATATGTAATTCTGAAATATTTTCTAAGTATTTTTTACAACTCTTTATTTACCCCAGAATCTGTTTATACTATCTCAGGTAGCTTTATCTTTTCTCCCATTCATAAATCTCTCTTAGATATAAATATCTAAATGCTCCTCTCATCCACTCAAAGGTTGACTGGTAGAGGATAAGTCCGCCTTTCTACATATAGTTATCTCATCGGTTGTCAACTGTGTTTGTTTACCTATTTTGTACTATAAAGAGTTTACATATATACATACATATCTTGATAATACATCTGTTACTATGTTTTCCTATTATGTATATATAATTGAATTGTTCTAACTAATTTATCCACGTAGTCACTCTAACATTATATAATCTCTAATTCTAGACAAATATTAGCGCCTTATGGTCTATTAAAATTATCACTTTAGCTCCACGTAAATATGTCTCGAACTTAGCCAATCAACTTATCACTGAGAAACTTATTCGGTCACGGTCCAGTTGAGTTGCGGACCCCTGAATCCTCTACTGTGGTTAATTTTATTTTCTGGTTCAGATCCATGAAATTTAACTAACTATTTTCCCCTCTCTAATACAATCCACCTTCCTCTATCATTTATTTTACATTGACCCATTTTATACTACAAATAATAAATTTTTGTACTTTAACTACAGTGCCTTACTTTATTTTATTTTTATTTACACAGCTGTTCTTGTTAAAATATTTTATTTCTAAATTTTAATTCATCTCCCCCCTTATTCATAAAATTCTTTACGTTAATAATTAGTTCTAATTCGGCCGCTTAATAAACTGATTTTGAATAAATTTAAACCTTAACGATAACTGTCTAACTTTTATTTTATGTGGTTTTATTTTTCTTTCATACGTTTTGTATTTCAAATTTGTTTCTCATATCGCCCTAATTTTAATATAAAGTACACCTAAATTTTCCGCTTCCAAGTCGCCACGTTTCGTATCTATGGACGTGAACCCTTTACCTCGCTTACGCGCAATTTAAAAATAAATACTCGTACCGCCTTCGCTATCTGTCACCGCGCACACTGATGCCAGATGGGGGGGATTCCCCCAAATTTGGGGTTTTTTTTAAGTTATGGGGGGACAACTGGGGGAAAATATTTTTGGGGGGATAGTTGGAGAGAAAAAATTACGTTTGGAGAGAATTTGGAGATTTTTATTAAATTACGACATATAAGTATGAAATGACACAAAAAAACAATTCAAAGCATAAAATAACGCTCACATTCGGAACGAAACCACAAAGTGTACAGACTACAGTCCCGAGTTCGAAGTTGCCTTCCGCCCGCACCTCGCCTCGCCCCGCTCTGTCTTCGGTTCGCTTCGTGTCTCGCTCGGCTTCGTTCGGCTCTAGGTCGGTCGGTTGGACAAACTGGTTTTTACCGCCAACGCAGAGTCAATCTGTCAGTGGTGTTGGTTTTGTTTTGCTAAAATTTTGCTTAATGTGATGATAATAAATAATGGCTCTGTCAAAGAAAACTTACGTAAGACGTTATAGAACAGAGTGGGAAAGTGAGCCAGTATTTAAAGGTACGTAAATCTCAGTAGGTATAAATTTATTACAACCTAAATGAAATCATATCTCACTGAAGTTTTATTATGTTTTTATAGCTCTTAGTAAGAGGTGGTACTACTTAGGTCAACGATAGTCGAATTCGACGTCATGTATGTATTATAATAAATAAGTAATAACTGAAACGGATTGTACTAAAATATACCTACTTACTTACTTTCAATATTTTACTAACACTGGGTTTGGTTTGGTTAGATATTATTATTATTTAATGTAATGTAAAACATTGAAGTGTTGTATGAACTAACATAATATAAAATCTAACAATGTGTGGCATCGCTTAAATAAAAAATACACTAATAGTTCTTCTTCAGAGGCTCCCATAGGCCCTTTCCTCATCACATAAAATTTGTTGCCATTTTATATTTTTACCCCATTTTCAGGGTGGCTGACAGTTTGCATTGGTGACGATACAAAAGCGTGGTGCAAGGCTTGTCACTGTACATTAACCACCCACAAGAAGGATTTGATAGAACATTCCAAAACTAAAAAACATGATCAATCTATAAAACGATCTAATATCGTCGGGCAGTCAAGTAAAATGCCAGATTTTTTCAAAAACCCTTAAAAGAGCCACGAAAAATTGCCGAATTGAAAATTGCCGCATATGTTGCTGAGCATTCCAGTATCAAAGCTGTGGACATCTAGGAGTACTAATAAAAAATTTGGATCCAGCTTCTCCAGTCTTGAAAGACCTCAAGTTACACAGATCAAAATGCTCTGCTTTGATTAGGAATGTTATTTCTCCTTGTTTCTTGGAAGAATTATTGGAAGAAGTTGGAGACAGTCATTATTCAGTCATCATCGATGAAACTACTACTATTGACACTAAAAAAGTAATGTGTATGATAATCCGATTTTTCAGTGAAAAACAGAATAAAATAATAACTCAGTTCTATAGATTGATAGAAATAGAATCTGCAGATGCAACTTCATTGGCTGATGTGTTCAAAGCACAGCTAACTGCTGATGGCCTCGACATATACAAACTTCTGGGCATAGGTGTGGATGGTGCTAATGTCATGGTTGGTGAACACCATTCTTTTCCTCTATTTTGAAGGAAGGAAATCCTGATCTGGTAACTATTAAGTGTGTTTGTCATTCATTGCATTTAGCAGCTGAATATGCTTTTAAGACCCTTCCCCGATTTTTGGATTTTCTTATTAAAGAATGTCACAACTGGTTTTCCAATAGTACAAAGAGACAGATTGATTACAAACAAATATACATGTTGCTTTATGAAGGTAAAACTCCAGTAAAAATAAACAAATTAGCTGGCACTAGATGGCTATCCAGGTACGAAGCTCTTATAAAAATTTTAGAGCAATGGGATGGATTAAAATTACATTTTGATATGGCTGCATCCAAAGAACGCTGTTATACTGCTGAACAATTGAGCAATATGCTCAAAAGTAAGACAAATTTGTTGTACATGACTTTTCTTGGAACTTATCTCAAACCAATCACCATGGCAAATAAAATGTTTCAAGCCACTAATGCAGACCCTTTAAAGTTGCTGGAAGAACTTAATAACTTATTATTAAACTATTTGACAATTTTGATTCCTCCAGCACAGCTAGAAAAAGCTGATAAAAATAATTTATCCAACTATGACTTTGAAAAGTACATCATGGACGCATCGTTCATGAACTTTGGTTATTCATTTAATGAAAAGTCTGAAGGTATAAGAGACCATGAATTGAAAGACGTCAAGCAACGATGCAAACAATTCCTTATAGAAATATGTAAACAAATTCAGAGAAGGCTTCCAAATAACCTGAAAACTTTAGAAAATTGCAAGTTACTAAGCCCGAAGAATGCAACCTCCCAAATAAAACCGGATATTACCAACTTAGCTAAATCTTTTAAAACTCTTTGCATTGATGTCGATTCTACAATACAAGAATGGAATGCTTTGCATCGTACAACTTGGAATTCCACACAACACACCGAAGAGTTCTGGGTTGAAGTGTATAATTTCAAAAACGCTGTCGGTGACAGGACATTTTGTCACGTAAGCAAACTGGCATTGGGGATTATGTCTTTGCCTTCTCCAATGCAGTTGTGGAACGAGCCTTCTCCCAAGTTGCCATAATTAAGGACAAGCTTAGAAACAGGTTGGCCATCAACACTGCTGAATCCATCTTAAGAGTTAGATACACAATGATGGATGGATGTTTAAACTTTCAGCCCAGTGAAAAAATGTTAAAGAAATTTAATTCGGAAAAAATGTACTCCAGTAGTGCCGATACTACAGATGTAGCGTCTGATGATTCAGAAGTGATGGCGGCTATCGCTGAAATAATTTGATAATCGTTATCAGCTTTTAAATGACCCGAATTTGAATAGTAATTTTATAATTTGTAATAAAAAATAATATTTTAATTTGTGGGGTTTTTTTTCTTCTAAACCTTAATTTTGGGGGGATATCGGTGAAGGCTTGGGGGAAAACATAGAAAACCATCTGGCAACACTGACCGCGCAGCTGCCAACGTCACACTATAATTCTATTCGTCAAAGAAAGGTTCTAACCTCAATTTACTATGAACTTACGCTTGTCTTTATTACACTAAGAGTATTTAAAGATAACTAAAACTTTCCGTATCCGCGATTTTATAATTTAACAGGTGAGTGCCGCCGACATAACTTACGTTCTATGATCTAACCGTAACTATTGATTTGGACTCAAGTTTCGACAGTAACTAACTATTGTTTTAACGGTATTAACAGTGCTCGCGTTTTAAAATGTAAGTGTCAACTGTGTAATAACTAATGCCTTTTATCTTTCAGCTTTCCCTAGCTCAGTGTACCTCGAATGTAAAGCTAAATCACTCGGATTGCTCTTATAATGAAATTTAAATTTACTGAGCTCATTCAATGGAACCACCCACAACAGCCCATTGTTGTTGACATTGAAACGGTATGTACTAACTTTCTTAACCTCACTATGTCATAATCTCATAATTTCAACTGTTAAATTATTTCTTTATTGTATTACATTTCAAGTGACATTTACTCAAATGTCTGTGTTAGCAAAACCCAATTAATCCAATGTACATTTAGTGTAATTAAAATTCACGGTGCAATGAATTTCTTCTTAATCTCCTATCAACAATGATGGTGTGTATACCTAAAGCCCTATGAGTCCCTGAAATGGTGCTGAGCTCCAACTTTCCCGAAGGAAAGTCCCTATGACGGGGAGCCCGCGGAACAGCAGAATACCTAACGTTGTGCATAAATACGTAAATAAATAGGGGACAAATTCTGAGTTTCTTAAGTACAAACCAAGCGTCAACAAGACACGCATTCACTTCGACGAGCGCTACTTAGTCGTTACAAAAGACAAACAGAATCCACTGGTGGCTGGTACGACAGTAATTTGCCGCTGAAGCCGCCACAGCTTCAGGAAGTGGAAGCCTATATCATCACGGTTGTCACCGTTAGGTGTCAGACGATATAAACGGACTTAAAGCTCAACCAAGGTACGTTATGGAGGAACAAAGTCATTTCCATTAAGTTGGGAAAAACACAGAAAAGTTATGGGTTAGTACAAAATATACGTAGGCTGAAATGAAACGCTATAAAACGATCACTCCACACTACAAGAACAAATAAGGACTTTACCGCCACAAGACCGCAAAGATTCCCTCACACAAAGATTTTCCGAATGAAAAATCAGCACTAAATATTTCACAAATAATTAAAAAACCAGAGAGTTAATCATTATTCCGCAGATTAATGATCAAGACCCCGACACTTTACTTCCTGAAGAAATACTCACATTTCTTGTAAATTAAAATTAATTCAAATTAAATAAATCAAAAACCCAATTAAAATTAATGAAATAAAATTACCCGATACTATTGACTCTAATTTGTTAACAAAATGGCGCACAGAAACTAAACCCCCGACTAGCAAAATAACGATGTTGACTCTACGAAATCTAAATCCATCTGGCTCCCGCCCTTTTTGTGTCACCTCTATTTATAGCTTCTCTCCCGGGACCTCTGGTATTTTCGCGCCAAGCGACCAAACGACGCCAAGCTTACCAAAGTCGACAACGTTGACATTGCCAGCTCTCGCTTTTTCTTCTGCCAATCCTTATCTCAAAATAGCCAAATTTTAACCGTAAAATTTATTTTTGAACTAAAATTTCCTATTTATCTTGACACTATCCTAGCTTAACTATTCTAGTAAATACGTTTCATTTTTATATTGTGCTACAACAATAATTTTCAATAAATATTTATATGTATTTGTCAAATACTTCAATTTTACCTCAACGTTTTAATTTCCTTAACCTATCTAACAATAATCTTACTTCTAATGATAATTTTCTACTTATTACTCCCTACACTCTTTGAATATAAATAGCCAATTACATACTTCTATTGTTCGTTATAAAATAGCTAATTTGCCTACAATTATAAACTGGTATCCCCAATTCGCGCCGTTTATTCATAGTTTCCTTTGTCGTATTAACGCTACTCAAAATTTGCTTATAATTTCGCCACGTTCCTACTTTAAGTCAGTGCGACAGAGTGCTTGTAATTTCATCATAACTAAATGTGTAATTACTCTGCTAATACTACTCCGTTTTGAATGAAAACTTAAATTTATAATAGATAATGAACCAATGATCTATACTACGATTACGTAATGCTTGCATTTTCGGTTTTTCTTAACTTATTTAGCTAATTTCGACAACTTGCCGTTTCCATGATGCTTCCGTTGATATTTCTTTAAATTAACATAATTATTAACATCAAATGTATCTAAGATCTACTGTAGACTAATACTAATGATTCTATTACTATATCAAGTCTATTTTTGATGATTTGTGACCATATTTCTTGTTTTAGATAAAATTTACATTTCCATTACCAAAAGCGACCTCTATAATTCCCACGTGAAACTAACTAAATAGCCTCCCAGGTTAATCTGCCGCTAAACCCAGTTCGGCATTAGTTCACTAATTTTCCATGACGCCTACCATTAATTCCTTTAATTGACCATAGATGGCGTTTCTTTACATTAATTATTATACCCGAACAACACAATTCTAATCTCCAATTAAATTTAACATTTACTCATTAAATTGACTGCTAAATTATCCTGCTTTAATTACATCGACATTCTAATCTCAATTACTCTTATTTAACTGTCTTTGTCGACATGTTTTGTTTCGAGTTTCCATCAAACCTTCATAGATGGCCCACTAACAATTTTCTACTAATTTATTCCCAGTGACGGTCGTGTGACACATCCGAACCGTTACAAACGCATCTGCAATCCCCCTGTTTGCAGGTGTCTATGGGCATGGTGATCTCTTAACATCAGGAGGACCCACTTGCTCGTTTGCCATTCAGTCGAATAAAAAAAAATCGGATAATGTGGGACATTTAAGTTTGTACGAAAAAAATCTCATTAGGTACACTCGAACCTCGAACCAACTGAATCGTGACCGTCATAGTGACATCGCATTGCTTGACAGGGAATTTATATCGAAAATACAAACTGAAAAACTAGAAAAAATGATCAGCGCTGGGATCGAACCCAGGTCCTCAGCATTTTCGTGCTGTGTGCCATACCCCTACACCACCACTGAACAGGAGTCTAGACACAAATTTCTCCTATGCACCACATATCTCAGCTTGCTTTTTTTCTTATTTAGCCACTTCAGCAGCGACACTAGCGACATCTATGTTTTAGCTCTCATCGAGAGAGGTCAACATTCCTTCGGAACTAACCGAATATATGATTTCACGGGATGACCGAAAAAGTAACAAATTTGGAGTTGAAATAAAAAATACAAAAAGACTCCAAAACCAATCATAAGGGAAATTATTATGACACTTACTGTGAGAAAGTTCTACGGTGGGTCAGGACTCAAAGGTTTACTAATGTTTCGGCGAAAACGTGTGGCAACCTGATTCATTTCGCAACTTTTCATTTCCCAACTGCTTAATATTTTCTGAAACTGTAAATATTCAGGATTCTTATAAAACGAACCTAACCTAACGTAAAGGGTTCTACACGATGGCCCTGAAATAAATCCTGAAATATTGACAGTTTCGACTGTACTATGGAGTATTGTGTAAATATCGAAATCTACGCAGACAAAGTCGCGGGCAAAAGCTAGTTATTCACAAATCATGTTAAGCTTCCGTTAACTGGCCCAAGTCTTTCCATCACTTGGATGTTTGGCTTTACCAGACGCAGATAAATCTTAAGTTTTGTATAACGGGTTTGTAACTTTTATGATCATGAGTAATTTTGATGGGTAATTTTAATTTCAATTTTGTAATTACGATCTTTACTCTTCCAGATAAAAACAGACCCATTAATCAATCAACTGCCATAGCCCGTCCACTGCTGATCATAAGCCTCCTTTATATTGCCCAACAACTTTCTATCCTTGGCTTCTCCTATCCAGGCACTCCCAATAAGGTAAGTACTTAATTTATACTTATGTGAAGGTCAGTAAATATTTTTAATTTTCGGGCAGCTAAACTCAAATAAACCACCATTTTTCGTTAATTTTGGTATATTTTTTTTTACGATTTTAGTGTGTATAATATAAGATACAATAGTTTAATGTCAACTGCTCTCACCTTTTACAAAAGATTGCTTTTTTCCTATGCAAAAGACGTTCATTATTGAAGAGTCCTGGTGCTACACCACCCGTTGCACTTCACCGTATGCATTATACGAGGATCATACATTACTTACCGTTTAAAATAAATGCAATTAACCCGTTAATTACTTGTTATTGAGTAGTACCTAACTCCTGTGGTCAACTGTGTCTTCACTTGTCTTTATTATTAGTTCCCTTCACCAAATGATGATGTTCAAGAGCAAAACCAGGTGTCCCTACAATATTTGAAGAATTCCCTCGATTTCCTTTTAGGGTTCCGTAGCGAAAATGGCAAAACGGAACCCTTATAGTTTCGTCATGTCTGTCTGTCTATCTGTCTGTCTGTCCGTCCGCGGCTTTGCTCAGGAA
>NC_133479.1:6796659-6840717 GCF_025370935.1 Choristoneura fumiferana | reverse complement strand
TTTAATTTAAGGTTTGAATTAACGATCAAATTTGTATCACACGTTATCTTGGTATTTGGGAACACAAAATGGACTAAAATGCCTTCTTACGTGTACATTTATTAGCGGTATTTATTATGTTTTTACTAAGAAGTTAACACAATTTTAATAGTACGTTGTTTCATTAAAAAAGTTGTGTAAATTTTTTACCGTTTATAATGTTAAAATAAAATGGGATTATAGTGTGGCTTACTATTGATCTAGAGTTAGAGCGTATAATTTTACCCAATCAAAATGTGAATGTTAAGCACCAGCAAACAGTGTAGATAATAAATATAACTATGATACTACTTAGTTAAACCATGACATAGCACGTATGACATTGCATCTCATTTTATAATTATAAAATGCGTAGTTTACAGTCGCGACTAGTCCCAACTATTAAAGTAAACGCATTTGTTAAGGGAAAATATATTGGAATAAAGACCAATCAACAATCCAAGAATAACAAGTCATAGCAACCGTACACAGATATAAAACACAGACTTCTATAAAGTCACTAGAAGACTCGTTTACTGGAAGTACTTTAACATTTCCTTGCCTTTTTCAAGCCAAACTGTTCACAAAGCTTAATCAATTTTGGCTTGTACAGAGGCTTCGTGAATATATCAGCCAATTGTTCTGCTGTCGGTACTTGTTCAATGACTATATCATTTTCAGATATACACTGTCTGACATAGAAGTGTTTATTTTATATGCTTAGTCTTTCGATGCTGTACCGATGGAGGGTTGTATGCCAGTTTAATTGCTGATTCATTATCAATTCGCAAAGTAGGCGTGTCAATATTTACTTTTAGATCTTGTAACAACCTTTCAGCCAAATAATCTCTCGACTTGCTTCACTGGCCGCTACTATCTCCGCTTCGGTAGACGACAGTGCAACCGTGGTTTGCTTGGAGCTTCGCCAGGATATGGCCGATCCAGCATAAAGACATAACACTCCGCTCGTAGAGCATCCGTTTGTATCGTCACCACCGTGATCTGCATCACTGTAGCATACAAGACGACTTTCGCCTTTTTTATACTCGAGACCTGTATCGACAGTTCCTCTTAAGTATCTAAAGATTCTCTTTACTTGTTGAATATTATTTTTGGTAGGGTTATCTAGGCTTCTTGATACCACCCCAAACTGCATATGCTATATCTGGTCTCGTTGCAACCATAAGATAAGCTAGAGATCCAACAGCTTGTCGGTATGGAAAATTTGACTGTTGATCAGGACATTCTTCTTTCTCCATTTCCTTTTCGCATTTTATAATGGGTGTCCCGACAGCTTTGCAGTTACTCATCCCGAACTTGTCTAGCAATTTTTGAGTGTAAGCAGCTTGATGAACCTTAATACATTCATTGTTTTGTTCTATTTCGAGCCCAAGGAAGTAAGATGGAATTTTTGTCGTTATTTTAAATCGACCTTTCAATTCATTTTGGATGAAATCATCTGCCTCTTTCTCATCTGATGCAGCCAACAGACCGTCATCAACATAGAGCCCAATTAGTATCTTATTTTGTCCACGTTCTCGGACATAGACACAGGGATCAGCTTCACTCTGGATAAAACCAGATTGTATAAGAAAATCATGAATGCACTCATTCCAGCATTTAGGCCTGTTTAAGTCCATATAGGCTTCTTTCAGCTTGCATACTCGGCCAGTTCTGTCATCAAAGCCGTCTGGTTGTCGCATATAAATTTTTCTTTGACGGTACCGTATAGAAAAGCTGTAGAAACGTCAAACTGTCTAAGCGCTAATCCTTCATTTGCAGCAATGCTTAACAGAAGTCTTATCGTACTCATTTTCGCAACTGGACTAAATGTCTGGTCATAGTCAATACCTTTCTTTTGATTGTAGCCAACAGCAACTAAACGTGCTTTGTACTTGTCGACTGTACCATCAGGATTTCTTTTAATTTTAAATATCCATTTGCAAGGTAGTGCTTTCCGATTCTTAGGCAGGTTAGTTAATTCCCACGTCTGATTTCTTTAAGGGATTGTATTTCTTTGTCCATCGCTTCGATCCATTTATCTTTTTCAGGATTGTGTAAAACTTCTCGATATGAAGATGGTTCAGGAATGGATATAGCCTCGTTAATGAACTGCTCGAAACTAAATCTTTGTGGAGGTTTAATCCGGCTTCGATCACGTAGTTGACGCTCGCCATGCACTGGCAAGTCTACGTTTTGTCGTGTCATAACATTGGGATCTATATTATTTTCAACTGTCTCATCTTCATCAAATGACTCATACTCTTCAACACTATCGTTTGTCTCTGTTTGTGCTTGTGGATGATGTTCTTCATAAAAAGTTGGAGAACTCGTTGAAGGAACAGGTAGCTCGTAGATATTTGTATCAGGTTCAGGTATTTTTGAAGTTGTATCAGTCTTCTTTTTGTCTAGCAAAGATATCTCATCAACAACAATATCTCGTGATCTGATCAATTTGAGATTCTTCACATCAAATACTCGATATCCTTCATCACCATCATATCCGATAAGTATCCCTCTTTCAGCCTTCCTGTCTAGCTTACTTGATCTCTTTTCTTTTGGAACATGCACGTAGCAATGACTACCAATAATTTTTAAATGATTTATTCTTGGTTTCTTACCGTACCAAAGTTCGTGCGGTGACTTTCCTTCTATTGGAGTAGGTCCCGTTCTATTCAGTATGTAGACTGAAGCTTTGGATATCTCAGCCCATAAAACCTTTCGGTATCTCATCATGAGCATGCATTAGTGCTCTTGTCATTTCTACAACCGTACGATTTTCGCGTTCAGAAGAACCGTTCTGTTGAGGTGTATAAGGCATCGTAAATCTTTGTCTTACCCCGAATTGTCTCAAAGTATTTCGTACTTGTTCGTTGTCGAACTCTCCTCCATTATCGGTGAGTAACTCCTGTACGACGTGTCCGCAAGTTTTAGCTTCAGCAAGAAAGTCTTTCAAGCATGCGTGAACTTCAGACTTGTGCCTCAGAAAGTAGATCCATCGATATTTTGAGTAGTTGTCTTTAAACAGAACGTAGTATCTACACTTTGAAATGGAGTATGGGAATGGCCCACATACGTCTGCGCTAATTTGTTCTCCAGATTTTGTAGCTCTTGGTCTCTCTCCGAACTTTTGCCTATGTGTCTTGCCAAAGACGCAGCTTCACAGATATCTGTGGAACTTGAGTCTAGACTCACTCCTAGTTCTCTTTGTATCAGTTTGCTACATGTCTCTTATTCTGGTGTCCTAGGCGTTCATGGTAGAGTTGAAGATTTTGTGACGTTGTCAATTGGTTAATCTCAAGTTCTGGCATAAGTGTTTTGACATTAAGTTTGTATAAACCGCCATACTTTTCACGATTTCCGATTAAAACAACTTTGCCATCAATACTTATGTTGCATGACTGAGAATTTGACTGAAAGATGCTGTTCTTAGCGTATCTTGCGCGGCTAACACAGAAAATAAATTTCTCTTAATGCTTGGAACATACCATACGTCTTTAAGGTTATTAACTCCTTATGACCTTTTATGTCAGCTTCAATTTGAATAGAGCCTTTTCCTATGCATTCGATCACCTCTCCGTTCGCCGTCAATACATTACGCGATTCTCCGAAGTTTTCAAAAGATTGGAATATGTCTCTTCTATTTGTAAAGTGACTGGTCGCACCGTTATCGACATACCAAGTGTCTTTATCAGTGATTTGATTGTCGCATGCTAAAGCCAGGCTGTCAACATGCAATATTCGCAGCTTGCTTGGGAGCTTAGGAGGTCTGCCATCCGCAATCCACTTCTGACATGATGTGACCTTGTGGAATCCCTCTCTACAATAATTGCATTTCTTTTCTTAAATTTATCCTTACTTTTCCTTTAGATCTCAGTACTAATGCTTCTTCGATGTTGTCCTTACATCCACTCGTTAAAGCTCTTTCGTGCGCACACAACTGAGTCGTCAAATTTTCAATATTTCGATCACTCTTATTCATCAACAACCAGCTAGACTTAAAGTTAAAATATTTATGGAAGGGATCCAAGATTTTGCAAATTAAAAGCATTTCCGGGAGTTCATCAATTTCCTTGTTTAAGTCGTACCATATGTTTTTAAGTGTCGAGATGTGACTTGCCATATCATTATCTTCAAGTTGAAAGCGGAAAAACCTCATGCAAAGTTCATAGCTTCGATCTTCCTTTGCCCCATCAAAAGACTGTAGCTCTGTCCACATATCTTTTGACGTTCCACATCGAATTACCTTGTTTAAGGTTTCTTCGGTCATGTTGGTCGTAAGGATAAGCAATGCATGACTGTCGAGACTTTGGTACTTGTCCGAATCAGTCTTATATTTTAATAATTCCTCAGATGACGCCTTCGCCGCAGGCGGATCAGGCTTTGTCGCTATACCTTGGATTATATCTAGCGTACCTGGTATGCTCCGCAATAGCAACGAAACTTTGTATTTCCAGGTTTGCCAGTTGGTACTACCTTCGAGTCGTCCAATCTCGAATTTAATGTTTGAACCCATTTTCGTTCGATTTGATTGTTCCGCGCTCTTTGAAAAAATAGACCGTTATCCGGTTTAAGCTTTAAATCTTATTTTTGCGCTCTGCTACCATATTAAAGAAATGCATTTGTTAAGGGAAAAATTGTTGATTTGACTTTATTCCAATATATTTTCCCTTAACAAATGCATTTACTTTAATACCAACGCAGTACCTAAATTACCATACAAGGAGTAAAGAGAGTGAAAATAGTATATTGTACGAAAATTGACACTAAATGTCTATTGAAAATTGTATAGATTCTATTTCTTAAAAAAACTATGAAGTGGAAAATTTACATACGAAGTTATTTTGAACATGAAACTACCGTGAGACTCACTCATATTAAATATAATGACCCGGATAACTCACGCCTTAAATCGAGTTTAGCTCGACATGTTTCGGCATGTGCACGTGTTGCAGCAGCCGCTGAGTCGCGTTGCTCCGAAGACGAAGGGCTACGGATTAGCCCGAAACATGTCGAGCTAAACTCGATTTAAGACGTGAGTTATCCGGGTCATTATATTTAATACGGTCACTACCGGGTCATTATTTTTTTTTTAAGTATTTTTACTGCTTTATGGTGTGCAATAAAGAATATTTGTATTATATTGTATTGTAATACGAAGTTATTGTCATATTCGTGCAGTTGCGGCAAAAATGTGACATACGAAGAAAATTGTGCAGTAATTATTTTGTTACTTTACAAGTATTGTATTACTAGCAGTTGCCGCCGACTTGAGATAAAAAGCTTGTATTAAAGATGTAATTCTAACAAAGCCCAATTTAATATTTTGAGCTCACGCACTTGTTATAATTAATTCAGTAAAACAAGTTAGGTACATGGTTGTGCAAATATCTTGCATTTAAAAGCACTCAAGTTGCAAGGTTATATATTATCTCTTCTAATTGCAGACCCAAGTATTGCAAATATTTAATAATACTATCGCTGTTTGTCTGTAGATATGATTTTTAATTGGTCTTTGGGGGGGGATTTAGTCTTTGAGTTGAAAATAAGTAGGTAGTGTTATTGTTACAAATGTATTAATAGGCCAAGCGTGAGTGAGATTCGCACACAAAGGGTTCCGTGCCATCATACAAAATTTTAACACTTTTATTTTTGTACGATTATTTATTAATTTATACAAATGTATTCACCAAAACAATAAATATAAGTAATAAAATACTGACTAAAAATTGTAGTCAACTATAATAAATATAAAGATGCTACTCCTTTTTATATGATTTGCTGTTATAGTTTATTAGCCGTTGCAAATGTTTTTATTTTAAAGAAACTACGGTACTTTTTTTATTTAGTGCGCAGATCCACATAAGTAATTTTTTTTAGCCGCGATACATCAAAATATTTCAACAATACTTATGCCTACAGAATTTTCTCTCATAGTTTTATTAAAACTATCATATCGTATTGTTACTTATATTTCAGTAGACTTCTAAGACATTATACTCACATAAAATGAAATATCCCGATGCACCAATTTCTATACGAGTATTATTTTTTCACTGCCTAATTTATTATCACTGCTTTTCCCTGTTAATGAATTATTTCACTTCCGATTTTCCCAACATGCGCAGCGTAGCGACACAGGAGATATTTCTTCTTGTGTGATAAAAATACAACTATATCTTACAGATTACGTGATATTATTTGAATAATGATAAAATTGAGCTACAGCTGAGCACAAGTTGTGCGAGCCGAGTGTCACTACGCACTGTCCCACTGGATTTATTCAATTGACTTTAATGGAATAGGTAATTTAAAGCAACCTATATTTATGTAGGTGTTTCAGTTTTCAATTGTGACATATGTATCAATTGTTTGGTGGCCGGAGACGGTAGATACTACGACGGTACAATTTGCACACTTTTTTGTAATGAAACAAGGAACTGTTTCAAATTGTGTGAATTTCTATAATAAAAACATAATAAAATACGCTAATAAATGTACATGTAGGTATTTTTAGTCCATTTGTGTTCGAAATATCGAGAAACGTGTATTACAATTTGACCGTTAATTCAAACCTTAAATTATAATTTCCAAATTATATGAATGTGTTGCAAAATACTTATATTGTATATTTAGGTATACTATACAATAAATAAATAAATAGATATCATGGGACGCTTGACGTCAAATGAACTACTTCAGAACTAAGCAAAGCTTGTACCATATGTACTATGGATTTAGGCAGCGGATAAACATGTCCGACCGACTTGCACTTGGCCGAAGTTTCGGATATCAACTACCTGTTTCTTAATTTTCCTGCTTAAATGTTTAACTTAAACTAGTTTTCAGGCACACGGGCAGTGAATTTGAGTTAATAGTTCTTGTATCACTATTTAACTTTGAAATTAGTTAACTTTGACTTGTTTAGTACCTATTTCTCCTTGAAAACTCGATAAGCAAACTAAAACATTATTTCATAATCTCCGAGCGATAAGAAATCTTCCTCGGATGACGAATAAATTGAATAGAATTTATCGAGTGCATGAAAACTGATAAGGATAAAGAACTAACGTAATTGATAAAAAAAAATATAACCTACCGATTCACGTTTCTACTCAAGGTAACAATTTCTGAATATAGCTGTTTCGTTCGAAAATTTTCGGACTGCTAGTTTGACGTTAGAATCACTCAGTCGAAGAATATTATTTTGCAAGCTGAGGGCCTACTCCGAAGTTCGAAAATCGAAGTTCGTATCGTACCGTCCCTCTCGCTCTCGTATTAAATAGTATAAGTGTCAGAGGGACCGAACGACACGAACTTCGATTTTCTAAGTTCGTAGAGCCCTGCTGAAGTGGTAATGAGAAAGTCGCCTCCCTCGACAATGGGCATGGAACACCCAAAAAATCTGAATACAAATTTACACCCTTATATTATAAGTAAAACAATTAACGGGCAACGTAAAAATCAGACATGTCTATCAATGAGTCATTCATTTATTTCAGAGAATATGGTACAATATAAGTTAGTAAAAAGTGTTAGTTCAGCATATTCTGCTAGCATCGGTGTAGAAATATTACAATGATTTGATACTTCTATCATTAAGTACAATAAAATAAAAATAATGACCGTTTTCAGGTTTACTAATGTTTCGGCGAATAACGTTTGGCAACTTGTTTCATTTCGCAACTTTTCATTTCCCAACTGTTTAATATTTCTGAAACTGTAAATATTTCAGGATTTTTATAAAACTAACCTAACCTAACCTAAAGAGTTCTACACGATGGCCCTGAAATAAATCCTGAAATATTTACAGTTTTAGAGTTTGCGAAATGAAACAGGTTGCAAAACGTTACGTTGCGAAAAGGCAGTACTCGCCGTTTTCATGAAGATAGACAAAAATATTTTTATTTATCTATAAAATACAATTTGCTCAAACTAATTAAATATTATTTAAAAATTCAGGAAGCAATCATTCAATCTTGTGCTATTTGTTTATAGATTTGTAATCGTTCGATGAAAGCCGTTGGATTACTGATGCTATATGCAAATAGATAGCGCCATTATCTATCGTTATTTTTATTTATAATGGAGCAATGTGATAAAATATTCATGGTCGGAGCACACACGGACGGATTCGATTCGTGAGACCACGGCCACTGCAATTTGGTCGGGAAATGTCTAGGTAATTTTTTAAGTAATTATTGGTGTAATTTGTCGCAAGATATTATTATTATTATTATTAAATAGTTCGTAATAAAGAGTGCCCCGCAGGCTCGCGTCCCCATACACACTTAGTTTCTTTCTAAGTTACAAGCAGCCCTACGGATCAAAACGCAACTTTGCATAGTTTGTTCTTCGTCACATTGAATATGAACGAAAACTAATTACAAACATCGTAATAGCTGCTCCCATTATAGTTGCAAAGTTGCATTTTGATCCGTAGTGCTGTTTGTAAATTAGAATGACACTACGTTTGTATGGGGACGCGAGCTTGCGGTGGACTCAAAAGTTCTGAGAAATATATTAGCTATGAACTTACTCGTACTTACACAGGCACCGCTCTCAAAAAAAATAGATGACATGTTTACTTTACATTTTTAAATACCTATAAAAATCCTTGTAGTTGCTTTGAAAATAGGTTTAATTTTATTATATTTATTAAAATTGAAAAAAATTGAGCTCTATCTCACTTAATGGTAACTGCAGGTGGGGCCGAAAATGTAGTTGCCCCCTGTTTAATTTAGTGTAAGTATAGTGTAAAGAAAAAAAAAACAATAAGCAGCAATATTATGATTAATATGAATTTACTATCCATCACTGTCAGTTACAATTGCTCACTTTATTATATTATGGTGCCGTAGCTATACGTGGAATTTTATTTCCGTCGTAAATTTCAATGTTTTAATTGAATGAGACCGCTTGAAGTATATTCAACTAACTAAATTGAGTGTAGTAGGTATTTATAAATTATTACATTAAGAGCCTAAACCCTTCGTTCGTTCTATTTAAACTTCGTTCGGTACTTATGTAGCTTTATAATGTATTTATTAAATAAACGAATAAGTTATTATTTCATACCTAAAATAATTAAAATTCAATTCGGAACTTAATTAACGCTGTGTATGATACTTATAATAAATGACTATGTATTTACCCAATATAAATTTGTTTTCGACTCTACTTCGACAGTGACCGTATTTATTTATAAGAATTATAAGCCATAATACTTAGCTAAGAAATACACTCAAGATAAATATTCCGACTCACTAGCTTATGTTTTATTTTAACCGCCAAAGAACTTTCCACTGTTCCCCGATTTCTCAAACGGCAGGACCGATCCGAAGTAGTAGATTCTGCGACAAGTGCATAAAATGCGCCATTTTACCCGAGTAATTTTGTCTCGTTGCTTTCCATCGCGAAATATTCTATTTTCAAGTTTATAACTGTTTTTAGGTCACTAATCTGAAATAATTGTTGTTATTTTTTATATTTTTGACTAATTAGGTATTGGAAAAAAATACGCATTTGGAGCTCTATTATTTTTGTTAGTTTTATCAGCATATTCGATCGAAGTGTTATTTGGCACGCATATTACAACCAGTAGGAAAGTTTCCAAGGTTGTGTCAGCCCCTAGTTTAATTATGCGGCAACCTGTTGCTCCCCCTGCAACCTGACCTATCCCAACAACAACCAAAACCTGCAACTATTTTCATAAAGGAGTAGTGATAGTGACCTACTCACATTGCCTATGGTGTATGTTTCTAGGTGAAACAGATCGTCACTACTTTGAAAAAATCTTGTATCTCAAATCAATACGTCAGCAAATTTGACCCTTAAAGCAATATTTATTAAGTTCACTCGGAAAGATCATCGATTTTGAGATACCAGCTTTTTTCAAAGTAGCGACGAGGTCTAAGTAATTAGTTCCAAGGACTTTTTGGGTTAAATAAATTCATTTTTGGGTAGGTATTTAAAAGAGTTTAACTTGACCTGACTTATTATTAAAATTTTATTTTCACTTCTCATGCTCGTAAAGTTAGTGTTTATGCTGTATCTAGGCGACATAATAGTACATTGTGTCTTAAGGGCGGTAAATAAGGAATTACGAACGAGAGTCTATTAGAAGCCCGAAGTCGAAGACTGAGGGCTTTAATGAGTCGATGTTCGTAATTCTAGTACCGCCCGTGCGACATACAATGTTTTTCATCACATTTGCGAGTATAATTTTATATTTCTAAAAGAAAAAATATAATTGTTCCAAATATTGGCGATACCTTATGCTGCGCTCTTGGCAGCGTCGCCCTCCCCCTCCCTCAGCATGTGCCTGAGCCGCGTGTGCATGTGGTCCTGCTGCTGCACCATGCGCAGCAGCGCGCGCGCGCGCTTCAGTTCGGGCACTGACTCATTTACCGACCTTGGGCTTCATGAAAAGAAAATTTGTACGGGCAGTGACTCATTTACTGACCACGGGTTTCATGACAAGCACATTAAGGTCGAGGGTTTTATTTAGGGGGTTGCAATCAAGGTAGCCTTCATGTTTTGACACTGTTTACGAGCAAGTGTGATGAAAAATAATTTTTTATGTTCTAGTACATAAAATAAAATCTTCGTCTAATACCAACTCAAGACCAAGGTAATCAGGTGTCAACAGCCACAAACAAAAAAGTTTCTAAGTATATATTTTTTTTTATAATTTTTAATTTATATAAAACTAAAAATCAATCAAATCAATCATAATAAATCAGTAAAATTAAAATAATGGAATTATTATAATAATGCATAAAAAATAAAAGGTACATAGAAAGTGAGTCATTGTTTCCACTGTTGCTATTTCATTTCCTCGGCATCGAAGTGAAAAGCAGAGTGTAAAACTCTAGCATTAAACCCATTTTCCCCTCGGCGTATCTATCCACCCTCGCCGTACCGGCTCGGGTGGCTATATGAACGCCTCGGGTAAAATGGCTCGCTTTATGCTCTTGTTGTACAATCTACTATTTTTGGCTCTACATTGAACTATCTGTCTTTATTTAGCTATTGTGTCTCTAGTTACTTAAATAAATAAGAACCTAAACAATATAAGTACAATAAGTAAGACAGTAAAGTTAACAGTAGGCGAAATTTTTTAAAGTATTTCGCGTGTTTTGTGATGCATTCGTCATGCTCATGCCTTTCGATCCGTTGTTTGAACAAAGGCTGACCAGTGATGTCTCCATGCATCAATGCAAATGTGCTTTGAATATTGGCTTAACGTACGCAACTCCACTGTCAGAAAAGTGCTGCAAGTGAAATTTTAGTGTGCGGTTTATAGCAAATTACTAGAAGCTATTACTAATACCTAGATAGTAGCATCTACCGTCATACTTTTGTTCATAATGCACGCCTTAAGATAACATGGGTATTTATAAGGCTAACAGTTTGAAGGGATTTGGAAGACTCATTACGTAGGTATGCATCAGATCCTTTTTAAATATGTATATAAAATTTACCTCTCGTATGCAGATAGTAAAAACCTAAACCTGCATTCTAGCCCCTTTGTCTCAAATAATACCAATTCTATAGGTTAAAATAATGCTAGAAAAAGATATTCTTCTTAAATTCGGCGAGAAACTGAGCCAAAGTATCTAATACGAAATATTATTAATGTTAAGCCGAAATCTCCGAAAAAGGGCCCTTCATATCCTTTTTCTCAGGAACAGCCGATATTCCAAATGCAGTAAAATGTTAAAAATGCATGTACAAAAAATGCAACTTACTAATTATAAATCCACATATGAATGAAAAAGTATACCTTTTGGACACAGGTTGCCACAGATAAGATAAGGTTTCTCATAAGTTGGAGGCATGCCGTAAAGTTGTAAAAATTGCCGGCGGGGCCGGTCCGTGCCAGGTAACAGGAGGTACGGCCGCACGGTGGGCTGCCGCTCACTGAGAGGGGACAAATTATTAATCCTTTGGATTTTTTCTATGAAATCCTAAATAAAGTGCGTGAGCAGCTACTGAACCAGTGGCGAAAAATAAGTGCTAAGCAGGTTGGTAGCACTGATATTAATTTTTTCAGTTGTAATTTTAGTTTTATTTTTTCATATGTACCTAAAATACGCCGAGTGTTGTATTGGGACTGAGAATGATATTTGTAGTTTTATGTATTTCAAGGCTCAAGCAAAAAAAATGCAATTAAAGTGTTGGTGTCGGTTTTTTCTTTCGCTTGTTGTAGTACTGACGTCTGTACGTCTGACGCAATAGGCAAAATCTCTTTCTTAAAAGTGTTTGCTTGAAACTTCAAAACAAGTTTTTTTTTTGCAATTAAGATCAGAGATAAACAAATTTGACTGACACGACAATTAAGTAGGTATAATATGTAGCAATCTGATACAAGTAGGTAAAACGTGGCGTGACTGATACAAGTATGTACATAGTTATGAAATTAAGTAAAATCAAAATAAACTTGATTTGTTAGAACAAATGTCGTAAACCATCCACTTACTTGGCTCATTCATTACAGTCATTATACTACCTATACACGTATACTATAAAATACAAAGATTGAACGCCTGAGCAGTGGTCTAAACTTTCATTTTCTGACGAATTTAATTTGTAATTTTTGGGGGTAGACGTCCTCAATATATTCGACGACAAGTAGGTGAACGATAGGCAAAACTATGCGTGATGCCAACAGTGAAGCACGGTGGAGGATCAGTTATGGTTTGGGGATGCTTTGCGGGTGATAAAGTTGGTGATCTCGTGAGAGTTGATGGCATAATGGATATGAAACTGTATCACACATTTTGCAACGTCACACTTTTCCATCCGCAAAACGAATTGTTACTTGACGAAACGAATTGTGTATTGTGGTTTTAAATTAGAGGGTTAGCTTTGTTTTTACTTGTAATAAAAGATTATTAAATAATTTCATAAATAAATGCGTTAAAACTTCATTTAACCGAAATCACAGAGCGAACTTAAACTTGTGACCGGTACTGTACATTTCGTTAATGTTTATAAGAGCTTTTACCTAATCTATTTTTTAATTAAATAAATGAGTATGATTGCAAATTTTAATTATTTCAATAATTATTATCGACCTGATAAATTATGCACGATATATATACGTACTTACATAGTCACGCACCAGGTTTTTGAATTTTGAGGACATTTCTTTAATCGATCCATGGCTTAGTTTAGTGACTGTTGGTACTAAAAAGCTGTACGTATGCATGGATGTGTGTATTAATTACGCGAACCGTATTAAAAAAAATTTTACGATACCACTAACATAGGGATACATCGAGGTGTTAAAGAGTTTGTACAGCAGCGCCACTATGTCGATCCGGTTGCAGGACGAGAGTACACAACCATCCAACTGCAGCGAGGGTGGACAGGGAGACGTTATTCTCCGAAACTTTCACAAATGCGTTGGAGGACGTTTTCAAGCTCTTGGAGGAACAGGTTCGGCATCAATATCAACGGCGAGTACATCACCCATCTTCGTTTTGCCGATGTATAGTCATAAGGCGAGTCGCGAGGGCTTAATACTGCTCAGTGACTCAGTATCGTCTCCCAACAGGTGGGTCTTAAGATGAAAATGGACAAGACTAAAATCATGTCAAATGTCCATGTCACACCCGTCCGGTTATCGTTGGGAACGATGTACTCGAAGTTGTTGACCACTATGTTTACCTTGGACAAGTTGTCCAGTTGGGTAGTCCAACTTCGACAAGAGGTCGCCGAAGAATCCAACTCGGATGGCAGCGTTCGGGAAACTTCGTGATGTCTTCTCGTCCAATATTCCGCAGTGCCGAAGACTAGAGTCTCGACCAGTGTGTGTTGCAGTGAACTTATGGCGCTGAACGTTGCCTTGACTGTTGGCCTCTTAGAGAGGCTCCAAAGTCACGCAACGAGCTATGGAGAGAGCTATGCTGGAGTTTCTGCGCGATAGAATCCGAATACGAAATTCGTCGAAACTAAAGTCACTGACAAGCTGGAAAAATATGCAAATTGAAGTGGCAATGGGCAGCCACATCGCTCGAAGAATGATAACCGTTGGGAGAAAAGTCCTCGAGTGGCGACCACGAACCGGAAGACGAAGCGTTGCAGGCCTCCCACCAGGTGGACTGACGACATCGTGAGAGTAGCGGGAAACCGGTGGATGCAAGTGGCAGTTTTCGTTCATTTGGCGTTCTAAAGGGAGGCCTTTGTCCAGCAGTGGACGTCTTCGACTGATTGATGATGATATGACTAACATAGGCTTTCTTTCGGGGAGAAAATGCAGTTACGCATTCCGCCCAGCCGGGGACTGGGACGGGTATATGGGACTCCCGGAGCAGAGGCCCGGCCTACCCACTAAAAACTCCCGGAAATTCCCCTCGCCGCATGGCGGAAGGGCCACAGGAACACTTGGTCTCTTTGCGACCCCGCCAGAAACAGGTGTTGACCCAACTTCTCGACTTTTTTTTCCATACAGTCTGTTCTCACCTTAACGGCCTCAACTTCTTCGTTGTTGCAAGCCCTTCAGACCTCTAAATCTAACCTTCTCTATACGTAAAGTTGAACGCTTTCTAGTTTATTCCATAGTATGGGGTATTGTAACATAAACCTTATATTAATCAAAAATAGATATTTACTGGTTTACTAAAACCACATAAACTTAAACAGTTTATAACAAACATAAAGGAAACTATGATCTATAGTAAGCTCTCCTAGTTTTCAAGTAATAATCGGTAAATTTTTTAGTCTTAGCATCAATCGTCAGGGATAATACCTATTATCACATTTTAATTGTGCTACTTAGAATAATTATTTTATTTTCTATTCACTCGATTTTCGGTAAACTCAGCCCAGTGTGCGCACATGATCCGTTCCTCCTACAATATCGTGTGTCTTTGTCTTGCGTCATCGCACCGTCCCTGTCGCTCCACTCAGTCAGTCACCGCGGAGCGCTAGCCATTCACAGGTGTGCCGAGCCGTCCGCAAAAAATGTTCAGCATTTTCGTAAACTAAGACCAGTTTATCAACAAGTTTAACATAAACTTATTCGATATTGGAGAATCGTGATTGTTTGAATGGATCGAGTGTTGTTCTGTTAAGTGTACTAAGTGTTGTTTCGAAACAGTGACAACAAGTTTTCTTGTGTTGTGTGTACGGTCCTTGAGTTGGAGGCTTCGCTGGTTCCGTTTCTTTTTCGTTTTGGAGACGATTAGAGCCGAAGGTATGCGCTTTATCTTTTTTCTACGTTCTTTCATCACAAAACGTTTTGTAGGTGTCTTAAGCCTGATGTTTTTTTCTCATTATTTGATGTAGTTTGTCATCACACAATAACAACCCTAACATATGCATTTTTTTAATTACTTAAAAATTTAGCAACTTGCTGTCGTCGACGGAATCTTAACAGTGTCTCTTAATTTGGTCCTTTGAAGCCAGATACTTCATAACCTATTTAACGATAATAGTATAAATGATAAAGTTTTACTGTAGCTTTTTCCCGCGACTACATCTGGGATGAATTCGTTTATCGCTATCTGGCGGGAACTAGCAATTTTTTGAATTAAAATCTATCCCAGGATCTCACTGTCTCTACCCTCGTAAGTCCTCGTGTACTTCCCAAAGTACAAATCAATTGTAAGAATAACTATCGAATTTACTTGGAGGAGTACACTTTTTTTAACCAAATACCAATATCAATTTAATTTAATATCAATTTAAAATTTATGCAACTAATTTCCAAAATCGCAAAACTAAGAATTCTTGGCTCTATCTGTAGAACTATGTATGATAAACAAAGTCAGGACTTACGAGGCTATATTAAATTTGTGAAGAAGTAATAGACAGACAAACAGACCAATTGACAGACAGAGTTACTTTAGCATTTATACCTAATAGGATTTAGAAGGATTAGTATTACATACTTTATCAAAATCATATTAAACAACTACCTACAGCCAGGTAAATTATTCGTATTCAAATAATCATCCAATTATGTTTTGATCATAGAGCCAATTCTAACGTTATAAAGCTGTAATAAAAATAGATCAAAACATCCGTAGAGTTGTTTAAAACGTTGCCAAACAAAATGAAATTTGGACTACGAATTCTCATTTTAGTTGTCTACAAAATAAGAGCCAAATTGTGTGGAAAACGAAATTGTATTCGCTTTTAAAATCATCAGGTGCTTCTATTGTGGGGAAGCAGTCAAGTGCAACGGGATTATAAAATGGGGAGCCAAATGTTGACGCTACCTGCTGGTTCACTATACGTACGGTACATAGTGTCGGAACGAAAATAGTACCTATTTGCAACTGAAACCGACAGCGAATTTCGGTTTGTGTTTCAATTTCGTCCGAAACCAAAACTAAATCACTATTCGAGGGAAATTTTAGCATATAATTTTTAGCTTTTGTAAATATGTATTTGGGTCCATAGAAGATATTATAATTGTTTTGTCTAGCTTTTAAAAAAATACCATCTATGATGGGGAACAACAGTGTAACTACGACTAATTAGAAAATGAGTGACTGGCGGAGTCACTCACAAACGCTGCACAAAAGCTTTTGAACCTGGTTTCTGTTTCGGTACTACTTTCGGCAGACTTTCTGCTGAAATTAAATTTAAACCGCAACTCCAATTTAACTCAGAAACTTACCGAAACCAAATCTTAGATCGGACACACGTAGCATCTCAGGCTCATTCACGAACAAAAAAAATGAAAATGATCTTAAGTGTCATTAAAATAAATTCTAGTTAGTTCTTTGATGTAGGTAGTTATTTAACTTTAAAACAATAAGAATAATATCCGCTTCAATTTGATTATACAATTTATACCTTCTTTACACCTTTATGGAAATGATTTGGTACCTATGCGTAAACTCTTGTTATACCACAATTCCCTTCACTGACTTTCTCAAAAATGTATAAGGTGGTGTTATGTTATAGGTACATACTTTAATTCTGGATTTAATGTTTTTTGTGCATGCCTAATTAAAATTTGAAAGTTTGGTTCTCGGATTACGATAATTAGTGCATGTCTACCTCAAAAGTCAGTGGCCACTTATGCCGTCGTATGAGTAAATACTATGTTTCATAATATCCAATGGTTAAAATAAACTAAATTGTACATTATAATAATAGATACATCTCTTACTACTTAGATTTTGAGAGCGGCTAGCAAAAAAAATTTTAACATTAATTTATAATTTCAAAGTCAAACCGCAATAAAAAATATATGTGCAATGAGTCTTAATTATAATTTATCTTAATAACATATTTATAACAAATACAAAACGAGTTTCGCGCAAGTATTGCATCAAAAAAAATGAAGTTTTAAGTTCTAATCACCATTGCAATTACCACAACAAATTTTTCACACACCATTAACAATTTTACAATAACTAACAATATGTAGAATGAATAGCAAGAATTTCATATGGCTGTACGTGATGTCCGCAATGAATTTCAAAATCCGATGTCCGTGACCGGATCGCATCGCAGTTCGCACCACTGTGCTTGTGTTCATTTGTCAAGCGCTGACTCTGACTCACAGCGAGTACCGAAGTGGAAAATGTTACGGACGTCACTGACAAAAAATGCATAACGAAACGTTATGGCGTAGTCAGCTAAAAAATATAAACGGGTTTTATTTTATTACGTCGTATAGCATTTAGATTAATTTATTAATTATTACGATTATTACGCTATGAAAATACTTACGAATAAAAAATTTAAGTGAATGAAAATTAGGTCTTTATTTAACTACTTAGTTAGACTTAGTTAGATACATACCTACCGATCTAATACTCGTAAAAGCGTATTTAAAATATAGTTATTGCGTTTAAAAATGTTGCTGCCACTGGAATATAAATAGTGGCATCTATCGTATCTAGTCGCATTATTTTCGAATGTCATTTTATTTGTCATAATTGTTGTAAGTAAGTCATCATTTTTTCCCACCGAATCCTTAAATACTTAACAAGATTTTTTCAATATCTTACTTATAATCTTACTTATAACCTAAGTAACAAAAATGTTGTGCAGATTTCATAGCACAAAAAAAATACAACCGAATTGATAAACTCCTAATATTATGAAGTCGGTTAATTATAGAGGGACGTGAACAGCACTTAACTACCTACCTGTTCAAAGATCATTTTCTTTTTATTCCAATCAAAAGCATGCCAGCAGCTAGTATTGTTCGTAATCGACTTATTTCTTGTTTTTGTTGCCAAACGATCACCAATTGTTAGTTATAGTTACGTAAAGATTGACGATTTCTTTAACGAAAATTCTAACTGCCTTACTAAGGCGACCATTAACACTTGGTTACGTTAAGTCTACCTATTTTTTGTATGAACCATCGACGTAAATGTAATTATTAAATATTTGTGCATAAAGAGAATCTTAAAACTTGAAACGTTTTTGAAATTTAGTTTCTCTAGATCTAATTATCTTTATACCAAATATCATTTAAATCCGTCCAGTCGTTTTAGCGCGAAAGAGTAACAAGCACACACACACACACGAACGCAAGCACTCCAACCAGAGCTTGAAATCGGTACCAAAAAGATACCGGTATACACGTTGTCTTCAAGTTTTAACACCGCTGTAAAGTTTTCCATCGGAATTTTGGGTTCAAAGTAATATCACGTCACGCCTTTGACCGGTACTTTGAACATCGATCAATTAATAGAAATATTTATTTGACAACCACATAAACAAAATCCTGAAAAACATTTACAGTGATGTTCAGTCAAACTATCTGTTCAAATACCTATATACCCGTCGTGCAGAGGTTGTCCATGCGTGGCGGTGATTGCTTCCCATTAGGTGACCTGCATGCTCATTTGCTCCCTCTTACAAAAAAAAACACTAAAAACCAACCTGTACAGTCACCTACATAAATATCTGCGACAGCTGCGCGTGCAAAGATATCCAATACGTCCTACCGGCCCTAGAAATAGAGTCGTATCAGATATTTATGCACGCTTTGTTGTGGTAAATATTGGTGCTAGTGGCTGTACGATAGGGCCAAGGTTTGATACTGGTATCAATAATACCGGTACCAGAGCGATACATACCTATTTCCCACTATTTTCGTACCAGGTTTAAGCCATGCTAACCAATGGCTTCGCGTCGCAGCGCACGCGCACGCATGGCTTATAAACTCCGCGGCTAGTTTGTAAACATTCGGCTACTCTCCACGGAGATGGTGTCCGTGTTTTTCAACAAGAATTCATTGACTCGATTTCTGAAGGGGTGAATTCAAAAATAGCTAAACAGCCCACTGTTATTATACTGAGAGGAAAAAATCTGGCCCTCTAATGTATGCAGTAATAGGTAAATTTGGATGGCCCAATTTTGAGCCGCTGACTTAAAATATACAAGTAGAAAAAATAGTTCTGCTGTTCAATTATTTTCGAGTTCACTAGGAAACATTATTTTTGGAAAAGGTAATAGATAGAAGTATAATTGTATTTTGATCTACGATACGACTACAGCAAGACGCTAAGAGTGGGAAGAACAGATAAAAGACGACTTTACATTAGGACCACCTAGAGGAGTCCTAGAAAATGAATCAGTAAACCTTGGATATTTTCCTCAATAACAGTTTAAATACATTATAATAACATACTATGTTTTACTAGCTGTAGCCCACGACATCGTCTAACAGGCTATAAACTACAGTTTGACGTGCTTGAAATTTAAAACCTTAAAAACGTGCATGTCTTCCTTACCAGCCAAACATGCCTATCTGAATAATACAGACACTCACAGCATCAAGATAAATAATATCATCTACATTAAAGTATTTGTTAGCCTAACTCTTGAAGTTTACGAGTTGCGATAAAGCCAAAAAGTCGTCAAAGTAAAGATAGCAATGGAAACAGAAAGAACTCTACTTTCTCACAGCTTGTCTAAACACTTGGACTTTTTGGGTCAAAGCAGTTAGTTTCAGTACTGCGATTACGATGCTGATAAAGAAAACGCAAACTATGGACATGAATGAAAATACAACGACAAACAAGCGATTTATTCATTTTTTCTCGAAAATAAATATAAGAATGAGTTAACAAAAGACCTTAAACCACGGCAAAAATTAAGTATCCATTAATTTTTAGAAGTACCTGCTTATTAGGTATTAACTATGAGGTAGGTACATCATTCGATTCGTTTGGGAGAGGGCGGGTAATAACTGAATGGAATTACTCATATTGGCTAAGTAGGTACATAATATATCCACCCATTCAGGCAATACGTAACAACAATTTATTTTCCTTTTCTATGATCCTGAGATTTTATTTCACACTCCAACCTTACAAAGTTCTTGACACTCCAAACACGCCGCTAAGACATTCATCGGCGAAGCTTGGCACGTCGGAGAAAATGAATTACGAAGCGAACTGCGTGCTTCCCAGTATTACAATACCCCAAGACAATACAAGGCAAGACAATGGAAATTCTCTGATGTTAAATTTCTTTCCTTTAATAACATTACTCGGGGTCAGGGCTTTCATTCGGGACCGACTACGTTAGTAATAGGACATGATATGACACCGATCCTTTGCGATAGATAAGTCTATAGCGTTGGAACAAATTAATGAACGACGACAAACGAACAATATGGATACTCAATATAAAAACAAACTCGGATTACACGCATTTAGGATCAAATGAGGGTATTACAATGACAGTACTCGTACAGTAGTAATGAGCAACTTGTTGGGAAGAGGGTAGATCGGTTACGTCCGATTTATTTTTCTGACTGACAGCATACCCACACCCCGCAATTCTCCAGTCGTCTCGTGATCATGGCGCATGCAACTGTGCCGACATATCGAGCTTCTCTAAAATCAAGGTACGCAGAACAAAACCTGAATTGAAATCGTAAAATATTACAACGATTTCCAGCTTACCGGAAATTAATTCCTCAAAACGCTTTTAATAGATATTATTTGATTGGCCTATAACAACATAAAAACAACGCGCACCATACGAATGATTTAAAATTCAAAGTTTGATTGTACCTAAAGCTCTGTTTAATTATGTTTTCGATATAATTACTCGTAGTACCTGTAAGAGAATGACCAAATTCAAAGCCTTTTAAAACCATTATAATGATAAAAATACTTTATTACAAAAACAAGGTAATATAAAACTAAAACTAACTTATGTAAGGCTAAAAACCTAAATTTATTACAAATATATCGCTACTATAGAGCAGCAGCCCGACACGATTATATTGGGAGCCATAGTTATACTTATATACAGTATACATAACATATATCCATAAGCAGCTGGTTAGTGCACTATGATGAGGTTGTAAGTAATTTTATTTACCAAAAACCTTCTGACGCAGTCTCCGAGGTCGACCACCTCCCACTCTTTGTCCCCAGTGACGGCGATCGCATGCTCAAATGAAGACGAATTGCTTCATTGATTTCAAGTCTTTTGGAACACTAAAAGTGATAGTCGCTTATCTGGGGGCACGGCAGTACCCCCGCCAAGTCGAGCTAAAAAAAACAAAAGGAACGGCCGTACCATACTTTTCTTGAAGCCATTCAGGCTATTTTGAATATTACTATCATTAAATAATTATTTTTATGCCACAATCGTATACATTAGGTGTTGCGGATTCCATGTCAGCTAGAGAGGATCCTGGCGTTTCGCAGAAAATACTTTTCGTAAATTATTAATTTCCCAAGTGTTTCATTTAGACGAACGATTTTTTCCCTGAATCTTTATGTTGAGAACCCTATAGGTTAGGTTTGTTTTACTCGTATAACAATCCTGAAATATTTACTTACAGTTTAAAAAAATCGTTCGTCCATATGAAACAATTGGGAAACATATCTTTGTCAAAAATTAGAAAACCCAGCTAGCTGGAGCTATGTTTGTATTCAACTCGCGCTTATAAAAAAGTCCTAAGAAACCTGAGATTTAAAAGGTCTTATCATAGTCAGTCACAGTTACTCTTAACACCGATAGTCTCACGATTAAATGGTTTAAACACAGTTTTAACACTTTTTACATCCCCTGAGTGTGTATTGTGCCGCGTCCCGGATGTATTGTATACAATCAATTAAGAACAATGTGAAATTGTCATCGGCACCACACCAACAGCCATGGGAAATATCTCACCGTAAAAACTAAGCTCCTAAGAAAAAATACTAATTTTAAATGTTTGAACCTGCGACCCAGGCGTCTCATGCCATGCTCTGAAGACTGAGCCATAGACAAACCATACTGTAAAGGTAGGTAACGTATTGATATTCTTTTACTTTACAACCCAATGCTTGTTTGTTCGAGTAACATTTTTTCAGAGCTAATCTTGACCACTTCTAATGATCGAATTTCGCATTGCATGCAGATATGTATGTAAGAAGTCTGAATCACAATATAAGTACAGGCAGCAAAAAACTTCTATCTTTTTACTAAAACATACCTGAACATATAATTGTCATTTCACACACACTTATTGCATTAAAATCTTCATTTTTGGAATTTTTCGCGACTTTAGACAATTTTAACAATTCAACAATTTTTCATTTATTATTTATTTATTTATTTATTCAGGCAACCCACTCACAAGCCGGGGCTGCAGCTGACAGGCCCAAGTTCTCAAGCGCCGCAAATACTCTTCTCTTTTAAAGGACTATGAGTTTGCGGCGCTCGCAGTGGAGACAATGGGTCCCTGGTCGGCTGACATGAAGGCCTTCATGGAGCCATGTCGTCCCGGCTGATAGAGACCTCAGGAGACCCCAGAGCTGGCGTTTACCTCTCCCAGCGAATTTCTCTAACTGTACAGAGAGGTAATGCCGCCAGTGTGTTGGGGTCTATGCCGCAGGAGGGCCTCCTAGATGGTGTTTTCTTTTTATAGTTAGATATATTTATGTTGTTTTTATTAATTTGTTCCTATCATATTATTGTATCTAGTGTTGTGTATAATCTTCATTTATTGTTCGTATGATAGTAAGCAGGTAATCAATTTTGCTTGTAAATTTTGTATGTACATAGCACTCACAAAGTAGAATTGGTTTCAAATTTGGTACCTACCTACATGTGTGTTCGACGAAAATACTACTCATAATAATCAAGTAACGAGGGCAGAAATAGATGCATTGCATGAAACCTACATAAAAATCATTGTTTCACATGACTCCTTCATAATAAATATGTCTATGACAATGTAGTTCAGGAGAGCAAATACGTTATAAATTCATCTTCATTATCATACGGAAGATTGCACAACGATGCGCTGCCGTGGTCCGGCTCTAGCCACCTAGTTGCGAAATTAGCAAAACATAGACACGTGATTAACATCGCGTCCGCAATATTATGAATGCAGTTATTAATCGCGCGCGATTTAGTATTTTATAAAATCGGCCAAGAGTGTGACGGGCCACGCGCTGTAGGTACTTGTGATATTTATTATTACAACCACTTACAGGTTTCCCTTGAATTACAATGTAAGCACGATTTTAGCACGGTATTTATAACTACTGCATTAGCTGGAATTAACCTGTGCAGTACAGGTAGAGTTTATCAGCCTTTTTTAAAATTAAATAAGTAGCTAAATGAAAAATAAGCGTTTCAACAATTCAATTTTCAATACTAACAAACGTACATTGCTAATTAAAAATTGAAGCTCGTAATAAAAAAAGTCTACATATATGACACTTACAGAGAATTAACACAGACCTTCCAAGTTTGCTGTCACTCAAAACTCTCATTAATTTAATGTCACTGGTTGTTGATCCAATTTAGAACTTTGTCCAACGCTGTCATTAAGTTCACGTCGTTACAGTAAACAGCCCTTCGGGGCAGGGAACCCCACGCGTTCCCACGATATGAAGCCGTAGAACAAAAACTTACGTTCTTAACATAATAAATTGCTCGTGTAGATTCACACGGCACAGGATGTCGCGGAACGGTAGACATAGACAAAGGGTGAATTTCATAATATGGAATTATTTTGACGCTATAAGACTTTAACAGGTTAGCTAGCACGCTTCCGACTGAGCCTTTGTTGCAGAATTATTTCTTCCAATTTAAGTAAATCACTCCAAACGCTTTCAGGCGATGATCTTTCGAGATGTAGCAATTGATTTTTATTCATCCTTCTTTACATTTGTAATATCTACGCGAAAAAAATACTGTGTAAGTAAGGTTGTAGAAAACTAAGCTTTCTTTGTACCGAAATTCGTATTGTAGAAGTCAGTCAAGTGTGAAAATAATCTATTAAGTTACATCCAACTTCAACTACCTACTCATATAAAGTTCTATGGCATCTAAACACCGAAGACATTTAAGTGGCTTAACGTAAAACTATATATAGGTACTTATCGGTTTTAGAATGCATATAAAAATCGAATCTATTCGTTATGTATTAGAATGCATACTTACTGTACTTCTCTACTCTATAAAGTTTTAACGAACCGATCGCGAGCTTCATAAAATTAGAACACTCAATTGTTACTGTGAGATCAATCACTCCTAATCATAAATCATAACTCATTGTTCTAAAAATTTACATCAATAACTAGTAAGAGTCTGCGATATTGTCGCGCCAATCTTCGTTAACGGTATCACTCTAGCATACCCAATCTGATGGATGGTTTCACAATATGGCAGAAGCTCGCTTTGAACGAAAGGTAAAATTGTAATGGCCGCTTGCCGAAAAAATCTCAATAGTAAAGTGTTAAGCCCAGTTTAGTAATGCCGGATTGGACTCTCAACTACTAAACGAGCTATCAAATCAAAAGAGCTTCAACTACTAAATGTAAATCAAATTTTTCCACCAAGTAAAATATGATAGGCCGCCTATTGCTTAGCTTGTAATTTTCTCTGTGTACCTGTTTTTCTGTATCGCTTACTATTTCTGGTATACAATAAAGAGTATTTGTATTGTATTGTATTGTATATACTTACCTACATTATGCAAAAACAAGAGGTCGAAGTGCTCGTTTTTGTTATCTATTTAATCATTGTGCAAATTATCTTGCAATCATCGTTCAAATAATTTACAAGTCTTTCCACTGGGAAAAACCTACTGAGGTATACTGTTTGCACGATTCAATCTTCTTTTAGACCGTGTACCTGAAAGCTGCTGGATAATTAAATATATTATCTTTCATATCTTCTTCCATAGAGCAACTCCAGTCTGAAATTGAAGAAATCAGATGCCGGTAGAAAGTTTATTTTCACATAGTTAAAATATTACAACCATGCGTCTCATAACAAAGATATGATGGCAGATAACATACAAACTCCATTACGCAATACGAATAATGCACAGATTTTTAAACATAACGTAACTTGTTTTGTTTGTTTGAAATAGAAAAGAGTTTTGAAGGCTACCCGTGACTATCATCAGAACGTTTCACTTTCTCGAGCTTTACAAGACTCAAAATACTTAAACGTACCACTAAGTCAGAGATTAAGTGGTCAGTTTTAAGAGAGAAAGCGCTTAAGTAAGACAACAAATGTAATTAACGTGCATTTTCTCTAATCACATATGCTGGCTATTGGATACACAGTACGGGTAAGTGCCTACTAACACAAATGCTTTATTATAGTAACGAATATTTTTTTTTTTTGCATACTTGAGGTGAAAAAGCATTCAACTGTCTCACCTACTCTATGATTCAAACCCAACGTTAATCTCTACAGCTTCCAAAAAACTAAAAACCTGAAAGTAGTTTACACAGAATCGAGAGGAGGATCGATTATACTATACTTTTAAAAAGTCGCGTTTTTTTACTCCCTCTTTTTCACTCACTCTCTTCTTTCTCTTATTCGGTTTCTACTCGACTTCAGTGATGACTATTACGGCTAACTGTATCTGTAAACATACTCGTACCAAGCTTACCACATCATAATGAAAACAAAATAGTCCCGCTCTTGTCGGTTAAGT
Organism: Choristoneura fumiferana; assembly: GCF_025370935.1. NCBI lineage: Eukaryota > Metazoa > Arthropoda > Insecta > Lepidoptera > Tortricidae > Choristoneura > Choristoneura fumiferana. The sequence goes on along the minus strand of NC_133479.1, from coordinate 6,814,799 downwards.
AATTGCAACTTACCCCTTTTTTCCACCAGCCTTGTTGTCTCCGGGTTGCGTCCATACCACGCCACTACTACCAATCTATATCTATTTTTATCTTTTCTCTAGGTTTTCAACCAGAGTTAGGGTAAAGGCTTAAGTTTCAAATCTATCATTTAGGCACGAACTTATGAAGATAAAGACTACCCCAATTTTTCTGAGCATGTTGATGTTGATCATACGTTGTTTAAAATGAGGGCATGGAATGTGAGACACACTGCATAATGCCGCAGCACTTTCTATGACTTATACCTCTTATACTTGAACTTGAGAAGTGACATTTGTATGCCTCCAATTCAATAGAGACTTTTCTTGTGGCATAAAAGAATTGTTTCGATAGAGATCCAAGAAGCATGACGTAGAATAAAGCGGCTTTCTAGAGTCGGCTTATCAAATATCACTATTGTCTCGCCGTTTGTAAGTCCCATCGTAAATACACAATTGCGAAGTGAGAAACATGTGAAACGCGTTACATTGCCGCGGTCAAACAATTATTTCAAAACTTATAATCCTTTGATCCCGCAATGTATCGCATCTCTCGTAATAATTTACGCGCCGTGTAAATAAGATTTGATTGCTTAGTTACGTGTGCACTTATTGGTTAAAAGTGCAATAAGAGATAACAGGATAATAGTGAAATGTCATAGACAGGCATGATTTACAGTGCCTTTCCGTAGAAGTGAAGACGTGTAGAGTAGAGTCCGATCAATCGTTCCGTATTACTTAAAATTCATGTTTTATGTTACCCTCGTAACGTAACAATGTAATATGGATTTCAACTAGATACTACGCAATTCAACTAACATTATTGGTTTTACTGAAACTTCACTCGCTAAAATGACAACTTTCCATTTGACAGCTAAGTAAATGTGTTATTTCTTGAAATAAATACAGTTAGTACAGTAGTTTTAACTGAATTAGTTTCTTATTTCAAGTCAAGGTGACTCCACTAAAAACATTTCACGTAAAATTGGCGGCTAGGACTCACAAGTTCTTAACGTTTTCGCTGTAAAAAACGTTATCAAATTCCAGGAAAAGCCAAGCCCCCAAGCCCTGACTTTATTAACTCTACACTTCGATTTCATTTATCATAACATGGAAAGCATAAACTTAATTTCTTACCATATCGGCCTGAGAGTTCGATAGACTTATTTACGCTAGGAAATTATGTCACAGCTCTTCAATGTAATAAATGAAATGCAATAGATCTATACTATGAAACGTAGTCATACTTTTCAAACCCATTTGCAATGTTAGTAAAATCGTTTAGTAATAAATATTAATAGGTGAGTAGGTGATTCTGTTCGTTCGTCCCCGCTCCAAAACTGATTATGCCTACTTTAAAACTAAGAAAATGTCTTTCAACCATTGCCATCTAAAATTATCTTGTTCATCTTAAAGATCGAAACGAAGTGGATTATTTCTAAACTCAACTACCTCATGTTCATCTTTGTAAGTGGTTTAACCTAATACCTAGCATTGTAAGTGAACCTAATCATAGAGCGAAACTACTGACTCGCTGTTTGATGCGAAACAAGTTAGGTATATAGAAGTCTGAGACCGCGCTCAACTTGACCTGAATACAACTTACCTTGCTCCTAAATAAACATTAATGTAATTGACTTTAAAACAGGCTTAAAACCGTTAAAATGATAATAACTACAACGTTTTTTGTTGAAATTTGATCGAGGAAGGGGCGTCGTGCCATGTCTGCCCTCTGCCCATATTAAATATCATTGATAATAGGTATTACTATCAGTGTTCCGATGACAGTCATTCAGCTTTGGTTGTTTTATAACATTTTACCACTAAACGATTGATAAAAGTGCGTGAAATAATTGATCTAAAATTATGCGTCAAATTCCACCTACTCCCAACTCGTTTCCAGAATCCCCTAAGCTCTATTATAAATTTAATGACTAAAGCAACTAAAACTAGAAACACAGTGACGCCGGAGGCGGAGCGGTGCGGCGCGGTGCGGAGGCGGTGCCGGTTGTAATATTCGAGCTTACGTGAAAGAGGGCACACAGAATACCGCGCCACGCTTATTTCTTCGCGGTATTCTATGTGCCCTCTTTCATGTTAGCTCGAATATTATAACCGGTACCCGCCTCCGCGCCGTGCCGCACACAATTATACTTGTTTTTACTCACTCAATAAAATACCATCATCAACTCTGCCTATATACGTCAGCACAGGACGTAATAATCACGCGGGCCCAAAACGAATTGAAAACTTCACACTGACCATTGAATTTCTTTGCAGGTGTGTGTTGTGTGTGTGTGTGTGTGTGTGCAGGTTTAACCAATCACAAACGTGACACAAACGTCAAAGTTGCGAGCAAACCGTACGGTATTCTATGTCTCCCTCTAGCCTGTTAGCTCGAATATTATAACCGGTACCACCATCCAACCGTGCCGCACACTAGAACCATTTGTTTTTACTCCTCAATAAACACGCATCATCAACTCTGCCTATAAACGTCAGCACAGACGTATAATCACGCGGGAAAACGAATTGAAAACTTCACACTGACCATGTGATCTTCTTTGCAAGTGTGTGTGTGCAGGTTTTAACAATCACAAACGTGACACAAACGTCAAAGTTGTCAAACGAACCTTACAATACTATCACGTCTCCAACTAGCCTGTCACCGAAACCTTCATTACCAACTAACCACCATCCAACCAACCAACTAGAACCATTTTATTTGCTCCTCATTTACGCGCATCAATGCGCACGGTGCCTTTAAACCGCCCACATCCGTAGACTCTGTAGGGACACCGTTTAAATACTGCTATTATTGAGACGGTGTGATCTCTCTTTACGCAAGACGGTTGGGAAACCACTCGTTCACCTGGTCGTCTAAATTGAAGCAATTTTGAATTTCATTATCATTAACTAGATTCCTTTTCTTAACTCTGCTTTTGAACAATTTAGGTGTTTCGTCGTTCTTTATTCATTCTCTGTTTAGTTAATCAGCAACTATAGCAATATCTTACTGAGTTTTAGGGTTCCGTACCTTTAAAGAAAAATGGAACCCTTATAGAAAGAAAGAAAGAAGACATTTATTCAATAATAGGTACGCAAGACACACAAATATAACAAAATGTACACAATTACACACAAATAAACAACAAAAAAACACGTGAAAATAGTAATATAATACACAATTTTGACACGTTTTTTTTATAGAGTCACTTTCTTTGTTGTCCGTCTGTCACGGCCCTTTTTCACGGGTTCGCGTGAAGGTATCAAGCTGAAATTAATATGAATAGATAGAATACTCAAGTCTGCTACCCTTTGAAGCAATCATAAAAACGTTTAATTCGACGCAATTAAAAGATACAGTCACTAAAAAACCTAAGTAAAGAGTACTTCCGAATCCGCTTCTAGAAACTTGAAATTTGGTATGAAGGTAGCTCTATAGCACCAGCACCACTTATAAGGAAAGTCCGATAATCTTAACCATCTTAAATGACCTCGCACTGCGTAGGTACATTTTGCTTGGAAGGTGGTTCTGCAACAGAGGGTGCTCTTGATATACGCACTGGATATACTTACAAATTTTATTCAAACCCTCGGTGTGCAAGTTCGACTCGTACTTGGCCGATTTTTAATATTTATCTATAGATATTTAAAATCACCACAGTGGTGATGTACCACAGTAAATAAATTTTATTTTTAAAATTGTTCAGAATCCCAATAAAATTATTACAAATTAACACCACTCCTTATCTTCGACCTGACTTGTGAACGTACACTCCAAGTCATGTTCGTGTGGTGGTATTATGAAACAGCAACACCTAAACGAATCGATCGGCGCATTGTTCTCACAGGTGTTCTGTCTGTCAATAAAATAAAGTTCAGTGCACAACAGCGAACGTTTCACGTTAACTACAGTACTCTAACTTCACGAAATACAAAAAATATTGCTATAGCAGGAATATCCTTGCTAACGAAAGTAACTCTGTCTGTTACGACTACACGATTAAACCACTGAACTGATTTAGATGAGGTATAGAGATAATTTGAGACTCTGCAAATGACGTAGTACTCGTAAAATGCTAATGGTATAGTTTTCGTGAATATATAAATTCTTGGTAGAAGAAGTTCCGGGTAAAGCAAAAGCTTGTCTAAAATATATAAAAGGTAATATTGATTTCATAGTACTTGTGTTCAACAGACAAATGTTGATTAATTTAATTATATATTTTCCAGCGATTGCCGTCGTACTATATATTTAAAAACGATATTTACAAATTTGTTACACGATGAAAATGGAAATTAACTTCCTCCCTAACAAAATTTCGTCTTCATGTCTATCATCGAAGTTATTTCTGTTAAATTGATTAACTCTTGCCACAAAGTTAATGCAGCTGAAAACGCCGGCGGCGGTTGACGCGAGTCATCCCAAACATTCGTGATTTATTTACACTCTTCCTACCTCTTTTGTGTTATCCAAATCACCCAATATTTCACTCTAATAGGAATAGTTAACATTTAGTTTTGTCTTAAAGTTAAGTGGCACTGATGCGTGTTCATATTTTTGATAACAATAATGCGGATGATTTCAGTGACGGAATAAAGAAAATATTTACACGACTCTCGAGGATGGTGCGTTGGAGGAAAATGTCAATATTGAAATAAAGGTTTCGTTGACATTCGTTTTCTTCGTCGGCAGTGAAGACGGTGTTTTTCCACTTATTTAATCAGATGTGTATAAAATAAATGTAGCTGATTTACATAGTTAGCTACGTCATTGTTTGCTTGCTGTTAGTATGCTCCCGCGAAATGAATGCTGCAAACGACAATATGATACGAGTCTGTAGTCCGACCTTCAGCAGCTCCGTTGAAATGCTCGATGTTTTGAAATTCAATGTGCAACGGATACGAGTATACAATTACGTTTTAGTCACACTTAATTGTCTGTTGCGAATGTGAAGGAAGAAATATCTCCATGTGCCGTATATATTGCCACGTTATTTGTAAAATAAATGGCCATATTCCGTGTTCTTGCTATGCATATTAACTGGCAACTTTGAACCACTTAGACCTTGATCTTAAAGACGTGGCAAAATGACGTATTCGCACCTTGAGTTGAACGTGCCAAATCTATGAACAACGTAATGCACATCCACACTTCTATTATTAAATTCTAAACAAAACACGTCTATCGTGACGGAGAGCCATCAACATTTGACAGTCTGGTCAGTCTTACCTGTTTCCTGCCAATTTTATGTGGTTTCCGACATTTATTTAAATAACATGGAAGATCGCGAGTTTTGTCTTTTGTAAAGTTTGGCATTTGTTCAAATTCTGTAGCGAATTGTTCTTTTGTTTTCATATTCGCTTATTTCATTTGCATGTACAGTGCTTTATCATCGTTACTTGAACAAAGTTATCGGCATTACTGTCGCGGTCATAGAAATATCTTAGAGTTAGGTATGTTATGTGCAAGAAGTCGTTCAAATAAATACTTAATAGTATGCTGACTCATCTGAGTCCGCATCCAAAATCGATGAACTCTAGAAACTACATTCTGAATGACGTAAGCTGTCCTTTCTTACTAGTTGTTAAAGATGGCGGTGACCTCATGATGCATGCTGTGTCTGCGCAGCCACGACTTGCGTGTACTTCAAATGCATTGTGTTCAGCAAACTTTTAACGCTTCTTTACTTTCACCTGTCTAGACAAAGAACCTTAAATAATAAAGGAGTAAAAGCGTAGACTATTAAGAAATTCCAAGTAGACATCAGGAGAAAAGAATTTGACCCCAAGCAACGGCTTTGGATTGAGAACAGCCTTTGCGTGCCCTAGAATGGCGTAAAACAGCCGCGATTCGTTTCCGTCTGCCCTAGAAAACGGACACGCCAATCGATATAACACAGGTCGCTGGCCCTAAAGATTCTTGTTAACATGCAAACTATTATCATTACTACATAATCCACTGAATACTGAACAGTATACGCTAAAATTTAAAGCGTAATTAGCTTGTTGCGGTGGACTAAACGCTGCTCAACCTGAGTAAGCAAAATTGCGAACTATTTGGCAGTGTGATCATGTTATGGTTTGTTAGTCTAGGTTGCTAATGGCTAGTCTCTTTTTTGTAGAGGTTAAATCAAAGTATGGGTAAAATATTTACTATGTAACTTTATGAATTTATCAAGACGGTAGGTATTCTGTGATATCATTATATAACCATAAACAATTTTTATAGTTTTTACTTTCATTCTAACCAGACAACATATTCTCACTACAAGTATACATATTACTGTGTAAATTATAATTTCCCTGATTGTTCTCGCAGGTGATTCTGCATTATGTAAGATGAGTCATATGGCGTCAATTCACGCATATTACGGGCGCGGTAGCCTACTTTTTAAACGGGCTATTTCTACCACCCACGTCCATGTCCGTTTACAAATCAAAGAGCCTTATATCCTTTAGTCGTCTCAAACTACAAGGAAAACAACATGTATATACTTGATTTTACACCACTTATAACTATCGTTTGGGATTCCATTTATTGATTAAGGAAGATTAAAATAGGACCCTCGGCTACTACGAAATTCGAAAATCGAAATTCGCACTTCGTAGTAAAGGGCATGTAAACTTCATCGGGATTAATATAACTTTTTTTACAAATCAGAAATACTTTTCTTTTCTTTTTAACGTAACGAATTACGCACAGCGACGTAACATTTTAGTTTGTCAGTTAACAGTGTACGTGTAATAACTACACTGTTCCTCGAAGTCTATTACAGAGGCAAGTAAAATTAGCTGCAACTACAGACTATGGGACGCCGCGCTCCAATTATAGCAAACATTAATAGTACACTTTATATCCACACAACTATTTGGCTTTGAGTGAAATACGAGCGAAAGTGTCTTCGGCTCTCTGGACTGCGGCCAACTCCTTCCACGGAAATAAAATTGGATTGGAAGAGATAAGCCAATGGTATTGCCTAGGCTAGGACAAGTTACTGAATTATAGAGCTGTATAGCTGAATTCTTACTTAGTTTGCAAAAAAATAGTTTATTTTAAAATATTTCTTAACTGACGGTGCATACCCAGAATAGGGAAGATTGGTTGAGGAAAGGGGAGGCCTTTGCCTAACAGTGGGACATATTACGGACTAAACATAAGATTAGCGGTCGGGAATTTACAAAAGAAGGAAAAGAAGTTTAACTTCATCCTAATTCGTTCAAAAGTTTAAAGGTGAAGGAGTAACCAACTTTTGTATTTATAATATTATACTTAATATTAGTAGGAATTCATTGACATATAAAATTTAATAGTAATTTTTCTATAACATTTCAAACGTACCCGTTACTAACATCCGTGTTAATGTTAATACAATCTGATTCCAGCAAGATTTATGTTTGAAATCACATTTCGTTCCTACGAAATCGATTTTGTAGCCTTTTAATAGCCAATCTACTTCAAAGGGCTATGCTTTCCCAGTAACAGTATCTGCAGCCACATTTTTAAAGCTTGATAGTTTTACAGATTAAAACGATCAAAGTTGTGTCACATCAAAGCATTTACGACGTCGTATTTCCTTCGTGAAGTAGTTTAACTCCAGTTAAGACGAATTTTAGGCTATCAGCCATGAAAGTTGGAATCGGATTTGTTGATGTTGATTTCGACTGTTTGTCTGTTTTATGTGTACGACTATTGGTTTGTTAACAGACAGCAAAGTTTATGTTGTGAGATACAAGTATTACCCTATTTCAGAATTAAACTGACAGAAACAGTCAAGATTATAATAACAAAATTTCTTGTTCTTAAAATTTTTGACCAAGGGCCGTCCGCTCCGCATTGTCCAGCGCGCGGGCGCTCTCTTCTCTTCACTTCATCATCTCATATCTTTCTTCCCTCATCCTCTACGATGTAGTAGAAAGAAGTCTCGTGAAAAGTATTGCGATTCCAAATGTGTTAAACAATAAGACTTCTGGCCCTAGAAGTGCAAAATTCGAACTTCGTATCTTGCCGTCCCGCTGACACTTATATTATTTAAAACGAGAGTGAAAGGGACAGAACGACACGAACTTCGAATTTCGTCGTAGCCTCGCTGGTTACTAATAAATTACCGATAGAAATAACGTGTTAGCTAGCCAACTGTATGTGTGTACCCACAATTTTGCAGGTGGTAGGACCTTGTGCAAGGTCCGCCCGGGTTGCTACCACCATCTTGCTCGCTAATCCTGCCGTGAAGCAGCAGTGCTTGCACTGTTGTGTTTCGGCGTGGAAAGTAAGACAGCCGGTGAAATTACTGGCACTTGAGGTATCCCATCTTAGGCCTCTAGGTTGGCAACGCATCTGCAATCTGACAATTTGACATATTTTATCTTATTATATTTTAAGTAGTGTGCAAGAATATTGTATGCCTCTAGCAGGCAGGATATGGCGCTTCTTTATGTATTGTCTATCAACTTTATTACCCATAACCGCAATAAAGACATTTTGATTTTGATTTTTGATTTTGATTTTGAATCCCCTGGTGTTACCCATCAGGAGACCCACTTGCTCGTTTGCCATCCAGTCGAATAAAAACAATTATGCAAGGTGAAGCACACAATTAACAAACGTGTTAATTCCTCGCTATAGATTCCTAAACTTAATATACAACTCAACTCAACGTGGGCTGTCAAAGTCACAGTCACCTCATCGAAGCTGCGCCGGCGACGAATAAGGCCCGGTGCGCGTCGTGGGCGCCGGTTGCCTTTGTAAAGGCTTTGCGAATGACTAATCGAATAACACGTTTCGTCGGAAGTTTAGTAGGGTAAATCGCCCATTTGTTAGCGAAAATATAAATCTAAAATTCTCGTACCTAAGTAATTCGCGAAAGTGCCATTTAAAGCCTCATTCGCAACCGGCACCATTTATGGCGCTTAAGAGGCAATAACAGGAGTGTCTTCGAAAAGCTATTTTGCAGCGCGTTGTGTAGGGTAGGGCAGGTGGAAATTAATTAAAAGTGTTTGAAAGTTGGACACTTTTATTATACAAAAATTGATATTAAATATTTTATAAATTATTATCACAGTACTCATTTCTTTGAATTCTGACCTATCTGGGACTTAGATACAAAGTCTTGCCAAGTACAGGTTTGGTACTAATGGTAATGTATTCTGAAAACAAAGGCCTTAACACACGGAATCACAATCGTTTTCACCACTCCTATCTCTCACATGGTAGAAGACGAGGGTAGAAAGAGACGGCGAATACGATATTGCGAATGACAGCTCGTTAGACAATACGGCCTCAATTCTCTGCTTTTGTTCATTTTTCGAAGTAAATTACGTCTGCAATAATAACAGACGTTGTTAAATTCTAATACAAGAAGCCGTTATAAGAGCCCAAGAAACCTTTTACCGTTAAGAACTGTATATCTACACGGTAATCCTACATCACAGCACTGTCTTAAGTATAACTGTGAGATATTGATTTTAACAACGTCTGTCCATTCTTACAATTGAGCTGCTCCGCTTGCTACGGCCAGTCCTACGCACAGTTACTTTTAGAGGTCAATCATTTTAGCTTTCCCTTCAAACAAACGAAAATACTTAAAAGCAATTGATTTATAATTAACTAGCCGTTACCCGCGACTCCGTCCACGCAGAATTAGTTTATCCCGCGAAGAATTCCGCGGGAACTATGCAATTTTCCGGGATAAAAACTAACTATTCTATGTCCTTCTCCGGGACTCAAACTATGTGTATACCGACTTTCATCGAAATCAGTTTAGCTGTTTAGACGAGATGAAGTAACAAACAGACTTACAAACTTTCGCGTTTATAATACGGTATTTGACTATTTGTATACGTTTTATAAATTAAAACTACACAATGCCTGTTATCGAATACAAAAACATTTTTTAAGCTACCTTTACAAATAACAAAGTTATAAAGGTTTGAAATTCAAGATTTGACAGAGAAAGACATACTGGCATGTGACGTCACACGCCAGTACCGCCATACTTGCTGCATAGAGAAAAGCGTTTAAGAAAGAGACAGGTATATAGATTTTTCAAAAAATAGCTATAAATCCAATTTGCAACCGATTTAAATTTTCTCTTCGCTAAACACTATCTGTTTATCTATATTTTCATAATAATATTAAGATATGGCAAAATCAGGAGTTGTCAAATACCGTATTTAGTGGGACTAGACTTGACCCGCTCTGCACGCGTTAGATCCGGCAGTTGAATTAGAATTCCGGGATTTTACTAATTCCCAAAAATTATACCATGGATATCATTAAAGTTGCACATAAAACTACTGCGCACAATGTTATGATTCTAAACCTAGCGATTGAGATTTCGAGATTTAATCCCAATCTCGTGAGAATATCGGGATAAAATTAGCCTGTGTTTTCCCAAATATTCTACTTTTTAACCAAATGTCATCCAAATCCGTCCAGCCGTTCTGGCATGAAGAAGTAACAAACATACATACACACGCACGCAGGCTCTAGATTCCCATCTGATTGATTATATTTATGGTCTAACTGAAATTATTTACCTCAAGATGATGACATTAATCTATTATGAACGTCTAGTTATCTCCAATGGTATTATTGCCTCGGTTGAATGGACCATTATTCCTTTCAGTATTTTTATATGACATAATCCTGAGCTCGTAAGGAAACATTACAATGCTTCATAACTGTCTGGTGTTTAGCATTAGGTAAATGGCATTTTATTAGTATAGAAATTGAAAAATTAAATAACGTCAAATCCTTTGATTTCGTAGAAATTAAACATTAACTTGCTTAACTTTATTATAGTAAATGAGCATTTATATTAAAATAACATACATAACGCCAGATTTAGAAGGTAGAAGCACGAGCATTGTCTCATATTTTGTAATGTTAATTTCTTATTATTGTACCTATTTGAAACTTTCGCGATTTTCGTGTCTTATTTGCTCTAAACGGACACAAAGGATACAAAATACAACAATAATAGCTAAGCCACAAAAGAAGCTCTATGTCATATTTTATATTGTTAAATATCGTTGTAATTTATGTTAAAAAAAAATTTTTTTACCTTTATAAGTGCTTATGTTATAAGCCTACATTTAAAAGATATTTTGACTTTGACTTCTCTGTTCGTGCTTAGCATAGGACGTTCATTTGTCAGTTTGATCTTACACCATTAATATTAACGATGGCTGTTTTTTTTCTAGCAATCACTTATCAGCTGTCTAATTATCGAGTCATCTTTTCCTAGTTGTGTCACGTAAAATGACTTTGATAGCATATCTTTAGCCTTATCAGTCATGTCCAAACCTGTGATACTGTTCGTAATTGTTTTCTGAACTCATTATATATTATTAGCTTTCCAATTACCTATACAAAAATCAGACTTGTAAATTTGATATTATATTTTTTTGGGCTTAAGTCGCTTTATGGGCCATAGACTCCAAATCCTTGCTTTTATTTTACTTGTTTTTAGTTTTTAAAGTTTATATGAGGTGCTTGATATTATATTATAATATAAGGTTTAAGTGAGTCCTGTGAAAGTTTATGCAGTGTATAGATAAATTAGGTTTAGACTCGACTACAAGTATTTTTTTATACACAAATTAACAATTCCGATCATAATTTCTAAAGTACCATACCGGTAATCTATTAAAGGTTACATAATGTCTGTCTGTACTTAGCATTTCTCGAAGCATGCTTCAATTAACATTTAGCCATAGAATTAATCAGTAACTGCGTGTGCACTTCCTAGTATCAGTAATGCACCGTTAGGTCTAGCGGCGTAAATAATGATACACCTTGGAGGTACTTGTTTGAGCCTTAGATAATCTAGACTGGTTTGTAATTCTTAAATGGTTTAGTCAAAAATATCTCTCGTGTCTTGCGGTCGCATAAACCAAAATTATAATCGGGTTTGAATTATAAGCTGGGTTTTGCGAACGTGATTATTCGTAATCTTACAACAAAGGAATCTGGAACAAACTTAGTCCACTTAAGATATTTAACATATTTTTAGTCATCGTTAGCGGATTAGACTTATCGAAAACAGGAGTAAATTATGTCTTTCAAAACCTATGTGCTCCCAGTGTCATTAACATTCCATACATTCTCCAAAGAAATCACAGCGAAATTACTTATGAAAACGTTCCGCCCTAGTACGTGATTCAGTTTCCTCGATTGTACAAATTTACAAAATGAGAGTATGGAATTTTAACAAACCGTAATAACGAGGCTTAATTAAGTATAAGCTGCTTGCTTCTATATTATATTAGTATGTTTATCCGTTGCATAGCAGGTACACATAACACAGGCTTAGCTTACTGTGAGACTAGGTCAATTGTTTTCAAGTGGCCCGTGATCTTTATTATATATTTTATTCTAGTTCCTTGCTCACATTTACCATGACAGGATTGTTTCGATAGGTACGTGCCGCGGCGGTTGGCGCGTTGGCGGTGCTTGATAAATAAAAACCCGCGGACTTAAAAAATAAATGTTCGGATGAGACATTTGGACGAATTTTATGTTGATATTTGCATTTCATTTTTATTTTTGATGTACAGTCACCAGCAATATCTGACACAACAAGCGTGCATAAATATCTGATACGACTCTATTTCTAGGGCCGGAAAGACGTGTCAGATATTTTTGCACGCTCCGCTGTGGCAGATATTAATGCTGGTGACTGTACCTACCTTATTTCTGTATACTCTTGTTTTGTTCGGTTGTCATTTTTCACAGTTTTGTGAACTAATTTTTAATTTTATTGCCTTGACATTTTAATTATTTTATTGTTTGTTTAATTGATTGTTCCTATTTCATAAATTTTACTTAGATTTATATTCTTGTTTTTACCTTTAATTGTTATTATTTAATTTTACTCTTGAAAATTCTATTTTTTTTTAACTATTTTTTCTTGACGATCCTTTTAAGAATTTCTTATACCTGACATGTATTTATAATGTATTTTTTCGAAAGGTAATAAATAAACCTATCTATCTACGGTGATTGGTTAACAAACACATTCTACGAAAAATAAGAGTCACCAACACTCTAAAAGACAACCGTTAATGACGTTATCAAAGCACTACATGCATAAATAATTAGTTAAGAATGTTCTCGACTGTTTTATGATGTACAGACAAGTAATTTTTGCGTCCTAGAATTAGGAAAACAAATGCATTGAAGAGGAACTAAAATAGTGAATAGAAATCACATTAATAAGACGCACGCAGCCTAATTCGCTTTGTTTTAATCGCATTACTGGTTTTGTAGCCCGTTTCTTCGCACGCGTATGCTAATAATGTATCATTATTAATTTAAGACTAAACTCGTATGTGTTTTGAACGTGACTGTAGATTAGAGGAGATTATAAGGAGCACGTGGAACTCTGGCAAAGTCAAGACGGCTTAAATATTGACATCTATCTACTTGCTACAAGTACATGTTATATATAATTCACTTTCACAAACCTGATGACAGGAACATAATTCAGAATTGTACACGTCTTCTTCAATAATAAAAAATAAATACCATTCAATAAATTAGTACTATAGGTACGTAACTCATTGGTTGGATAAACAACGCTATGAATAAAAGTGTATTAAAAGATTTTTTGAAAATTCTGCGTGATAGGAAACAAGACTTATCTTTCTTAGTTCCCTGTCGAAAAAGCCTAAGCGTAAGATGTAGGTATAAAATAAAACTACTTGTTTACGAATGCTCTATCTAATTATACACCGGTTGGTGCAAGGCGAAATTAGCAAGCAATCTCAAAACTGGATTAAAATCTAGCATTATTAGCATCGCGAATGCATTATTATTTACTATCAAATTCTTTCCGTTTTCGGTTACCGACTATAAAACTCTGGCCTTGCTGTTATTAGTCCAATTTGCTTGCAACACGATCCACAAACAAAGATTGGCAAACATTCACATTATCATAACTTCTGTATCGACCGGCGATGGCTTTTATCCAGTTACAGGGTGTGTCTAATCTCAGAATGGTTTTCGACGTCAGAAATGGCAGTTCGCTTCCCTGACCTTTCAACTGGCACGCAACTTCACGATTCAGAATTATAGCTGTCTGAATGCTGGCATTTGATTCGAGATGCAAAAATAACACTAATCTCGGCTTTACAATACAATATATTACAAATTGGATGCGGTTAATGTGCTACCGAGTATTTGTTGACCTGAAAGATGGGACAATAAAGCACGGCCCAATAATTCCTGTCCTCATGTAATTCGCCGTAAGGACACAAATTATAAGGTCGTAAATTATTACTGTCATATTATTTCTTCCAGTAGTTGAGTAAGTTCAGATAAACACCCCTGCAAAGACTTTCACCAGATTTTTTTAATATTCAAGATGACGTCACACTTTGAACGCGTCAGCTCAAAAAATCAAAAATCAAAAAAAATTACCTACTGAAACTTTTTGTCAAGTCAATCTCAAAGTTCATCCAAAAACTTTCAAGAGTATTTTGGAGACCTTACCCCACCACTGGCTAAAATATTCTGATTATTTTTGTTACACCTTGTCGAAAAATAAGGTTAACGCCCGAGTGCTCCACACTCTAATTGCCCACGAGATTACACCCTGCTGTCATTCTTCTTCTTCTTCTTCAACCTTGCTCTACCTAATGCTAAATAAAGGTTTCTTCCATTTTAGACCAATTGTGTGCGGTCCTGAGTTTTCCGCTTCCAGTCCTTCCCAGCTGTCATCTTTATTGTTAATGACAGTACATAAAATTTAAACATGTCAATTATTGGGACGGTGACGAGCACTCGTTCGCTTACCTTAAACACATAAAACAAAAGCGCTGTTTCGTACATTTATCTTTAGATACTACTTTTCACAGAAACAATAACATAAATTTCTTCGTTGCAGATTCCGAGACCCGCTAACGAGAACGGAGGACTGCAACTTTCGGTAAGCGAGTTTTTTCATTTCTCGCCCGTGTCATTACTTCATAACCATGGCGGAAGCTACCACGGAATGCGTACCACGTCCACACATCCGTCCGGTATAACCACACTAACTATGTTTCTATATTGAAACAGGGATTGGATTGATGAAAAAAAACTAGAATGGATAATTTGTTAAGGATATTTTAGAAATGCCGATTACCTTTAGCTGTTTGTTTACGCTATAGGGATCCAGTTAAGTAAATCAAGCTTCACGTCATCGGAAATTAATTTATTCTCTGATTTATAGGATCACTTTTTCACTTTGTTGTCCGTCCTTCTGTCTGTTTTTTTTTTTATAAATGCATGGACGTATCAAGCATAATTTTAATGTTTTAACGATTGAGAAAGATATCCTCTTCATGTCATAATTTTATAATAGTTGATTTAATCAACGACACAAACAACTTTCTGAACAATGATGTTTATTCAGCCAGGCATTGTTAATCATCATTTGAGAGTTGTGCTCTTTGTCGGTGAGGTAATTGCCTCTCTTACTAGGTACTAACTACTACTAGCCTTTTGACTTTTTAAACTACCCGCCGTTGACGTCCTCCCAAAATAATTTAACCAAAAAAATTGTTAATAAATCAAAAACCCGTATTCTGAGTAAGTTTCTTACTTTGTCGACAAAAGATGTCGAATAAGGCGTTAACCTCACGAACATGCATTTTGCCGTTATTACTTGCAGACATTGCGTAAAGAAATACTTATAGAGTTTCACTATTTTAGACACCAGTTATCGTTCAGGGTCAATGAACTTTGTAAATGTTATACAAAGTAAGTAATTTAAATTAGTTCTTAACTAGCTGTGCCCGCGACTTCGTCCGCGTGGACTTAGATTTATCTCAGTCAGTTATTGTTTTGACTGCCCAGCAGCTTACAAAAGGTACCTGCCATCAAAATTTTCATTTCTTATTCATAGTTAGGTACCGAATAAAATACCTGTGATTGTGGACTTATCCCGATTAGTTTATTTAGAAGTGTGGCTTTTCTGCGTCTTTTGTCCCATTTTGCTTTTCTACCGCATGACGGGTTGGTGGCTTTTCAACGGCTTTATTGTTAGGTACCTATTATCGCTAAGGCCCTGGTTGGTCAGGCCCGTCACACGCGATCGGTGGCATCTGGATGTGCGTTTCAGCACACGAATTAACGGTGCCTACCCGCTGCCGGTGACGTTTCAGAGAAACCACCCTTAAACATTCCCGAACAAAACATTCGGTCACGGACACGCGTCGGTCACCGGTCACCGGCGGCGGGTGGTCAAAGAAACTATGGCCTTACGCACAGAAGACTCCACTCTTGGCACCAGCTTACCTAGAAGGTAGGGCCAGAATTTGGCGATCTGTGGGACGTGGGTAAAAAAGTGGCTGTCTTATGTTGAGTTGTCAGTGCGGTCAAACACAACGTGAGCCGTGTGGCCGAAGAAGCAGTTCAGGTTATTCCAAAAGAGACTGCGCTGGATGGCGTGGACGGAGACAAGTGCGCGTATATTTTATGATGAATGACCTCTTCATATGTTACTTTAATGAGAGAGTCGTAGCTATTGTGACACTCAGGTCCTTTACCGTGTCTTAATAAGGCACCGTCTGAACACAAAATCGGAGTACCGAAGCTAGTCTCTTCTACTTCATTGAAATGTCCTCTGTTTTCCCTGTAGCTATTCGCCGACAATCTCTTTTAAGAGGACCAAGCGAACCAGGCACGCGGCGCCCTTAACACCCTCTTTCTCAAAATGTCTGCTATTTAAAATGTGTACAATCTCAGGAAGTCTCCTATTCATAATGTTTACATTTCTATAATATTAGCATTACCATAATTTCTGCTTTCCCGTTATGTTCACCTTTTTAAATAGGCTATAGTCTTGTTATGTTTGTTTTCCCATAATGTCTGCTTTATTTTCAAATCAATGTTCTAATGATCCTGTTTGTTCTATGGTTTTGTATCTACAAAAACCTCGCTTCGCTGAGCTGTTTCGACCAGAGATGTGCTATGCGAGGATGGGTAAATGAAGCGTTTCTATTGGTTGATGAAAAACATATTCCTCGCAACACATCCTCGCACATCTTTGGTGGAAACGCTGCTTTAGAACAAAATATTTTTCGTTCTCAACCGGTTTCGCACCCGAACGAAGGGATTTTCGTAGTTTAGTTTTTTACTGAAATCAATGCTAATAAACGCGAAAGTAACTCAGTCTGTCTGTTTGTTACTCTTTCACGGCTAAACCGCTGAACCGATTTAGATGAAATTTGAAGACCATGATGGGAGACATTTTGGGAATAAGACTTTTCTGGAATGCCAACGTCATAAGAAGGCGGATATTTTGAGGTTGCAACTTAGACATTTTCAGAATAAGCACTTTCTGAAAATCGAACATTATACAGAAACTGTCATTCTTGGAGACAGGCAATTTTAAATAGCTGAAATTTTGAGAAGCTGACATTATGCAAAAGACGTGTTGACATTCTCAAAAGCAGACATTTTGCGAAAAATACATTTTAGGAAAACGGATATTTCAGGCCTGAGCCACGAACTTATCCGACATAATACGATGAAAAAAACATTATTCACTTAACCCTACGAATAAACTAGGCCTGTACGTGTCCAACCAAAACCTCCAGTAGTTGTGCGCTTGCGCATTGCGCAACTGCCCAGGTTGATGGCACCATTGCACTGCGTGCGACCACAGCTGCGCACTGTTTTACTGCCTCAGAGATCAATGGGAACCATTTAAAAACACTTCGAATCTATGTCAATGCTACGAAATTGTTGAGACAGCTTCGAAAAAACAGCAAACGTAAAGTATCTAACTAGAATGTTAATGTCGCTCGGGAGTCGTATGAGAAATTTCATATGAAGAATTTTTTAAAGATGTTTTAGTTAATGAGGGCTAGGTAATTGACAGGCGAAATATCGCTAGATCTGTAACGCAGATCTAGTGAGTAATGTTTTTCCATCGTATTGTCGGATAGAAAAAAAAGCTCACCAGTCGGGCACATCGTTCAGCGGTGACAGTATCGTCTCACTAAAGGATCGACGCACATTCAGAAACCATTTTTGTGTCATCATATTCTTTCGAACAGAAATGACTCCCCGTATTTTTTATAAAATAGGGAGTATTTGAACGCACATAAAGAAAAGTTTTTTATCC
>NC_133479.1:6739870-6796559 GCF_025370935.1 Choristoneura fumiferana | reverse complement strand
TAGACACCTGGGGGCCTACCATGATCTTTTCATAAACAATCCAAAAGCAGAGCAGTTCAATTTAGGCACCTAAACTGAATCGTCGCAATTAGTACCACGACGTTTATTTCTCAGAGCTGAGTCTCAATGGTTACAAGTGAATGAAAAACCGATATTGTCTCTGGTCCGAAACTGAAACGCTAAGTCGCGAAAGGATGCCGCTATATGCAAACCAATTATTGTATACTAAAACCTCTTTATTTTGGAAAACCATAACCACGTATGTCATTCCGTGTTCTTAGCAACCGTTGTGCTGATTTACAAATAAGTTTACGCTGTCACTAATCCACGGTCTTCTTTCTCACTGAAAAATTAGTTTATCAATGAGGAGTAAGAAAGCACAATGTCGTGAGTACCTATTGAAATTATTTAAAACTTGAATAAAAGTTTACAAATTCTTGCTAATTTAAAAAATATTCAAGTAAAAACACTTAAAATTCCAAAAGAATGACAGAATGAGTAACTTATACTGAATCGCTAAATTTGACACCGAAGGATTCATTCCCACTCAACTTAGCGTCATGGTACGAAACCTTGCGAAAAACCGCTTGAAGTGAGTGAATGAAATGTCTTATCGCTTGTCGCTGAACCGTGCTTGAACTGAATCGCAAAAGTAACGTCGTTGGTACGAAATAGCGATGCAGTTAGTTTAGACCCTAAACTGAATTCGTTTATAGAGAGCGTGGTAGACACCAGTTATCGTTCAGGGTCAATGAACTTTGTAAATGTTATACAAAGTAAGTAATTTAAATTAGTTCTTAACTAGCTGTGCCCGCGACTTCGTCCGCGTGGACTTAGATTTATCTCAGTCAGTTATTGTTTTGACTGCCCAGCAGCTTACAAAAAGTACCTGCCATCAAAGTTTTCATTTCTTATTCATAGTTAGGTACCGAATAAAATACCTGTGATTGTGGACTTATCCCGATTAGTTTATTTAGAAGTGTGGCTTTTCTGCGTCTTTTGTCCCATTTTGCTTTTCTACCGCATGACGGGTTGGTGGCTTTTCAACGGCTTTATTGTTAGGTACCTATTATCGCTAAGGCCCTGGTTGGTCAGGCCCGTCACACGCGATCGGTGGCATCTGGATGTGCGTTTCAGCACACGAATTAACGGTGCCTACCCGCTGCCGGTGACGTTTCAGAGAAACCACCCTCAAACATTCCCGAACAAAACATTCGGTCACGGACACGCGTCGGTCACCGGTCACCGGCGGCGGGTGGTCAAAGAAACTATGGCCTTACGCACAGAAGACTCCACTCTTGGCACCAGCTTACCTAGAAGGTAGGGCCAGAATTTGGCGATCTGTGGGACGTGGGTAAAAAAGTGGCTGTCTTATGTTGAGTTGTCAGTGCGGTCAAACACAACGTGAGCCGTGTGGCCGAAGAAGCAGTTCAGGTTATTCCAAAAGAGACTGCGCTGGATGGCGTGGACGGAGACAAGTGCGCGTATATTTAATGATGAATGACCTCTTCATATGTTACTTTAATGAGAGAGTCGTAGCTATTGTGACACTCAGGTCCTTTACCGTGTCTTAATAAGGCACCGTCTGAAACAAAATCGGAGTACCGAAGCTAGTCTCTTCTACTTCATTGAAATGTCCTCTGTTTTCCCTGTAGCTATTCGCCGACAATCTCTTTTTAAGAGGACCAAGCGAACCAGGCACGCGGCGCCCTTAACACCCTCTTTCTCAAAATGTCTGCTATTTAAAATGTGTACAATCTCAGGAAGTCTCCTATTCATAATGTTTACATTTCTATAATATTAGCATTACCATAATTTCTGCTTTCCCGTTATGTTTCACCTTTTTAAATAGGCTATAGTCTTGTTTGTTTGTTTCCCATAATGGTTCTGCTTCTTGAAATCAATCGCTAATAAATGCTGAAATCAATGCTAATAAATGCGAAAGTAACTCAGTCTGCCTGTTTGTTACTCTTTCACGGCTAAACCGCTGAACCGATTTAGTTGAAATTTGAAGACCATGATGGGAGACATTTTGGGAATAAGACTTTTCTGGAATGCCAACGTCATAAGAAGGCGGATATTTTGAGGTTGCAACTTAGACATTTTCAGAATAAGCACTTTCTGAAAATCGAACATTATACAGAAACTGTCATTCTTGGAGACAGGCAATTTTAAATAGCTGAAATTTTGAGAAGCTGACATTATGCAAAAGACGTGTTGACATTCTCAAAAGCAGACATTTTGCGAAAAATACATTTTAGGAAAACGGATATTTCAGGCCTGAGCCACGAACTTATCCGACATAATACGATGAAAAAAACATTATTCACTTAACCCTACGAATAAACTAGGCCTGTACGTGTCCACCAAAAACCTCCAGTAGTTGTGCGCTTGCGCATTGCGCAACTGCCCAGGTTGATGGCACCATTTGCACTGCGTGCGACCACAGCTGCGCACTGTTTTACTGCCTCAGAGATCAATGGGAACCATTTAAAAACACTTCGAATCTATGTCAATGCTACGAAATTGTTGAGACAGCTTCGAAAAAACAGCAAACGTAAAGTATTTAACTAGAATGTTAATGTCGCTAGGAAAGGAAGTCGTATGAGAAATTTCATATGAAGAATTTTTTAAAGATGTTTTAGTTAATGAGGGCTAATTGACAGGCGAAATATCGCTAGATCTGTAAAACAGAAAAAAAGCTCACCAGTCGGGCACATCGTTCAGCGGTGAAAGTATCGTCTCACTAAAGGATCGACGCATGCACATTCAGAAACCAATTTTTTTTTCATCATTTTCTTTCGAACAGAAATTACTCCCCGTACTCGTATCTGTTACATAAAATAAGGATTATTTAAACGCACATAAAGAAAAGTCCTTTTTTTATAAAAAAAACCGAATTCACATCAAATAAACATTAAACATCAAAATAATTACTGATTGCACAGCAAAATACTCCACTCAAAATATTACGTAATAAACTGCAAATTATATTCGTGGCGTACCGCTATTTATCTTAAAGTAAAGATTTTTTATTATTGCACAGCTAATAATGACTAACGCACATCACACCTTGTAACTCTTTTTTTTTAAATATAGCTTCTATTTTTACACATCAAATATATAATTATTACCTATCAAAATATTTTCAGCAGAAACTTTTATTTGTCACAGGTAATACTATCTAACATCCAAAACTAAAACTATATATAAACTAAACTTATGTTTTCAGCATGTACATATATACTTTTTACATAACCAGCACTAGTAGGGGCCAAATTATTTTCTAAATACATAAGGTTCTGGCGCGCTCGCTTTGCTCGCTCGGCTCACGCGTTGTGGTCGCAATTGTACCGAACGCTCCTTCTCTTCTACGCCCGTTCTAGTTAATTTGCTACGGAGTCAGTATTTTTGCTGTGCAGTCAGTATTTTTGATGTGATTGAAGTATTTTTGTATAGTTTGTGTTGATGTATATTTTCGAATTATCTGCAGTACTAGTTTTGCTAAACATTTAGTTTATTTGTATTGAAATCATTTAATTGATGTACATAGATATATAAATGATGAGAATAAATTGATAGGCAATTATTTATTTGATGTGCAATTAATAATATTCCCATAAAATATGTCTTAGAGTACCTCGTCCTAATACGCGTCTCATAAAGCTGTTTCATATTCCGTTCACTCGTAGAAGATATGCTTCCAATACCTTTATACGTAGAGCTTGTAAAACCTAGAATAATTCATTTTCGGAATTAGATGTATTCAACCTTTCTCTTAACAGGTTTAAAGTTGCCCTGTCACACATTAGTTTCGTTTTGTTCAACTAAACTATTGTTTAATTGGTCATATATATTTTTTGTACGTGTTACTCTACTTTATAATTTAATAGTGGCATATTTGCTGGTCTATGTTTAATTTAAGTCTTATTTTCTTAAGTGTTGTTTTATACGGTACCGTTTTTTGCCCAAATAAACATTAAACATGAGTTCGTATTTATATTGCTTTCTCAATTAGCTTCAGTAAACTTCAGTTAGCTAGTTGAGATAACGAGATGAATATGAACTTTTCCGACAAAATATGATGGCAAAACATTATTCACTACATCTGTAAAACCTTACGATACTAACGCCATCTAGCCATATTAGGCCTGTCAATTAGCCCTCATTGATAATAACCTCCGAAAAGTAAAGCCTGAAAGGTACGATTTATTAATATTCGTTCATCACCATACCTGGGATAACTCGGGGCATCTGTACGAAAGTGATGTAGCATCTAAATGTTATTCGACATAAATAAATATTACTTATCATCTCCTCATTTTTAAATAAAAAAATAAACAAATTAAAACGTGTATTTATATGTTTATTTAAAAATAGTTTTAAGAATATATAATCAATATTTTTTCCATATTCGTCGGTATTAATGATTGCCGTCTAGATGAAAATATCCACTTTAAAATGCTAATCGTTTTCTCAACGTCCACAGTGGTCAAGGGGGCATTCTTAAAATATTTATAATGACTCAAAGCCAATCT
This sequence comes from Choristoneura fumiferana, assembly GCF_025370935.1. Taxonomy (NCBI): domain Eukaryota; kingdom Metazoa; phylum Arthropoda; class Insecta; order Lepidoptera; family Tortricidae; genus Choristoneura; species Choristoneura fumiferana. Next base: position 6,792,021 of record NC_133479.1, on the reverse strand, counting down.
CTCATTCATGCTGGTTATTGAAATTTACTCACCTTTTGTAAAACTGTTTTACTTTTTTCATTGTGTCATAATTTATTATATCGACATCTTTTTTGTCGATATCAAATCCCTAGAACTTGCCCCGAGTTATCCCAGGTATGTTCATCAGTTCATCACTAGACCACCAGACCACCGGCCAAGGCTGCCAATGCAGTCAGCTAGCTGGCGCCTAGTTAACAATAAAGCGTGTGTTCTCGCTCTATTTGCTCAACGCTACATTTCCCAATACGGCGGTGCTATTGGCCAAACTGTCTTGCGAGAGAAACGGCTTTTACCAAACTGCTAAGAGGAGCAGAAATGTTATCTTTTGTGTTATTGCCTTCCACGATGTCGCCAATTTTGTTATTCCTGCTATTAATGTGCGCAAGCTTAAAAGCCTAAACTTTAGTGGTTTCCGTTTGTCACCGTTTTGGGTACAGAAGCCTTTAGGCCTTTAGGGTTCTGGAGTTAAAACGATGACAAACGCAAAACCTAGTATCCTACCTGCTAAGTTAAACACACAATGTTTAAAAGATGTTGAAGTTTGTGCCAATTACTCTTTGCGCTCTTTGTCTTATCAATAAGAATAGGTAGTGCCACGAGAGATGAAGTGAATGATTCTGCTGTAATTACACGACATGTTATAGCTGTGTGTGCGTAGTCATTCACTTCAACTCTCATGGCACTACCTATACCTAAGCGACCGAGCTTCACTCTGACTAAAACTCGAAATCATGCGTTTTCACAGAAATACGACCAATATCATTGAAATCGTGAGAGCCGTTTCCGAGATCCCCGAAATAAATAAATATACCTATGTCCCATCAGCCAAATAAGTGGTCTATCAATTTTTAAACAAGTTCCCGTCAAATTAATATGTCGCTAAAGTCGAACTTTCACACGTCTATTGGCATTATTGTTTTGTGACATGCAAACGATTATCAACTTTAGGGTGGTAGACCAAATATTTGTCTGATGGTTCAAGAATTACTTGAGAGAGAGACATAAGATAGCAATTACCTACAATCGTAAAAACGCATCCAGGTGGTTAGGTAAATCGCTATCGCTAACAAGCAGAACAGTTAGCACCACGATAATTGGCTTTATCCGCAGCAGAGGTAGACTTGCAAGTATAGATTCATTTCATTCAGTCTCCTTTTATAAAATCAGTTCTTCATGTACTTAGCTGTGTGTGTAACCATTCACTTCAACTCTCGTGGCACTACCTATATAAAGTTAGCATACAAGACTAGCTGCGTGCGACTCTATAAACGAATCCAGTCAGCGGAAAGTCTCGAGCGAGGAAACAACATTTTTCCTACTTTTACCAGTTTGTTGGAATGAGGTTGTACCGTGATATAATCACGTGTAGCAAATTTACACTTTTCCGGAATTATTACTTTAATTTAAGTGTCGTTTATTCTTAGCACGTTTTTAGAATACAGACTCAATCAGAGTAAAAATATTTGAGGAACCACGACTTCCTAAATACGAGTACGTTGAGACTTGAGTTCTCTTTCAAACACAACTTTAATACAGCTAGGTAAGACTGGCCAACTTATCTGTGAATCAGACCAAACAATGCTGCACTTTATGCGTACGGCATAAAAACTTGTTCAATTCACAGATAAGTTGGTCAGTCTGTACACTCAATGTACGGCCCACGGGTCTAATATAAAACTATTATTAATTTTTGACCATTTTGACTTAAAGCTAGAAACTAGAAACACACGCGGAGCGGTGCGGCGCGGCGCGAAAACGGCGCCGGTTGTAGTAATAAGTATTCGATCGAGCTAACGTGAAAGAGGACACTCAGAATACCGCGCCACACTTATTCTTATTTCCCGCGCGGTATTCTGTGTGCCCTCTTTCATGTTAGCTCGAATATTACAACCGGTACCGCCTCCGCAATGCGCCGCACTGCTCCGCCACCGTTCTCTATGTGTTCAAGCTTTAATGCTGTTAACAATCAATGCTGCTCCGCTGCACCACTGTTAACGACACATTCATGGCCCGTTAAAAAAAAAGGTTGAGTAGCTTTGGCTGTATAGGTAATATAAGAGTTACGCTCTTGTGGGTTAACTAATGAATTCATCTCTATTTAACTAAACCAATTTGAGTTGAATTGTACCAATTTTGTGGAAAGCAAAGAAAATTCAGATGTATGCATATTGGGATTTCATCGCATTTTATCGGAAAAGTTACTATTTATCGTGCTCTCTCAATTAACTTCAGTATCCACCGTACAGCCGTTTTGACATTTGATACAAAATAATAAAGTTCCAGCATGAATACGAAAATGAAATCATTAACTGACGCTTCGGAGGCCGTCGTATTCCGACTTTTCTCGATTACATATGCACTATTACTGTACCGTTAGGCCCGCTAAGCTTCCTGTCACAACAGATCGGTATCTATCCACATACTTGATTTGACGTGCTCGGCAAAAATGTCACTTTGTGTAGTGTCCCGTTCATTTTCGTGACGATTCGTTTTTCGTGTTTGTTACCGTAACTTTCACAACGCTTTGAGGCCACTCGCAATAACTTAACAATATCGCCATTTTGCAGCTTCACTTTGTGCGATAGTTAACTATAATAGCGATGTAAGTTGCATAAAACAAGCAGTGAAGCGATGCAGGGTCAGTTGGCTGAGGCGGGTGAGCCTCACCGGTCTTACCGGTACCTTTAATCGTAAACAAATATCCTTAGAACGTTCCAGATATTTGTTAAAATACATGACTTCATGTATTGTGTCAGGTGACAACGTAAACAACGTGTTGACAGTGCATTGTATATTATTATTTATCTTGTGGATGCGTAAAAGAAAGTTTACACAATTGGTTCAGACAGAACTTGGCATTCCGATATGGTGATGTGAACGTTTTAATTTAACAACGAGTTGGCGTATTGAAATCTTTATAGTTACGTAACCAATATTGAAAAAGTATTTGTGTCAAATGTTTATTTAAAGATTTCATTTGATTTAAAACTATTCTGAGCAAAAACTGGTAATTAGAGTGGAAACGTTCGTCGGCATTTTCACTTGCGTGTGTGGAATCTACAGGCTGGAAGTGCATGCTATCTTAACCAGTAGAGCGTTGAGTGCGACAAAGTTCCCTGACGTCTACGTATCAATGGATCGGCTCTCAAGTCGCGTGCAACCATGTGTGATTAAATATTTAAGATAGCTGTGCAGATAGCGTGAATATGTTTTCAGAGTCTGTGTATATAATTTTACTATGTGTATAGCAGTAATTGAAGCCTATGAAAAGTGATACAAGCCTATCTAATACGCTTCAATTGGTCTGAAATTGAAAATTTCATCATAAATAATCATACGCATTAAAATAAACATGAATTCTTCACTTACGGCTGCTGCCGTTTAATCTGACACGTGAGAAGTAAATCTGACCGCAAGCCTGAGACGTATACTGAAAACTTGTTATATACCTCCTATAGTACCTTAAGAGAAACTTTACCAGTTAAGAGTGGCAGATATGTACTAAATATTTACAGAGATTCAATAGGAAAGCATCGTGAATAATTTGCATTGTTTAGGAAATTTTCTGAAGTCTTAAATTTTGTCTCATTTGGAATGTTTTGAACATGATTTTGATGATGTTCATTTGGAATGGCTAAAATAGCATACAGAGTTAAATATGTCGTAGTGTTTGATATGCTAATGTCTAATAGATGTCACCCTACTTTCGCCTCTTATGCTAATGAAATAAAATTGAAGATAGCAACTGCTGTAACAATATAACTAGCACTCGGACGTCTGCCTTTATGCGACAATGCTCTGTTTGATTGGTAAAAGAAAAATCCGAGAATTCGTCCACGCGTGATAAAGTAACGGGATTTACGTACACCACATACCTACGTAGTACCGTTTGCGCTATAAACACAATTTCTTATCACATTTGCATAAATGCAAAGCAATTGTGGCTTGACTACACCCGTATATTGCAAGCAATAAATAAACCGATACCATTTAAATACAATTACCTTTAAAATGTAGACAGGATGATAATCTACTGATTATTAAAAGATCTAAATAAAACCAGAAAAAAATACAAAGAGAAGAGACACTAAAGCCAGAAAAAATAAAAAGAAGAAAATACTAAGAACATTTGTTGATAAAACGAACAACTTTTTAAATCGTCATAATAGCGAAGATACTTAACTACCTAAGTCTTTTAGAATACCAGATTTTTAAAACATTTAACTTCTTTCGTGAAGAAGAAAAGGAGTAAACCTTTACCCATCAGCACAACACAACAAGACAAGGGACTGTTAAAAAACAAAGAATTTGAAGAAGTAATTGTCTAAATGCCAGACTTTGAAACGCTAAGGTTGTCAGGAGTAGTAGTGGTACTACGGAGTGGTGGTGGTGCATTGGAAGCTTTGCGACTGTTGGAAGACTGGTGGCAAGGAATTCTGGTGCTGGCGAGACTGCTGATGTGTTACTGCAAGCTGCTGCAACAGGCTTTGTGGGGTGGGCATTATTTTCTAACCAATTGACCAAGAATTTGCTTTGCCACCCTATGGCTAAACATTATACTCATCATCATATCAAAAGTAGGACGTCCACTGTTGTACTGTACATAAGCCTCCCCCATAGACCTTCCGTTGCCACCGGGAATCTGCAGATTTAACCAGGTTGCTTCATATAAACCGGCTGAGGGGTAATACACGAAGATTATAGGTATTGTGGCAATGAGACAAGGATGAAATATTTTATTATTATTAGCAGCAGCGTCTCCTTGGCGGCAACCTTACATCCTATACTGCACTCGCCAATCTGCTTGCCAAGCTTGGCGAGTATTATCACCCTCACTCATATTAATAGTGTATTTGTTTAGTGCGTATAATTACAATTAACAAAAAAATCTAGTTTACAAAAACTTTATCTTGGTGGTCTACTGAATAAGCTTCATAAAAGCGTATACATATGTATTTTGAAATCGAATGGAAAGTGAATAGGCACACAATTAAAATAGCTGGCTTATCCGATCGTAATTTCGTTTGACTTGCTTCGTGGTATTTCAAATAATTACTTTACAATGCCAATGTACCATATACCCGGGTTGTTTTATTCGAACCATAAAGTCTGTTTTATTACTTAACTACTTAAAACTACGGAAAACATTGCAGCTATATCAGTATCAAAAATGCATAGAACCGTATTTTTACTTTTTTATTAGCCTTTACCTATGGGTAATTAACTTGAGGAAGAGTTGAAAACCTCATCTGAAAAGTTACATCTTTCTTGAACAAGTTAAGTGAGAAGATCATCCGTACATAATTTCATGACTAAATTTAGAGCTTAAGATTTCGGAATTCTGTAATTTAAAATAAAATTTATATTTCATCCTTGTCTTATTGCCACATATACCTTTTAGTAACCAGAAGTCGAATGGGAATTCGAGGTTTTTGTCACCGATCGTTAATTGTGATGCAATTATACGCATTACTGGTATTGTAATTTATGTATTTACAGTTTACAAGTATGAGGCAGAAATACACACTGCAGGTGCTATATCAGATTTATAGTAGTCACAATGTATGTGTAAAGTAGTCACAGTGTATTTTTATTATTTTTTTCCCAGGTAATAATTAATATGGAGATGTTTTTACCTAATACGGTAAATACCTAATCGAGATCGAGATAAACATGCTTTGACCCTATGAAATCCTCATTGCCTACTTTATAGCTCTTATTGCAATCCACGTTAGTATTCGAGCCTATCAACATTCTAACCGTCCGGTCCATAATAAAGCAACCGCATAAAGGAGCGGCCACACTGCTGCTCAAAATACGCTTACGGTGCGGAATCGTAGTGACTTGAGTAACTCAAAGTCGTGACGTTTACGGCACGTCACTCCGATTCCGTCTCCGTATTTTGAGCACCGGTGTGGCCACTGCTTTATACCCGAGACCCGTCAGACAGATGCGAATTGTAGTCACGATCTTCTACTCACGATTTACATCTGACTCAAGCACAATACCCTCAATACAGTTGGCCGGCATCTAAATCATAATATAAAAAAAACAAATGTTGTTTCCTAGCTAATTAATTTTAATAATGAGCACGTAATAGGTAATGTACACGTGTAGGTGTAATGTAATTTTCGGAGAATAAACTGACACCTTTTTAATTATACAGGTTGGACAATTTTAACGCCACTCGGTAGGGAAATATTCTTAATGCGGAAGATAGAAAAATGTACTGAGAGGAATTTTTTATTCTTATACGATGTCGTCAGTCCACCTAGCTATTGGGAGGCCTGCCAACGCTTCGTCTTCTGGTTTGCGCTTTTCTCCCCCAACGGTTATCTGTTATGGTTGTGTGTATTTACAAGCAGTACTTACCTTGTAGTAGTGTCATTATGTTGTAACTTGTAATATAACAATTGCTATAAAGTGGTGTCATTTGATTTCAGAGCTGAAGGTGCCCCCGGAAATGATGGCACCCAGCTTGCTGCAGCGCACCAAGTCGCCACGCTCCTCGCCCAGCACCAGGCCCAGAACACTACAGGTACCACTACATCTATACTAACATTTCCATCACATCTATCTTACAGGCTGATAGGACATGGAGGATCTTTGCATTGTCTATCCTGGATAAAGATGTGGTGAAAACTATTATGATTCTAGTGCATTAGTCAATAAGGCCTCAGGCACTCAGGACTGATAACTCGGAGAGCTGCTTAGAATCATATCCTTTTTCATTGCTCTCTTGTAATCTTTCTCTTTCAACTTATGATTTCAACGATACGTTTGGAAACGATACTGCCCACCATGCTTGCAGTGAAGCACAGTTCTGTTGTTCGACAGTACCCGCGTACCTTGATATAACTACTTCGGCAGACCTCATCAAAAAACTTACATTTATGACATTTTTGTGTCCCATTTACAAATTACAACACAGGTTGATAACAAATCCGGAAATGACAAAACATGAATTTTGAAATTTTATCTCTGAGTGCAACTGAATTGTAACTGTTTTGATTGACAGGCATTATCTTTGTGACTTTACTGTAAACGTCGGTGGGTTTAAGTTATTTAATCTGACAACAACCGTATCGAACTTTAAAAACAATGAAATATTTGTAACCATGTAAAAAAATAGAATTTAATTTGCTAAACACGGAAGGAAAACAAATGTTACCGTATCTTTGTGTGTATATTTGCAAAAAATTTGACACACAGATAGTTTAGGTATTTAACCTGATGTAACAATGAATACTTTTTACCCGATTGGTCAAAGGAGGGTTATGTTTTTCGAGTGTATGTATGTCTATTTCTTTGGCACCTAAACGGCTAAACGTATTTCACATGTATAATTAAATTCGTCTAAGTTGTTGTGGTGACAAAGGGCTTAAAAAATTTCAATATGGCAGCTGCAAAAAAAATGTGGAGGTTTTATTTTTATTATCGGGTGACTCCGGGCTGTTGAATTTTAAGATATTTAACAGTCATAGTGGAACACTACTTAAAAAAACAGAATTCTTACTACTGGACTTGTTCTTCCATTTTATTACTTATTTAAAGTTTTTCTGGGATAGTCGGGGGTTTTATTATTTTAAACAACAAAATTACATATTTTTATCAGACTCACGACTTGGAAGCCACAGATAAAATCTAGTAAAACAATAAAATGCCGTGGTAGAAACCGGATTCATGCTTCATCGCATTGTTATTCTTACCTTTCCAAACCACCATAACTGGTAGTCCTTGACACTCATTGAAATTATAACCCGCAAAATATGCTTCAACCAATCTTTGTCGAATCTAATCTAATAAATTCTATGTAAAACCTGCAACTTGGATCGTTCATTTGAACAAACCAGCTCAACCGCTCGATACAAAAAAGCTGTTTTCATTTTCTTTCTCATTTGAATGTACAGGAAAACGATGAAAACTGAAGAGTCCTGAGGGTCTATTGCGTAAAGTTTCTGACACTCGTGATCACAATCAAATGATGGTTCTCGCATACACAAACACAACATTTGACATTTGATTGTAATCGCGAGCGTCAGAAACTTTAACACAATACAGCCTCTGAGCGACATTACATTCTGGTTATTTGTGCTGTATATGTAAACAATCCAGAAATGCAGCCAGCCTTATGGGCACTCTTCCTCAGGGACAAGACTTGGGGGAATTGTATATATAGTTAAGATTTTTAGGATAGTTTAGTGTAACTTCAATAGAAGGATTGAATGTACTTGTATTGTCACCGAAACTACATTTGAATACTTAGGTACCAAATTACAATTCACTAACGATATTTAGTCGCGATGTGCTAGGAATAGAACTGACAGTTATTGAATGATTTTGACAGTTAGTCAAAATTCAAGTTGTCAGATTTTTCAATTATATTCACATAGTAAACTATTCAAAATCTTATGTTCCGTTTTAATCGCTATTAATAATTATTATAAAACCATTTATTGCGGGCAACATGGGTCACACAATAAACACCTTAGAGAATAACATACAAAATAATTAACAAAAACAAAACTAACTAGCAAACACAATTAGTTAAGTACCTACTAGGTAGCTACGAGTATATGTTTTACTTGTGCCTGTTTTGTAACCCCATGTCTTCTCGTGTTCCAGAACGGGTCGGAGCCGCCGACGGAGGCGGCCGCGGACTCAAGCCCGGGGAACTCGATCTCCGACGTAGAGAACTTCGAGTGCTACGGGGAGGCTGACGCCGATGTCTCTTCTAACACGTCTGTATCTGTTACCTTAAAAAAATATTTTTGCCTGCAACTCCGTCCACATAGAATTTTTCTATCTCCATCCCGCGGGAACTATGCAATTTTCCGGGATAAAAACTATCCTATGTCCTTCGCCGGGACTTAAACTATCTGTGTACCGAATTTCATCTAAATCGGTTCAGCGGCTTAAACGTGATGAGGTAACAAACAAACGGACTTACAAACTTACACATTTATAATATTAGTGGAAAGTGGAACTAGTGGAATTAGTGGAAAGTGGAATAGTGGAAATTAGTGGAATGGAATGTTGTCCCTGTATCACAAATATTACAGATGCTACATGTCATCTAAAAAAGTTAGGTATGTGGCATTGTAGCATTTGTAACTTTGTGGTAGAGGAGGCCGGTCACACCGAGACTCAACACCGTAAGGTAACTGTCCCAATGCTCGCTGTCGAGCAGCTATTTATTGCTATTAAGCTATTGACCAAAAGGGACGTTTTCTTCGGCTGTAACGCAAGAAACCATTTAACCAGGTAAAATTACCTATAGAATAGAGTTTTGGTAATAATAGAGTTAGTTAGGAAACAAAACTTGAGTTATTAGCCGTAAAACTTATTTAAAAGGTAGTTAGATAGTTTCAAGGTTACTTAAGGTACATACTCAGGATTAATCTATTTTACAAGCTTTTATTTAGTTTCACCTGTCTCGTTGTCTGTCTGTAATCAAATCTTGCAAGTTAAATTGCACCAACTTCCATGCAGTAGTTGGATTGACTTGAAATTAAAAATGAAATTTTTACCAAAAACTTATTCATATTGGTTCTGCCAACAACTAACAATTAATACAAGGCGCTTACCGCCATCGCGTGTTAGTACCAACATTGTACATATATTATTCTGTACTTTGCATAGAATACTACCTATATACCTACTCGTAGTGTTTACGTCATGAAAATAGTCCGAAAACCTAGTATTCCGTGACATTTGAACATGAAACTGCCGTGAGACTCAGTCATATTTAATGAAATAAACACGGATAACTCAGGTCTTAAATCGAGTTTAGCTCAACATGTTTCAGGCTAATTCGTAGCCCTTCCTCTGAGAGCACGCAACACTACAGCACGCACGCCCGCAAGCACGTCGAGCAGTCGCACGAGCAGTGCCCTTAGTGTAAGTTCTCAATTTGTATGCAAACATGAACAGCGCCTCTAACGGAACGTTTGCGATGTTCGTGTTTCCATACAAATTGAGATTAAACGCGAACGCGATCGAGACGTATTTTGTAACCGAAAACTTACACTAGGGATACAGTGCCCTTAGTGTAAGTTTTCGGTTACAAAATACGTCTCGATCGCGTTCGCGTTAAAATCTCAATTTGTATGGAAACACGAACATCGCAAACGTTCCGCTAGAGGCGCTGTTCGTGTTTGCATATAAAGTAAGACTTAAACGCGAACGCGATCGAGACGTATTTTGTAATCGAAAACTTACACTAAGGGCACAGAGCAATAGGGCTACTACGAAATTCGAAGTCCGTCCGTACCGTCCCTCTGACTCTCGTATAATAATAATAATAATAATCTTTATTTATCTTTCATAAAATCATCATCTTTATTTATCTCTCAACATTCTTTATTTGCCTCTATGAATAACAAATATTCAAGGGCCGTTCCAAGAAGGGTAGGGTCCATTATTCGAGCGCGAGCATGCGTGGGCATATTTTTGCTAACATGGCAGAAGATTCTATAACAGTTTCCAGGTTATCTAGTGGCAGAACAGGACGTTTAAAAAATAATCGAAAATTTCATCAAATTCTACTCAATAAGCTCATTACGGAACCATAAAAATGTGACCACGAAAGGTAGTCGGTTGAAACCGAATATGAAACTGAACTGGTATCGAAACTGTCTACTGATGAGGGCTAGGGCCGTAGATCCCACTACGGCCTAAATCTCCTCATGCTGAGAGGAGGCCTGTGCCAGGCAGTGGCAAATATATAGGCTGGGAAGACGATGATAATTCTTCCGGCACCATGTCACTGTTTTTGTTTCCTCTCCCATGCCCACACATTGTTTTATGTAGTTTTATACTATCTGTTGCCCGCGACTCCGTCCGCGTAGAAGATGAAAAAGAAATTTACGTCTTCTTCTCAAAAAAATATACACAAAAAATTTCATAAAAATCGGCCAAGCCGTTTCGGAGGAGTTTGGTAACAAACACTGTGACAAAGATCTCTACTTGTTTGAGAAAAATAGAAGATTCTCATACACAATTAGGTACGGTATGCTAGTATAAAATGTAATCCTTCTTGAAGTAAAATTACTGCCATAACCTATTTGTTTGAGCAATTAAATCGAGCGGTGATTCGTTACAGATTGTGCCGGTAATAGTACATTATTGCCTAGGCCTGGAAGTAGACAATTGCTGACTGAGTACTGGTTTGATTGGACAAGCTTGCGAGTCCGTTTACGAACACAGCAATAGCCGTTCCGGTCAAGACAAATAAATTGCTTTTCTCAAAAATCGAAAAACATCTTTCTTTTAATACATCTTTCTAGTACTTCTATTCGATACTAGATGGCGCTGCGCTTATCAACTGAATTTTCAAATAAATATTATGATTCCGGGATAAGAGGCACGGGTCTCTAGTATAAATGTTGCGATGTAATTTTTGAAAATCTTGTAAAATCCCGGTATTTCAATTAGGGTTTTTCGACAGGTGAAATATCGCTAGATGGCATTAGTAGTTAGGTCGGTTTGATGTTTCAGTCTTGCTTGCGATTGGCTCATTTAGATATTTATCCAATCACAAGCGTGACAGAAACGTCAAACGGACCTCACGATACTAACGCCATCTAGCGATATTTCGCCATTCGAAAAACCTACATTCAACTACCGGGCTTGGTAAATTACGCGCGCGAAGCCGTGCGTAAAGTCTAGTAAAAAAAACCTAACCAACTTACAACATTTGAAATACCCCTAATATGGTCATTTTCAAAGTTCAATATCTCTAAAATGGCTGAACCGATTTTGATGACCATACTAAGAACCAACGCAGTAAAACTCACTTTTAGATAAAGAAATCGCATCTAAATAGATCTATCGTTAGAGAACTACAATGCCAATGCCATAGACAGACAATCATAATAATAAGATGAAATTTACCACGAGCTTTACGTAGAAGGAAAACAGCGTGAGGAAAGCACAAACCTGCGAAGTAATTCAATAGAGCGTGTGAAGTTCCCAAACCGCACTAGGCACGCTTGGGAACAACGCCCAAGCCCTCTCATTTTGAGAGGAGGCCTCTGCCCAGCAGCGGGATGTACCTATATAGGCTGGGTTGATGATCATGATCACGGAAATGATTAGTGTAGTCCAGTGTTTCCCAAACCTTGTTCTGCCATGGTCCAGTAATTTTCACACTGCCCCTGCGTGACCCACTTAATACTTTTACGATTTACTTTTACCAATATGTACAATGCGTAGATCGATAGTAGGTACCATTTTTAAAACATGCGGGAATTCTGCGACCCGGTATTTTATTGGCCCGACCCCGCAAATGGGAAACGCTGGTGTATTCCTTGGCCACAGTTTATCTTGTGTACATAGTACTATCCATAGCTCACACGGCTACCGGCGGATTATTTTTAGCCCTCCCCGATCGATATACTAGCCATGTTTGTCCCATCGTGTCTCATCTAATATGTATCAAACCGACAATGCCAAGCTTGCGAGGAACATAATCCGATAAAGACAGTTTACCCTATTAAGGAGCAAGAAAGCGATCGTAAATTCAATTTGTGGAATCGATTACTCTTCTACGCACCTATCTACTTTAATGGATTATTAGAAAGGAAAGACGTATATTAATAGAAATAGAAATATTTATTCGCTATTTGCACAAAACATAATAAAAATACATTAAAGAAAGAAAAAAAAAACAACGAAATCGCGAAGCGGTCCCAGCTCAGCATAGTGTTGGCCGTGTAGGCCAACGCTGGTCTTCACACACACACACACACACACACACACACACACACACACACATTATTACATTATTTTGGTATTACATACTTTTTTGGTGTAATCTTCACGAAGTCGTGGATTAAAACCGGCCAAGTGCGAGTCTGAGTCGCGCAGGAAAGGTTCCGTAACTTTATCGATTACAACATCAATAATCATTTATTCATTTTTTGTGGATTGTTTTTTTAAGTTTCACTATGTGGTGCCCCAGGGCTTCCAAATATTACCTTATATTAAACCTATTTTTTTTATTCATACATATTAAAAACAATATATGTATAATATCATGCATAGCCCTCGGTAATTTGTTATATATTTTGGGGGCCATTCCAAGTACGCTCTTCTTAAGTAAAGCTGTTTTAGATTTCATGATACAAAGTTTGTCGAAGGCGTACACTTCTATAGATAATTCATAAATAGATCCATATTAGTTCTCACAAATACACAGATTTCGTTTATGTACAGACACGGCAGTGTTAATATTTAACACTATTGTGTGTATTATACATATTATTTTAGTCACATGGAAGGTGAAATTTTGGACATCCTTTTTAGGGTTCCGGGGCCAAAATGGCCAAAACGGAACCCTTATAGTTTCGCCATGTCTGTCTGTCTGTCTGTCCGTCCGCGGCTTTGCTCACGGACTATCAATGCTAGAAAGCTGTAATGTTGCACGAATATATATGTAAACTATGCCGACAAAATAGTACTTACAATAAAAAAAAAAAATTTTTTTTGGGTACCTCCCAGGCTCCCATAGACGTAAAGTGGGGGTGATTTTTTTTTCTCATCCAACCCTATAGTGTGGGGTATCGTTGGATTGGTCCTTTAAAACCATTAGGGGTTTGCTAAGACGATTTTTCGATTCAGTGATTTGTTTGCGAAATATTCAACTTTACAGTGCAAATTTTTTCATTTAAATCGTGTTCCCCCCCCCCTCTAAAATCTAAACCGGTGGAAAAAAATGGAAAAAATTCAGGATGGTAGTAAGTAAATCAAACTTTCAATATAAAATACGGAACCCTATTTTGGGCGTGTCCGACGCGCTTTTGGCCGGTTTTATTCATTAACAAATAGAAACGCTTCATTAATTTCACCTCACTCCGCTCAACTGTGTCCATCAGAGATGTGCTGTGCGAGGATGTGTAAATGAAATGTTTCTATTGGTTAATAAAAAACACATTCCTCGCAACACATCCTCGGACGTCCAGCTATCTACATACCAAATTTCATCCAAAAGGTCTCTGGATCTCGTCCCTCCAGCGATACCTGGGACGAACCTGACTACCTCCAACCATATAGTTAGTTGAATTACTCAGTGAGATCAAAGTAGCGTCAGTTTACGTAATTACTAATTATAATTTTGTTTATAATACATTCCTGTTAATATACACATCAAACGGCAGTTTTACAATCGTGGTAATAAACTGAAGCAATGAACGTTAAAGTATGGGTGAATGATACGTTACAAAAGTATAAAAACAGGTCGATGCACCTTTGATGTATTTGTATTAAATTAGACCTGACTTTAAGTCCTGTTTTATTGGTACACTAACCTGTTTAATTTATAAATTTGCGACATTGAAGGAGATATAATATTTATGGACTTGAGAAAAAAAAATCAGCCCGTTAAAGTGCCCCATTGTTGGACAAAAGCTTTCCCTTTTTTCCGCCATTCGTCCCTGTCTAGAGCATTCTCCTGTTAATGTCTTGTGATTGTGGAGCTATACATATCTGCATTTAACTTTAACAATACATACCTTCGACACAAATTAAGCTGAGATGATTTTTTTGTAGCCAATAGTAGCTATATAAATTTCCATTCTCGAAAATGTAAGGGGACCCCTATACAAGAAACGGGATTTTTTGATATTTATTTGTATAAAGTTCAATAAAGACCATTTTGTACTGTATTCTTCTCCGGGATTTAACGATTTCAATTGTTACAGGCTTGAGAATGGCTCCAGGAGTCCTGGCAACCTGAACCGGCATTCCTGGACGCGGACTAGCCTCCGAAGGACGCAGCCGAGGTCAGTGCCATAAACTTCAGCAAGCTAGTTGAGGAAGCAAGATAAATCCGAACTTTTCCGAGAGAATACGATGACAAAACATTATTAACTACATCTGTACTTCCTAGACTTCATTTGGCATAGAGCACATTTTTTTCTAACAAAAACCGAAATCATTAATCTAACATAATTAATTTCCGGTATTGTGTGCGATGCGAACCAATAATTAAGGACTTGTGAAAACCGAACGGAGTTCGGAAATTCTATGAACACTATTTGTGATATAATTATTTTTTTGTGTAATTATGATCTGATTGTACGTACGCGTACGGGCCGCAATGTAAGAAGTCAGGAAGTTAGGAACTATCGCACTCTTTATGTTGCTTACTAATTTCAACAAATGTTTTTATGTTGCATTTGTTTTTGTTTCAAACGGACTTCATGGAATAAATCACTACAAATGAATATTTTCTACAAGAAAGTGAGAATTACGATATATGATATGGGTAGTCACCTGCATTAATATAACGCCACAGCGGAGCGTGCAAAAACTTCTGACACCTCCTACTGGCCTTAGAAATAGAGTCGTACCAGATCTTTATGCACGCTTTGTTGTGTATGATATTGTAACTACTCCTTTTTTGAAGTCGGTTAAAAATGGTAGTTTCCGTGAATGTCCGTATGTTTCGTGCACTGCTTCGCCGCTTACCGTATGTTTTGTTGTAGCCACCAGGAGAACCTGCCGCACCGGCGCTGGGGCTCCATGAGACAGTAAGCTTTTTGTTTCCTTTGCTTATTTCCATTATTTACTTACTGATTACTTCGAACTTCCAAGCTATCGATACCTAATTGCCTACAAACCCATACGAAAAGCCCAGTTCAGTGGCTACGCCAGCTGACGCGGTTTCACGAAGCGGGTGGACGCCTATTGAAAAATAATATAAGCAGTACTAACTGCACGCGTCGCGGGCAACGGATTTTACCTGCACCCGCATTCGCAGGCGTGCGCCCGCGCCAGCTAGCGCAGGCCCAGATCTACGGGAAAAATCGTGCAAGTTTCATTACATTGCGAGGCCACAAAGAAGTGTACAATCGAACGCCGCAATGTAAGCAACTTGCAAAAAAATTCTTGCAGGTCTACAATGCGCTTAAGAGTGACCTTAGCATACTCTTCCATAGTAGAATCATATGTCTCAGAAAGTCATCATCTTATCCAATAAGGAAGTCTAGAGTTTTTTTATTGTGAAAAGGTACCCTCAGTTAACCTTATGAAAGTTTCCTGTGGTTACGAACATATCTAATATCAGTCATTTTTCAAGCAACCAAGGCACACCATAAAAGTGTTAAGTAGTTTTTGTCTCACAGAAAGTGCATCAAACAAAAATACTTATATTTCCCGCTAAGTTTACTTACTATCGCTGTAAAGTAATTATAAGTCTTCAAAACAGATATGTATGTATTTATAATGACGTAGGTTTAATAATTTGAGAAATTGGTAACAAGCACACGCACAATCACCAGTGTTGTTTGATTGTGTTACCTAACTCCACCATAAAATAGAATCGTAAAGTAAAACCATAAAGAAAATCGTAACGTGTTGAACAATAAACTTTCGCGCTACATTTAGTCTTCGGAAGCTACAACTATTGTGGACAATCACAAATAGATAGACGCGAAGTGCGTGTCAATGTGGTGTCAATCGACAACTACGCTATACGTGGTGTTGCCACTTGTTGTTGTTTAGCCACTTGTTGGCGAGATCTTACAACATTTTCACTCTGAACAAGAAAATTATCAAATTGGCAAACGCGTTTTCTAGCCACAGTTTGTTTTTGTTGTTAAACAATATTATCTGTATTACATTGGAAACCTTGGTACCAACCCTGCTTTTAAATAAGTGAAACGTTTATTACTTATTTTTTACCCGCAGTTTCGCTCGCCTGAACCAATATTTTCTTAAATTGCCATTGGCATTCGTATAAATTACATCACGGTCCTGATTTATAATATTGTATAAAACATCAGCAGGTGGTAGGACCTTGTGCAAGGTCCGCCCGGATTGCTACTACCATCTTGCTCGCTAATCCTGCCGTGAAGCAGCAGTGCTTGCATTGTTGTGTTTCGGCGTGGAGAGTAAGACAGCCGGTGCAATTACTGGCACTTGAGGTATCCCATCTTAGGCCTCTAGGTTGGCAACGCATCTGCAATACCCCTGGTGTTGCAGATGTTTATGGGCGGTGGTGATCTCTTACCATCAGGAGACCCACATGCTCGTTTGCCATCCAGTCGAATAAAAAAAAACATAACTAAACTTGGAAGATTCCGTACATACACAATTAGAAATCCTTAGAAAAATATTATTTGATTTTTTCGTAATGGCTACGGAAACGGAACCCTATCCTGGGCGTGTCCGACACGCTCTTGGCCGGTTTTTTTAATCTCGTAAGTCTGACTTTCTTTATCAGTACTCCACCAAGTACATTCGGCAGTTATTCTTACAATTGATTTGTACCTTGTGAAGTACACGAGGACTTACGAGGTTAACTAACCTGTTTATTAATTTAGCAATATCTTGACAAGTTGAGTTGGCAACACTACGAGTACCTTGTTGTCGGTATGACTTCCACAACATCACCTTTACCATCCTCTCTTTAATTACTAAAGCATTTCAGACTCTATTTCTTCAGATTTAGTGCCAACTCCGAGTTTAATAGGTGTAATTGTAATTAGTAGTACGAACTATTGTCAGCTGGAACAAATGGAACAATGCAACTATTTTCAGATTGTCAATGAGTCATCCGCATCGCGTCAGATTTAGAATTTAGTGCAAATGAGAGCTAAATAAATCATTAGAGTATTGCATAAAAGGATAGTTTTATTACAAAGATAGATACTTAAATTTATTTCCGAATTATGTTTTATGTTTTAATCGAAAGATAAAATTACGTGCACCGCAGTTCATTGAGCCTAACATTAAAATTTCAAAAAACTTTTCTACGCAAGCGGGGAAAACGCGCTTTTCTAAGCTGATTTCGTATCAGAAAGATAACTTTTTCGAGCTAGTGAGGTGAAAATGTAAGTACTTATTGGCCTAATAAAAGTTTTGTGTAGTTAGGTGTTAAACATCAATAATTAAATATTTCACTTTTTAACCAATAACGTGTGCTGACTACTAAATATTTTTTAAGGCTTTAAATGACATGAGACTGTTCATTCACACATTTTAATAATGTGTCGTGTAATTCTACAATTCAACGAACCATATTATAATTGGATTATTTCACTTAAGAAATACATGATCTGAAAATGAAATATTTATCACTAGTCTTAAAATTAACTCAATAATAATAACATAATGTGTATGCACGCGAAAGTTGAGTGAAATTGTGGATATCAAAAATTAGATTATTAATGGTAGATACAGTTTCGTAAGGTTTATGCCGACCGAGGCCAGCCTTTGCTAGCAGTTTAATAACGCATTTAACAATGTGTTTTAGAAAGTACTGTTTGTAATGACCATAAACAATTAAACAACTAACCATGCTGAGATCACGTAATGTAAGAGTAATTACGTCTTAATGAAGAAGTGCCAAGACAATAATACTATTATATATTTTTTGTTAGTTGGCCCAGAAAGGGTAAAGAAGTCTTTACCGGATTTCCTTTCGAAAACTACATAGTACCTATAGAATTTTTTTACATCAACATTTTGTGAAAAAATAAAATTATTTATTAACAAAACAGATCAAAATTTGTCAGAAATCGATAGATTGGGACTGATTGATTTCAATGGCTTTCATTTATTTACAATAGAGCACGTTACATATTAGTAAACTTTGCCATAAACAAAAACTAAAGAAACGTGTTTTTTAAACGATCAAAAATGACTAAAACGAAAAGTAGATACTTCCGTTATTTTTAAAATGGAACCGTCAGCCAATGCCAAAAGACAAATTTACAAATAAATTTATAAACTTAATAGATTTTTTGCAATTTACGAATAACGATATGCATTCAGTGCACGCAATAAATGTTTATTTCCACTTTGAATACATAGCATGACAAAGTACCTAAGTATATCAATTCGCTATCTTTCTTTAAATTATGTCGATCGCGTATCATGATAAATATTTGTTTACCTTTCAAGAATATCTAAATATATAAGCTGTTAATAATTAGGTAATACTTAATTTGTTTTTTTTTTCTCTTCTTAATTCTAACAAGATTATAAAAATTAGGTTTAACTTTATCTTGCGTTTCTAGAATCACCACACAACTAATAGATAACTCACGATTTCCAAAGAAAACTGTTTATAAATCTATTTTATAGTTTGCACTTCGAATTTAAACGTCGGTTCGGTTACGCCACCTTCACACCTCAAGTAATTGTGGTTAGTTGGAAATTCGATGCTAAACAGTGCAATAATTCTAAACACTGCAAATATTGCGAAGGATTTACAACTTTTTTGTTAAAAACAAAAGAGTGCTGTCACGCAATGTCTTAAACTAATGTTTTCAACAAAATGCGTTTCGACAATTAAGTAGTCTGAAACCAACTGAGTAAGATGCAATGATTAATTTTGGCCGCTAGGTTGTATTATTGTCTCATTGTTAAAGATTAGTAACTATGCATAGATAAAGCAAACGATATTTCGCAGTAGGTAATGAAGAATTTAACCGGTATTAATAATGTACCTACCTATATATTTTTTATAATTAAAGGAGAGTGAGATAATTGGCCTATATGACCTATAGTGACAAGCGATAATGTCACTGGATAGCTTATTCTAAGTTTTAAAACTTTTACTATAGCAGGTAGTCCCAAATCTTTGTGTGAGAAATGTTATCGCTGCATAAAAGTAGGTTTTTTAGATGCAAAGTTTCTGTTTGTCGATGATTTTGTTTTTTATGCGTTATGTTTACAGTAGCAAACACATTACAGAACATTTTTTATTACAGAACTATAATAGATCTATGATAGACAGGGATGGTTCTGTTATAATTCCTGGATAGTTTACAGTTTCAGAAAAAAAAAATTCGTCCATATTCAACAGTTACTCGTAAGAATTAAATCATTTGGCAAAAATAATTTTGGCGAAAAGCCATGATTCCGTAGTTTTATCATATCCTCATCGCGTCTTAAGCAAACATCGCAGCACACGCTAATCCTTCACTAAACCGACCGAACCAAAACGACGGTGCAATACTAATTAGTTAACATCACACCATCAACCAAAGAAAGTAACGCTTCTAGCAATTAAGAATGTTAATTGGCGTCTAAATTTCATTTGCGATTAATATGGATATGGAGCGTTTTGCAGGCTCATTTTATCGCTCGGATTCTCCCCAAGAAAGTGAACTGATGTTCCAGCCGGCTGCGTGCGTTCCTCTGTTGCCCAACACTTGCACGCGTAGTGCTAGCCTCTCATTAAACTAATGCTAGGAGATTAGCTAACCATTAAGAAAACGAAAGATACAAAATATTAAGTATAAACCTGCCGACGTTTAGCTGGAATGACATTGAGGTTCTGTATTTCATAATGCATTTTATGCAATTACCAGCGACCAAGTTCATGAAAAGTCTAATGGTGTCCGATACACAGTCAGTATTTTAACATTGAACTTTTGTCCGAAAGAACAAGTTTGAGATGGTAAAAATATCTATTAATGGATGATTTGACGCCATAAAAAAATATTACCAAACGTAATTATCTAACAGAGAGGATAATTTTACAAAGTCGTTTTGCACTTAACACGACTTTGTTGTTACGCCAGAAAAAATACACGGAGTCATCAAAACAGCGAACACGCATCAAACTACTTAACTTTTTATCTCGACACCTTGGATCGGGGCTCGGAGTAAAATTGAATCGTGGGACCGAATCTAAAGGCACACAAAACGCTGAAGCTGAACCTGTTGAGGCTGCAGTTTGGTTTAGGTGAATTGATTTCAAAAGGGCAGTCAGTGTTCCATGGGGGTCTTGTTATTTTGGTTTAAAATTTGGATCCGAACAATAAAAATGGTGACGCAACTCTCGAATCACACGCGCTTGTCATTCGTCACGAATTGCTGCTGGCGTGTGGACACCTAATTATCTTGTCATTGACTTTTGCTAATCCACTGCTTATTGTTCTGTCGTGCTGAGAGCTAGACTAAATTACAAATCACCTGTAGATTGCCAGTTCGTTATTCTTCTCAAAATGGGCAGTTTCAATTCAATCGCTTTTCAAACCAATCGTATTCCTCTTTTGTCACAGGTTTTATCGTCGCCGACTATGTATATTTTTGACGTTTTGGCCAATTTTCGTTATATTAGCTCTTCGTTTGGTCATGCATGGAACCGTTTTGTACCTATCAAACTTTTAAAGCGACCACACATAGTTTCACCATTGTTACAAATTATTACAAAGTTAAATGCATGAAGCCTTTGTCTAATAAATTTATTATCTTTTCAAATCAATCAGTTTCCTGCATTACATATTCAATTATTTGCATAGTTATTTTTTGCAATTGTTTGTGATCCTGGCCATCGAGAAATTACAAAATACGTTACATTTTAAATTTCTCAATTCTTTTCCAAATTTTTAAAGCCAGTTTAAATTGTGTTGATAAAACCTGTGTAGGTGCATTAATCATATTCAATGTCGTTTAAAAAATCAATCTATTACCGGTGATTGACCTTGTCACGACGTGTTTTTATTGACACGATTGTTTGACCCAGATGCCATACGCGATAGCACCTCATGACAGGATATTCAGGATAACGGAACTGTCTCCGGATACGAATAGGTACCTTATTAAAACTATCGATCACAATTCTAGCAAAGTTAGGTACCTACTACGTTCTCTAGGCCAAAGAGAATGAA
Organism: Choristoneura fumiferana; assembly: GCF_025370935.1. Taxonomy (NCBI): domain Eukaryota; kingdom Metazoa; phylum Arthropoda; class Insecta; order Lepidoptera; family Tortricidae; genus Choristoneura; species Choristoneura fumiferana. Next base: position 6,770,371 of record NC_133479.1, on the reverse strand, counting down.
TATTTTCAAGTTCTTGCGTTATTGTTCAGCAACGGTATGTTAATTACCATCAAACCACAGAGTGCTATTTCGCAATATCCCATGCAAAGTGCTTCCATTGTCATGGGACTAGCAGATGCGCTAATTTGACAAAATCCACCACATTTCGGCTTATATAATTTAATAAAGGCGAGTATTTCGCAGTTTGTACCTAGTTGCCCATTGTGGATAATTGATGCTTCGCGGCCGCTGCCCACTGCCCGTTGGTCGCCATCACCGGCGCTGATGCGTCAGTCCTGCGCCACCAACATTCGCGCACTGCCGCACGCACCCACGCGCTAAATAAAACAAATTTAAATTCCAAATTCGAATTCCGTACGTAAACAAAAGTCAAAATAGTGATGTGATTTGTTTCTGTTTATATCGATTCATCGGCTGCGATGCTGGAATACTGATTGTGTTCCATGTGACCTGTGACGGATCACAGCAGTGAAAAATTAATTGAGTGCGATATCCATTAGTAAAGCTGGAGCGAAACGGTGTTTACATGCATTACAGAAAGCGGCCTTACAGGTTAGAAAAGTGTTTTGCAAGAATAGAATGTGCTGTAAAAGGTTTTGCTGTTTGTAATTAAAAATGTTATGTACCGAAAACATTCCGTTGTACCTAGTTACCACAATATAATCAACCCGATTGGTTGTTTTCAATTGAACGACTTTGTGGTGATCTCGAATGACTCAATTACATAGAAGTTTTTTAGAGAAAGTAAACAGATAAAGCAAACGAACGTAATGATGATGCTGTACTTACTACTAAATTGGAGCAATAGTTATAACTAAGTATACCGTAATAATATAGGTAGTTACAGTACTGCTTGTAAATAAAAGAATTATTATTCTCCTTGTCTATATAGCATTAATCACATGACATTGTGTAAATTAAACGAAAGGCAACCTCACATAACAGACCTAGTTACAAACTATTTAAAACATCCTTGTGAATTGACCTTACAAAATGTTTTATCATGTTTTCAATAGAATTTTATATTACACACATTTCGCATAAAATTTTAAGTAGGTAGCCATTTCAGTGACATGCTAGCATTACCTAACAGCTAAATAAGCGTAATTTTGTTTCACGTTTCATCCTCGAGATAATAAGTAAATTAACATGTAGTATCGACTTTACGGTACTGGATGCCGCGTTTTTAAGAGTATCTAGAAAAATAAAAATATTTATTGTCTCTGGTCACTCTTTACCATAAACAGCTCCCTTCTATTATGTCACTTTTGATTTTGCGCGAACGGATGTCGCGGCAGCTCCCGATATTTTTTTTGTAATAACAATGGATAAACAGCAAAAAATAACAAAATACGAACGCAAGATAGAAAAGTTAAGAAAGAAAATAAGAAAGAATGCAGGACGTCGGTCTAGATCACGGACGCGCTCAAGATCGCCGCTGCAGACACGTGCCGGGCCCTCTGCGCCCAGGCGGATCGTTACAGAATACGACAAAGGTAAGAATTCTGAGTTCAAGGTTTTTTTGAAAATAAAAACACGTCATCATTACGTGAGCTGAGGATAAGGACAGTTCCATGTACACTTTCCATGTCCACTTTCCATGTACATACGAGATATGTTTAAACATGAAGACCGGATTGACACGAGATGTCCTTCTTGGTATTTTTAAAAGGCAAAGTGCGAGACACATAGCCCATCTGACTGCTCCCCTAGTCAGGTACATGCCTAAAATAGTGAACCGGAAATGACATAACCTAAAACAACACGTGCGTGACACGAAGTTTTTTTCTTTTTGGTTGTTATAAAAATCGTTTATTTGGCTTGTAGGCCCTGAGGACGGTACAATCCATGAAGACGACGCAGCACGCGAGGATGACACAGGCCCAGAAGACAACGACGACGACGACGTGCCCTCGGACGCAGCTCCTGATACCGAGGCAGACACTGAAGGGCACATCCAACCACAACCGAACCCATTGCTGCTAGCACTGGGGCTAGATGAGGTAACCCCAAATAGATGGGGACCAAACATTTTAGCCGAATTGGCATCTAAATGGTCAGAAACCCTCAAAAATGGCATTAGAAAAGAGGAAAAAGAACTCATGCTCAAGGCATACCTAGTGCCAGAAAACTGCCAGCTCCTGTCACCTCCATTATTAAATGGAGAGGTAAACGCAGCTATCAATGAAGCCTGCAAAAATCGTGACAAAACTTTAGCTAACAAACAAAAGGAACTCGGATTAGCCTTGACAGCGCTTGGACTGGCCATTACAGAATTACTTAAGGAATCTCCAGACAACATCAAGATAATGAAACTTCTTAGCGACACTGGCCGCATATTAACTGACTTACACCATGGAGAAAATATCACAAGGAAAGTGTTAATAGCACCATTACTTGACAAAAATTTTTCAAAAATGACTGAAGAAGTGACAAGAGATGAGTTTCTGTTTGGTACAAACTTGTCAGACCGAATAAAAGACAAAATCACAATAGAAAAGTCCAGCCAGCAAATCAAACGACCCCAACCAATACCTACAAAGCCAGCACCCCGACAGGGAAACTGGAATGGTCCGCCTCGTGCATATACACAGTCGAAGATGATGGGTCGAGGCGGACTACGACGTCCAGCTCCACCATCATCCCAACAGAAGAAGCCTGCACAGCCCTCAGCACGACGTCCACAGGCACACCGTCCGGAGAGGAGCTACCAGCGTGCTCGGGGTCGGCGATAAATAACTTACAGGTACATGCAGGAAACCTCACACACTACATTAGGTGTTGGAGTATCCTAACTAAAGACCATCATATTTTACAATGGATACAGGGTTATGAAATTCCCTTTCATAAAATACCCACACAGACTACGCTACCAAATATACCTGACCTGAATGATAAAAACTTACAGGAAGCCATATCTAACCTCTTATTTTTAGGTGCAATACAACCATGTAACGACACACCTGGGCAGTACTTATCCCATATATTTCTGGTTCCCAAGCCAAATGGAAAATTTCGTTTTATATTAAATTTAAAACCCTTAAATAAATTTGTGTATACAACACACTTTAAAATGGAGGATATTCGAACCTCTATCAGACTTATTGACAAAAATCATTACATGACAACAATAGACTTAAAAGAGGCCTACCTCTTGGTCCCTATTGCAGATCACCATAGAAAATATTTAAGATTTAGATTTGATAAATTGTATGAATTTAAAGCATTGCCCTATGGCCTTTGTACGGCTCCTAACACTTTTACAAAACTTTTAAAACCAGTAATTACCTACTTTCGTAAATTAGGATATATTGTTGTAAATTACCTTGATGACATACAATGTATAGCTGCTTCATATGCAGAATGTAAAGCTAACACAGCACATATAATTCAAGTCCTCAAATGCTTAGGTTTCATAATAAATTATGATAAAAGTAAAATGCAACCTTCAAGGCAATGTACATTTTTAGGTTTTTTAATTAATTCACAAAGCTTAACACTGCACTTACCAGTTGAAAAACAATTAAGAATTAGAGATCTAATTGACAATATTTCATCAAAAAAATCTTTAAAAATTAGGGATTGTGCTCAAATACTTGGAACATTAACTGCAGCTTGCCCGGCTGTGTCCTATGGCTGGCTGTATACAAAGCTGCTGGAAAGAGACAAATACCTAGCATTATTAGATTCTGATGACAACTATAATGCAACAATGAATTTGTCTCCAGACTCTAGATTAGATTTACAATGGTGGTATAGAAACATACAGCATAAATACCAATCATTTGAACTCCAAGACTATGTATTGGAAATATTCACTGATGCATCCCTTTTAAAATGGGGAGCACATTGTAACGGGGAAACAATAGGTGGTTTTTGGAGTGAATCTGAAAAGAAAAACCACATTAATTCACTAGAATTAATGGCAGCTTATTTTGGACTACTTTCATTAGCAAAAAACAAATCAGACTGCCATATTCTAATGCGTATTGATAATACAACTGCCATAGCATGTATAAATAAAATGGGCAGTGTTCAGTATGAACACTTCAATCAAATAACCAGAAAGATATGGCAATGGTGTGAGCAGAAAAACATCTGGCTGTATGCATCATACATACGGTCTGAGGAGAATACTGAAGCCGATAGGGAATCCAGAAATAATAATATAGATACTGAGTGGGAATTAGCCAGTTATGCATTTAATAAAATAACTAAGACTTTGGGTAAACCCAACATAGACTTGTTTGCCAACAGAACCAATGCAAAATGTGACAAATATATATCATGGAAAAAAGACCCTTTGGCATATAAGATAGATGCATTCACAGACAACTGGTCCAAACATTTCTTCTACGCTTTCCCTCCCTTTTGCATGATCACTAAATTCTTTCAAAAATTGAAAACTGACAAGGCAAAAGGCATTTTAGTTTTCCCTATGTGGCATTCCCAGGCTTGGTATCCTCTAATAAATAAACATTTAGTGTCCGAACTGATTATATTTAAGCCAAACAATAACTTGCTTTTATCTCCACTTAGAACACAACATCATCTGAGCCACCGGCTTACCCTGGCTGCAGGCATCTTCTGCGGCAAGCATTCCAGCAAAGAGGTTTGCCAGAGAACTCATTAGAAGTAATGCTGTCATCCTTGGCACAAGGTACTATGAAACAATATAATACTACTTATAAAAAATGGTGGATATTTTGTCATCAACACAATATTGATAAGTTTCTAGCTACAACACCTCATGTGATGTCATTCCTATCTCAAGAATTCAACTCTGGCGCCTGTTACGCCACATTAAACTCTGATCGTTCTGCCCTCTCCTTGCTTATAGACTCTAAAATTGGGACTGATATGTGCATAAAGAGGTTCCTGAAGGGTGCATACCGGCTAAGACCATCTCTACCCAAATATACACACACATGGGACCCGGATATTGTGCTTGGTTTCTTAAACAAACTAGATACATCTGTTCTTAGTTTAGATAATCTGTCTCGTAAGCTTGTCACATTACTTTCCCTCTCTACTGCACATCGTGTGCAAACGATCTCATCTATTAAAGTGAATGACATTCATATTAACAATGACAATGTTACCATATTAATAACAGATATAATTAAGACATCAGTTTCTACTAGAAAAACATGTACATTATACTTACCTTACTTTGAAAATCCACAATTATGTCCAGCAAAAACTCTAATTGCATACCTAGATAAGACAAAGTTGTTAAGGAATCAGGAAAACTATCTTATTTTGACATCTAAGCGGCCTTATAAAAAGGCATCTTCACAAACAGTGAGTCGCTGGATCAAGGAAGTATTAAAGCTTAGCGGCATTGATACTTCCTTGTTCTCGTCACATAGTACCAGACATGCAGCTACGTCCAAAGCAAATAATAGAGGAGTTTCTTTAGATATTATTAAAAAGACAGCAGGATGGTCATCAAGATCTCTTGTTTTTGCAAAGCATTACAATTTACCAGTTACACCTATGGTAGACACTACATTTGCTAATTCTGTCTTAAGCTGCTCTAATAATTAATAATAATAAAAAAAAAAAAAAAAAATAATAATAATAAATAAGACAATTATGATTGTAGTTGAGTTTGGGAACTTTTGTACCTTATAGGTGTGTAGGTAGTATAAGTTGTATTAAAATAATTAAGAACCTACAACCTCAGATTATTAATTAAAAAACATGGGCATGTGTTCAGTATTTTAGGTTTAACAAGGATATAGAGTAAACCCTGGCAGTTTCCTGCAGAGTATACTCTATAGGCCTACATTTTCTATTTTTTGTCCCAACTGGGAAAGTTGATTAAGTACCAATAACTATTATTGATCTCAATTAAATTTAAGGAAAAGACTGTTTTGTTTATTATAAAAACTTTATTTGTGTAAAATAAAAACCTATTAAATAATATACAGTTTTAATTATAAATGGGTCTCCCCCATAGATATTTGCCAACACTAGCTCTAAATATCTACATGTTAATTTACTTATTATCTCGAGGATGAAACGTGAAACAAAATTAATAAATCAGACGAACTTACCCTAAGTGATGTCTGATGATAATTTTGTGAACGTTTCATCCGAAGAGATAATAACCCTCCCATTTAAACAATCTTACCCCTCCACTTGTATTCCTTCTAGTATTGGCAAAAACAATACCACTCCTTGCAGTCGGGTAAAAAGGGTGTGTAGTAGGTATATGCCTGTGTCGTTCCCAGAGATATATAGCTACACACACCCATAATATACATACATGCATACACATGTAGGTATTCTAGCTTACATGCTAAGTTTAGAATCTGGATAGATACTAATCTAGATAGTATCTATCTAGATTCTAGACTTAATAGCTCTAAAAAAGTGACATAATAGAAGGGAGCTGTTTATGGTAAAGAGTGACCAGAGACAATAAATATTTTTATTTTTCTAGATACTCTTAAAAACGCGGCATCCAGTACCGTAAAGTCGATACTACATGTTAATTTACTTATTATCTCTTCGGATGAAACGTTCACAAAATTATCATCAGACATCACTTAGGGTAAGTTCGTCTGATTTATTAATTATCTCCGATTGTTTAGATACCGGTGTTATTTTATTGTCACAGCACTACCGTGTAACAGATGACAGTCGCAATGTTGTTAGCCTGTATGCCAGTACGTTGTATTTTATTGTGTCCAGCTTGAATCTATTGTGTTTTTAATCTATGGTAAGTACGAGTAGGTATGCGGTTTTTTTGTTCCGGTGGTTTAGACTAAAAGAAGAAAATGGGTCACTGGCAAATTTATATAAAATAAACATTATAATTATCACGTAGCTGTGACCTGAGGCTAGTGTTTCTGACGCTCACGATCGCAATAATATGACAGTTTTTGTATGCGAAATCTGTGCCCTTAGTGTAGTGTAAGTCTCGATCGCGTTCGCGTTAAAATCTCAATTTTTATGGAAACACGAACATCGCAAACGTTCCGCTAGAGGCGCTGTTCGTGTTTGCATACAAATTGAGATTTTAACGCTAACGCGATCGAGACGTATTTTGTAACCGAAAAATACACTAAGGGCACTGTCTTTATTGCGGTCGCGAGCGTCAGCGTCAGAAACGTTAGCAATAGACAGCCTCTGATCATAATCATCATATTAACCATGAATATAATTCTTAAGTATAATATTTAACACAATTCTTGAGGTAAGTACACAGTGTGTCACGCAACGTATGTAATGTAGTGGTAGCGAAGTGTTTTCAAAGATAAGAACATAATGTTGCTAAAGTGTTAAAATATTGGGTGTTAGATCGATTAAAACGTTGCTTAATTGTTTTTTATATCTTAATATTTTGTTAAATAATGTGTGAAAGAATTTTATGCTGCATTTATTTTACTATCAAAGGGCCTAAGTTCACACGTTACAAAATGTAGCGAACCAAATATCAAAATTGAACATGGAATAATTTCATCGGTATACTTAATTATCCATAACAAACATTAACCTAGATGTTCTTTCGTTCTTTATTCATGCTAAATAAATACTTAAGTGACATTAAGTACACGTCGGAAGTTGTGAAATGCAACTAACAACTCTTTCGCAGTACTACCTACTTGATGGCCCGCAAGTTGTGTAAACAATAAGTAGTTTTCTACATCAAATGCTAATAGTTTTTTTTTAATGTTGTTATATTTTTGCTACTGTATTGACCATTGTCGGTCGGTGCATTTTGAAATACAAGATTGTTTCATTACGGCGGTGGAAATAAAGCTAAACACTTACCTGGGTCAATCAACTTTTTGTGATACGTTTTGTTACAAAATGTTTGCAATTTATACCATTTATTAGCACGCTTAGGAGATGAGCTATGAAGGAATTGCTTTAAAACTGTCACAACTCCTAACTTTTAGTAGATTTGTACAGGAGACGTTACCATGGCAACAAGCTACACTAAAAAGTTTATTGACGCACCTAATAAACTGTCTTATTTTTTTAATATGGCTCTGTCCATCGGAGGGAAATTTTACCAGTGTCTAGTGGGTTTTGCCGTTGTAATGTAAAAAAATCTAGAAAACGTTACGTAATAAAACAATGCCTCTCCTTGCAGTCGGGTAATAAAAAGTAGGTAATGATGGATGAACGATGACCAACCATCATTTAATGTTAAATTTATACTCTAATTATACGACACAAAGGGCAGTAAAGCAATAACTATAAAGAAATAAACAATATAAAAGTATGAATGGCTTTAAAAAATATATCGCCAACAAGATTTGACCAAATAAGTTAAATATATTGAATAATTTATTCGGTGGTGGTGATAGATGGGTTTGTGTGATTTGTGTGTGTTTTTACATTGTGGAGGTGGAGGAACTGCATGAACACGCATATCTTGCATAAATTTAGCTATCATAAGATCGCGGGTGAGCAAATAAATTCTTTCAGTTCATTCAACTAAGTTAAATAAATCTTCTAAAACAAGTGCTTACCATAAGCTTTGCTTAGTTTGGGACTAGGTCAATTGGTGTAAATTGTCCCATGATGTTTTTTTTTTATTTAGGTATATTATTTATTATTAAGCCCTCTTGTTCTGAGAGGAGGCCTGTGCCCAGCAGTGGGACGTATATAGGCTGGGATGATGATGATTTATTATTAAAACATGATAGGTACCCAAATCACAAAGATAGTCAAAGGTTGTTGATAGTTAAAATTAGAAAAGTTCAGAACCTCCTTCGTTTTCAATTCAAAGTCCAATATCAGAGTATAATACTACTTAACCGACTTTACTATCACTTAATTCAAAATTGTCGCAATTAAATGAGCTAGTCCGAATCGATTCTTCCGGTAAACTTATAATAACCCTATTTTACATCGGGAATTAAAATTAGAAATGCTCCACGGCTGATCCCTTTAGAAATCTTCAGGGAAGTCACTTATCCAGATTGTGAATGCCAATTGAGCCTCGTTAAGTAGTTTCATTCAAGGTCAAAAACCATGCAACAACTGCCAAGTTTGCCTTAAACGATCGCAGTTACTTGACTGAAACTTTTACAAGTAGATAAATACTGGTAGTAATATAATAATAGATTAGCAACACACACGCGATTATATTAATTGATATAATTGCATTATATCAGTTAGATATATCTTTAGTGATAATTAATTGTTTAATTCTGAAAAAGAAGCGCATTTAACCACTAAGTAATCCACTTCCTTACAAATTATTATAAATGAGAAAATAACATGTCTGTTCGAGCTTAAGCCGCTGAACCAATTTAATAGATGAAATTGGGCATGGAGATGTTTGAAACCCTGGCAAGGGCATAGGATAGGTTTTATCCCGGAAAATTGGTTTCCGCAGTATCGACAAATGCGTTCTTGGCAGATGAAATTGGGAACATAGCCTAGTTATTAAAATATGACTAAGTTCTAGGAAAGTTTCTACTTTTGTTTTAGATGGATTACTGTTAGTGACTAACAAATTAAGATTATTAAATAAATATATACCTATAATAAATATTGGCGGTAATTTTACCGACCGATCTAGCCCAGAACTATACTTGGTTCGGATAGGTATTTAACTAAATTTAAACAAACTTCAGCTGCCAGATTTGGTACATTCAAGGATTTAAAATATTTTACTTATCTATCATTGTAATACTAACTAGACTAGTGTATTTCAATACAGAAATATAAATGTTTAGATAGTTAAATGAGGGAATTTCAATATTTAAGACACCAATTGACGTTGTTTTGTTTACATTTATTTCAATACCTATCCGAAACAAGTATAGGCAAAGCTTGTCCTTTGAATGAGAGACAACGGTTAAAATAAATACTCTGTTACAGATAGGTAAATGTAAATATTATGCTTAAATACATATTACATCCATGACTCGCGTACCATCATATTCATCACACAAATGCTTATTGCTTATTCCTACCGGAATTTGAACCCGGGAGCTCTAGCTTCATATTCAAGGTTGCTAACCACAAGGCTATCTGGTGGTCAATAAAAACAAAATACAACCGAATTGACCTCCCCGTTTTTTAAAGTCGATTAAAAAGGCGAGAGACGTTACATTTTACTGAACAATTTTATTATTGAAGACAATAACTACTGCTCCCATCATATTGCCCATGTTTTGTATCCATCCGGTTCGTTTATAAACAACACAAGAACTTTACCACGTTCGTGTGACAATATTTCGGACTCTTGGAGACATCGGTGCACAGGTATAGCCCATATTAGGCGCGGTTATTGTTTTAGTTGTGATACGCTATCCGCGACAGAAACCGCACATCTCCACGCTTTCTCTAATCGAGGGTTCACGTTGTTTTAAGGCCATAGCTGAACACAGGCAGCCTAGCAATGAACGAACATTCCTCCATATTTGTACTAAGTATGCTTTCTTACGTCCCTCGCTGCCAATTGGGTAGTTTCTTGAGTAAAAAATATTCTATTTAGTCTGACAGTTACATAATGTATCAGATAATATTGGACACGACATATGGACACGATTTTTTTCTTTAGTCAATCAAGTATCAATTTGACGGCCGGATGGCCAAGTGGTTAGAGAACCTGACTACGAAGCTTGAGGTCCTGGGTTCGATTCCCGGCCGGGGCAGATATTTGTATGAATAATACGAATGTTTGTTCTCGGGTCTTGGATGCTTAATATGTATTTATCTATATAAGTACATATGTTTATCCGTTGCCTAGCATCCATAGTACAAGCTTTGCTTAGTTTGGGACTTGGTCAATTTGGTGTCAAGTGTCCCATGCGATTTTTTTTTCTTTTCATCACACTTGCTCGTAGACAGTGTCTTAACATGCAGGCTACCTTGGTTGCAACCCCCAAATAAAACCCTCGACCCTAATGTGCTTCTCATGAAACCCGTGGTCGGTAAATGAGTCATTGCCCGTACTAATTTTCATGCCATGAAGCCCAAGGTCGGTAAATGAGTTTGTTACTGCATGGTGTGCTGCTGCTCCGTGCGCGCGCTGCACACGCACGCCATGCACATGCTGCGGATTGCCAAGAGCGCAATCAGCGGTATCGGTAATTTTTGAAAAATTTAAAAATGAATCGCATCAAAGTTCGGGAGTGGGGGTCCGTCACGTCACGCCGAGCTAATAAGTGCCGCACGGCGTGACTTCTTCTATTATATAATACAATCTCTCTCATTTATAATATTTGTAGTATAGGAGAATCGCGTACTCAGCCCGCGCACTCAGTACTAAACCCGCTGCATGAGTGCGATGACATCTTTCCACTCTTCCAAGTGCGTGCGGGCATGTGGCCCTCAAAAACACTGAATCGCCTGCGGAGCGATGGAAACCGAAATATCAAGTAGATACCACAATATCAATTTGAAGTGGCAATAGGCGGGCCACATCGCTCGAAGATAACTATACAGGGTGGAAAGTTGAGATGGGGCAGCAATACTGGGTTAAGAGACTAGTTAAAATGTTGTCTACATACTGTTTAATTTTCTTTAAGCATAAAGGATTCATATTCGTAAAAAAATAACATGCGAAAGTTTCACTTTGCAAATTAGTACCCTACGAACAGTAGGTATGGAAAAAGTTTTCTCTGATTTGTGGGTGTTCTAGTACTCTAACCTTCGTTGGTCTCAAAAAGTATTTTAATCCTAAAAGTAATGGAACCGATTATTGGCATTAAAAAAAAAGTCAAATCTGTCGATTTTCTCGCTGACTGTACATTTTATCTCAAATCTGTGAATGTCATTGTCATCACTCAAGAAGTTAGTAAAGGTCTCCTAAGAGCATTTTCGCGTAGCAACAAAGGATCTAGTAGCTGCCCTTGCCCTTGCTGCCCCATCTCAACTTTCCACCCTGTATGATAACTAGTTGTACTAACGACGTCGTAAAAGATTTCCGGGCAACCGGTGGATGCAAGTGGCGAGTTGTCGTACAATTGTGGCGTTAAAAGAGTGAGGCTTTTATTCAACAATGGACATCTTCCGGCTGATAATGATGCCCATAATATCATGAGGTAATTTTTGTATTTGCGACCTAGGTGTGTTAGGTACATAAGGGATAACCCTGGCAACAGCACACATCAAACAATAAATAACTCAGGGAAGTATTTTTTCATTGCACCGATCGCTTTCATAGACGTCACGGTTCGCACACAGTTTTCTCTGTCACTCCCATCGGACGTCCTGCAAATTGCATGCCATTATCGATGGTTCCGAGTTACGCTTATATGACCATGCCAATAACTGGTTTCTAATCGGAAAACTTTACATTATAGGGATTAAAGGGACTACTTGACAAGTACCTATTCATATTTTTACCCGACTGCCCGAAAGAGGGTCGTGTTTTTTCTACTACCTAGTGTATATGCCTATAGTAACTTTCCTACTGAACAGCCGGACTTCCTATTTCGGCTTTATCTTTTATATTTCAAAGGAAAATGAGCATTGCAATATTTTACGATGCTAGATGAATGGAATGTATTGCATAAAAAATTACGTAAGCGCACGTGTATGCAAAATCATGATAAAATTAATTAAAAAACCAAGTAAACCAAATTTAAACAAAACCCGTTCACGTAATTTAACTAAGACTTGATCGTTAAAAGAAATAAAACGATTTATACATCCGTTACGTATATCTAAGTATGCGTAGCGTATACAGCAATATTTCCTTATTTCTACAAGAGAATGTGCCGCTACCACAGAATAAGTAATAGTACAAACCACTACCGAATATTATAGATAAACCAGTACATAATTCCACAGATTAAGCAAAAAATTACTTTATTACAATGCCGTTGAAACGTCGCTGTGTGCTAAGATTAGTAGTTTTCAATTCGGCGCAAAGTTTAGTTACAAAGAGGCGTATGTGTAAGCTAATGCAACTGTACTTCCGTCCTTTTGGAACCAACGCTATTACTGGGCGGACACGCGTTAGTAATGAAGATAATTGTCGAGTTATATGAGTGCTCTGTTTAATGAGGTAGGTTCTTAATAACGGTAGAACGATTGGACTGCATGTCCCTTTCAGCGAATGTTGTGTGTCCACAACCTAAGTAGTTTGTAAACCCCAACTCTTCTGTAGAATGATGTAGGTTACTACTTAGGTACTAAAGTTATTACGAGCTTTTCGGTGAAGTTTTAAGAAAAACAGAGGGTCGTCGGTTCGAACCCTTAACTAGCTCTTCTGAATTTTTCGGAATTTATGAGTGAAAATACATTGGAACGTTAAATATTTAAAGAATAACATCCTCTATTAGTATTATTATTTCTTCATCCTAATGTACACAGTTATACCATAAAACATTCTCATTCTCATTCTCATCTTGGGGTCACATGTTCACACCAGTGAAGAAATTCAATAGTGTGCCTGAAGTTCCCAATCCGCACTGGAACCGCGTGGGAACTACGACCCAAGCCCTCTCATAAACAGAATTAAAATGGCTAACTTGCAAATAAAATCTTTTTACAGTTCACCGTGAATGTCGTTCTGTTTGTATCTTTTGTTTGTAATTTTTATTTGTAATTTGAGACTGACTGACAGCACTATAAACGATTGAACCTGCTTTTACCAACATTACATCATGCAGACGCATATCAGCCGCGTGATTGAAATGCTTAATGAACCCAGTTTGATATCCTGGGCACCTTCATGTAACAAATAATTTGCAAATCATTTATGTTACTCTTTGTTTCAGCTCTGGGAAGCGACAACTTGGATCCAATGTCTTAGCTAGGTAACTTTTTTATGTTATTAATGAAAAGCATGAAAAATATAAAATCAAGCGATTTTAAATTAACTTGGGCCTCACATATTTTTTAAGCAGAGCGCCATCTGTTGCACTGCGGCGACACAACGTGAGAAGTGAGCAAGCAAGCCACGCGGCGACTGATACGCCCTGAGTGACTTAGTAGTTTATCTACTTGCGAATAGATGGCGCTCAAAATCTCTACTCACAAAACTGTACAAAATCATCTTGATTCAGATACTCCACTTGGTCTTCTTGCATTATTCTAATGTCAGTTCATTGTTATTGTTATTAATTAGTAATTTATTGTTCCAGTCAATTGTACCGTTCGTCGTCATTCAACTCGTCGGGCTGTGGCTCGGGAGGTGAACCCGCTGATGACATGTACTCCGATGTGTCACTGGAAGAGGACGTCCAAGGTCTCAATTATAAGGTCAGTACGTACTAATAGTATCTTATATCACACACAGCTTCTAGGTAAGTATACATAATCGAATTGCCTAGCCGTGGTGAGACAGGATGTGAGATGCATCCTGGATAAAATTAAAACTTAAACTCAAAAACATTTACATTTGTTTTATTTATGTCAGTACATTTTTTATGCGCCTGAGAAGTTTTTTGGCTACAAGCTCAGCGAATGATAGCATCAGTATTTCGCTTAACTCAACCACTCCGCCTTTCATGCTATTCTGATTCACCTGTGACATCAGATTACGTAGTCACCAACTAAATTAAATGACAAAGTGATGAATGAATTTTCCTAGAAAATATAGCTGATTTACATGAAAACAGCATTGCCTCGTAGTAACCTGATCACTCATTGTTTGTTTTTTTTATTAACATCAGTGACTGCGTTCCTTCCTGTGTGTTTAATAGTGCCAATTTGAACCAATCGATTCCATTGAGATCGATATTTTAACATATCGATTTACTACACATTACATAGGTAGGTACGTGAAATTGTTCACAATAGTTCCATCGCCAGTAACTTTACCGGAACCTCTGAGACTTTTTAGATTGAATAAGCTACTTAGTAGATAAAACGTTTATTTCATAGATACTGCCACACACCCATTAGGATTACCTACACTCCTTCCTTCTTACCTCCTATTGTCTGTGTGCGCTGCAGTACCTAATGCAAAAGAGCTAAGTAATGCAAAAGGCTCAGTGTTTTTGTTTCTTTACTTACAGGAATAATTCCTTCAATAATCAAATAATCCCACATGCACATGAGACCTGTTCATTACGCTTCTACGAATACGCCAGGCCTGGCACCGCCTATAGCTGTGACTTAACGTCTGTAGAGAAGACAATTGATATCTTTCTATCTGTTTAAGTTACTACACTCTTGACAGAGTGGTTGTGGTTGTGGTCGTCTGTTGAGGATCAGAAGTGAACCTTCATGCATGACGACTTTCTTGGGAAAATATTGTGATGGTTACCCCTTGCCTTCCACACCACCAGTGATAGAGTCCGGTATTCTTAGTTGGCTACAATAAAGAGAGCATTCAGCCCACTCTCACATCATATATCATTCATAACCAGGGGTCAAAGACACTATTCTGATAATGTCCTTTTATGACACCTGACGACGTTCTTTCTAAAACCGGGCACAGCACGAACTATTAATATCGGATGCTGGCTTGACTGTACCTATCTATTTACCTGTGCTGTGCTTGAGTAGATTATGTGCAGAACAAGATTAGATAAAACGTTCATAACTACCTACACATATTTTCTAGCGTTGCCTCGTGTTCCTTTAATCTAACCGTTAGACGATCTTTTATTTCGAAGTGATGGTTTATTCTAATAAGTTGATTGAACAATAAATCCCTTCTCTAGTTTTCTCAGCCGGGATCATGCACCATGGTTATTGTAATTCATTTCATCTCTTCGTTCCCTACCAGGGGAGTGTATTCTTATAAATACCTCCATGATTCATTCGGCATTACGCCAATTTTGCTTTGTATCTTATTCATACAAGTCGATGATGGTATCGCGAAATAGCCCACAAGTATTGCTCACACCCTCTGAAATAATCTTGAATCCGCAGCGAATATTTGAAAACATTCTGAAATATTGTTGCGATAATTATTTGATTTAGTTCCAGCCCCTATTTCATGAAATTCATCATCATCATCATATCAGTCGTCGGACGTCCATGTTAGATATAAGGACTCCCCAATTGTTGATGTTATGGATTTATGGATACCTACCTACATGAGCTGTGTGTAAGTAGTAGTAGTGTAGTGTAGGTACAGGTCGATTCACAAGAGCTGGCACGAATGGATTGAATGAGTGAATGAAAGTATCTGTGTGTTACCTACCTATTTGAATACAATTCACACAATGAATATAAAAATGTCATGCATCTGTCATTTTCCAACAAAAATGTCTAAGTGACATAATAACATCATCATCATCTCAGCCTATTTACGTCCCACTGTTGGGCACAGGCCTCCTCTCAGAACGCGGGCCCAGTGCGGATTGGGAACTTCACACATACCATTGAATTAGTTCACAGGTGTGTGCAGGTTTCCTCGCGATGTTTTCCTTCACCGTAGCTCGTCGTAAATTTCAAATGTAAGTGACATTATATACCTACTTTCGTTCAATCCATTCGATTCGTGCAGCTCTTGTGAAATTATATACAATGTGAAATTATATACAATGTGAATCGATCTGTACCTATTGAGATGTTAGATTAAAAAGAAACCGTCTTTGTAGTAAGTGGTGAACTCTGGTCTTACGTCTGTCACAAAATGACTTAATTCAAAATGAAATATAACTGACAATTGCGACTGCAAATACATTACAGTCAGTAAAACTACCACGCAAACTGCATGCTATTGTGATTAAAATATGTCTACGGGCAATTCACAGTTCTACTTATAGCGATGAAGTTGGAATGCATTTAATCTGAAACATCACTAAAGATTTAGAAAACTTGATTCAGGGGCTGTTTCACCATCCATTGATTAGCGTTACCCGACGGTTAAATGTGATGTCGTCTCCGTCTATTCGAACAAAACAAATAGAGACGGCATCACACCTAACCGCCAGTTAACACTAATCAATGGATGGTGAAACAGCCCCTCAATGTACCAAAACTATGTAGCAGGTAAGCGAAATTTGAGATGAAAAAGAAAAGTTTTCATCGAAGTCAAATCAAGGATTGAAAGGAGCGCAAATCGTTTATAGAGGCCTGGCGCTTCCAAATCCTTTCTTTTCTTTTATTCGACTGGAGGGCAAACGAGCAAATGGGTCTCCTGATGGTAAGAGATCACCATCGCCCATAAACATCTGCAACACCAGGGGTATTGCAGATTTGTGCCAACCTAGAGGCCTAAGATGGGATACCGCAAGTGCCCGTAATTTCACCGGCTGTCTTACTCTCCACGCCAAAAAACAACAGTGCAAGCACTGCTGCTTCACGGCAGGATTAGCGAGCAAGATGGTGGTAGCAATCCAGACGGAAGTGGTGGATACTTTATGTGGCCCCCACGTAATGCAAGTGTTTAACTAATTGCTAGCAAGTAGGAACATTGCGGCTCCCGGTATCCTTGGCACAGTCCGCCCACACTATGCACCACCCACAGCACGCAAGTTTGCTATTGTTCGTTGCTTCGGCGCTCATTGGCACGTTTTTTTAAGACTCCAATTTGATAGTATAAGTAGTGTCAACATGTGTAATAAAAGTGAATTTGGATAAATTTTAGGGTCTTATATAGTACCTATTTATTTATTTCCATATAACTACATGAATATAATACTATTAATGTATGGAAATAAATAAATAAACTAGCCACAGAAAATGTATCCAAACCTTTTCGAGTAGGTACTGATGCTGATAGTACGGAAGACTGCTCATACGTTTGCTTAGCAAGAGTATAATCGCAAGCCTTACATAACAAGCTTCAAGTTAACTGTTGTTTCTAATTAACTTTCACTATTGTCCCTAGAATTACCAATTCTGTATAGAAGTTTAGATTACTAGACGCCCTTCCTACTGCAAATTACACCCGTAGGTATGCTGTTTCTCCAGAGACCTATTGTGCATTATCTACATAGTTGTGATCGTGAAGTGCAAAGTTAGCTATGCACTTCTGACAATAGGTTTGTTCGCGTCACTAACTGGATCAGTCTGGTGTCGGGTGTACGCGTAAGTTTGCGTAAAAGTACAATTGGAATGGTGGTTCCACCCACGCGAGAGTACGCGCGTTTCTAGTGTTCAACTAAAAGACATTTTTAATCTACCTATTACAATGAGCTAGTGGTCTAAAAAAATCTAATTTGTCGGGCTGGCAGTTAGATTACCTATTAGAAACAATTGGACACGTTTTTTTCTTAAATCTTAAAATTAAGCAACGAAATTATGACGTAGTTAAATGGCAATGGGCCGGTCATGTCTGTCGCGCGGGGGATGATAGATGGAGTCAGAAAGCGCTACATTGGAGACCCCGAATCGGAAGCCGAAACGTGGGAAGACCACCAGCTAGATGGGCGGATGATATCCGTAAGACATCACCAACCTGGACCAGATTCGCCGCATCTCGGTCAACATGGAAATCCATGGAAGAGGCATATGTCCAGCAGTGGACACATATATGCTAGAAGAAGAGAAATAAATTGAATTTCTTTCTTCACAGTAGAACTTATTTTTCTTTACTAACGCAAGTGGACCAGCTGATATGTTCGCAAAAGGTACTTTACATGCTTTTAGTTAATTTATTCTGAAACACGACTGTGTTAAGAGGCCAATTGGCACCGATACAGTAGTATCGGTAAAAGTAAGTATACTTATTGGCGAATTTGGCGGTAAATTAGTTAGTTTTTACGCAAAAGCAAGTATACCTAAGTCAAACATGTCGAGCTAAACTCGATTTAAGACGTGAGTTATCCGGGTCATTATATTTAATATACCTAAGTCCTTTAACTTTAGCATTAGTATGCAACCGTTACTTCTTATAATTGGTGTAGGTATAAATAAATAGCGTACCTACCTATCGTTTGGCTGAAAGTAGTTGAATTAAAACACCGGCACTTTTGTTTCTGTTTGATCACGTTTAAATGTCTTTTATTTTTAATTTACATAAATGACCTACCAAAAGTTATGAACGAGCCGTGTATCTTATTTGCTGACGATATCTCTCTTCTCACAATATGTCAAAACAATTCTAACTTAACTAACACATTAAACTCTATATTCGAAAAAACTATTAACTGGATGAATGACCACAACCTACAAATTAATTATGAAAAAACTAAAATAATGACTTACTATCCGCATCAAAAACCCCCATTAGACATAAATTATTCCTACAAACATTTTAAATTAGAGGTGGTTGACGAGTTTCCTCTGCTTGGACTAGTAGTTGATACCCATCTAAATTGGAAGTCACATATTAAAAAGATAAGAGGTAAACTGTCTAGCTTTGCGTACGCTCTACGAGAGATTAAGAAATCCACTAACTTACACGCTGCTCTTGTAACCTATTATGCCTATGCCCACGCGTGGCTTAGCTACGGTATCATCTTGTGGGTAATAGTACAGATGCTCAGACACTTTTTACTGCACAGAAAAAACTGATCCGGATCTTAGCAATATTTCCAACACTGAAACCTGCAAGCCCCATTTCCAAGCACATAAAGTACTAACAGTACCTTCCATTTACATACTAGAAATATGCAAGTTTGTTCACAAATACCCTGATTATTTCATACAGAGAGATAATCAACAAAGCACCTACTCACTACGCCCACAGAAATAAATTAAAATTGCCTCCATCCTATCTCAAAATCCATTCACACGGTACTTACGCCATGTCTGTAAAGTATACAATAAATTACCTACCCAAATAAAATCAGAAACAAAAGATAAAAAATTTATACGACTACTAAAGAATTTTTTAACTCGGAAATGTTACTACAGTATAAATGAATATTTAGAAGAATAAAGAAAAATAGTTATACTGTTATTATTATTGTCATTAAAGATGATCTCATTGCACTAGGTATTACTTGTCCTATTATCTATTCATTCTGTGATACCACATAAGTTCTAAGTTTGTTATTTCTAGATAAATGTATAAGTAGTTTATTTAGATACCTTAATTATATAAAGTTAATTTATAAGTGTCCCTTAAACCTCTTCCTAAAAAATACATGAGGTTAAAATAGCTTAATATGTTATGTACATAAGTCAATTACCTAATATAATTAATTTTAAAATTGCCGCGCCCCAACAGGGCATCATTTTTTATATTTTTTTGTAAAAGGTGTTGCAATAAATAAATACTGAATACTGAATCTAATAGGTACTACCGTTACGTTACGCGTTCTTACGTTGGCTAGGGCATGTGCATAGAATGGAGCCCTCTCGATTACCACGTCATGTCTTGCTCGGCGCAGTGGCCATCGTCGGGAGACCTTTGCTCAAATTTAAGGAATGCGCTAAGCGAGACATAGCCGCCTTCAAAATTGACCACCTTGACTGGGAAAAGTTGGCGAAGAAACGCACAGATTGGCGCGAAAGTGTATTGGAGGGTCGCAAGCATAGCGATGAAGCCTGGCGCAAGGCACTTGCTGACAAGAAACAGAAACGACACTAAGGCGGTTCTGCACCAACATCCGCAGACTTCTCTTGTCTGGCCTGTGGGCGAACATGTCGCTCTCGCATCGGTCTGGTCAGCCACCAAAGACATTGTGCACAGGCAACACGCCAAAATTCGTCTGGAACAGACACGTAGGCCTGATGAATCTAATACAAAATAAACTAATACATAGATTTATCAACCACCACAGGGGCTTGCTTTAATCATGGATTAAGTCACGTATCAATAATTTAATTACCTAAATTAATTCAGTCGCTATCACGCCGTGCCGGATGCACGCACATGGACGTTTCCGGCTATAGGGACAGTAAATGATGCGGGACGTTATTGTATGCCCTGCTCCCTTTGGGCAAGGTCATTGGCCAGAACTTGGCAGATGATAAACGCTATGAATTATTATTCGTAGATGCTATGATATGATATTTTAGGAATGTAATTTCAACGAACAAATAAATGAAATCTAAATTAAATACAACAACTTGTACCTAGTTATTTAATAATTATATAATCAATGAGAAAAATAACGTCTTCCATAATCATGATTTAATTAAAGGGACATGCACAGTTACTATACGACAGTCTTTTGTTTTATGTTATATATTCAGCGACTCAGCGGCACAAAATTTGGCCCACCCTTCATACAAAGTTACCGATTCTGCATACATTTGAGGGCCAGATTTTTTGCCGCTCAGTATATTATACTTAAGTCTTGTCTTTATTATTAGTAAAATGCTCTAGTCATTTGGCCACATTGCAACTACAACACTCGTCAACCAACAATAGTATATAATTTAATGTTAATAATACTTATCATCGTGAGTCCTCGCGTACTTTATAAAGAACAAATTAACACGAAGATTAACGGCCGAATGTATTTTATAAAGCACAAATTGTTTAATGAATGAATAATGATGAAATTATTAGTATCTAAAATACAAGGCTGGTGACCTACGTCTAGGTCGTAAGTACTAGATATATCTGTTAAAAAAAGTTAGGACTCAGGAGGATATACTGAATATCTTGAAAGTGTAACGTAAAATAATGTACCTAAGGTAGGTAAGGTACTGTTAATTCAGGAAATCCATTGAATGCTATTGAATCAAAAGTACCTAGCCCCTTGATAAAGTTTGCCTAGGTCCTTCCTAGGTCTAAATAAAAGCTTGTAAAATGAAAATTTTCATTTTTGACTCTAACGCGTGATTCGATGTTTTGGAAAAAACCAGTTGGCTTGCATCTTATGGCCCGATACTTTATTATTAGCAATTTTTATGTGCAGTTGGTTGTACGCCAGCATGACCTTGCTCTAATGATAAGAAACACCTAGCACGTCATTCTTTTATCTTGATTTTCACCACGTATATACTACGAAACATGTGATTTTCTAACTTGCTAAGTAAGTTTTTTTTTATATTTGGTGGCTATTTCTACTCGTATATCTATAAAAGAAAAAGGTGTCTGAAAAATTTAGGTACTGATTGACAGACAGGCGACGGACATGCTATCTGTATTTCTATATTTTATTTTTATGTGCAATAAAGAGTTTACATACATACATGCTAAAACCACTATGCTAATGAGGTGTATGGGGACTCAACATCCCACCTAGTGATACTGTTTGGGTAAACCTGATAAAATGGATCATTTCCAATGTTACTGCACTGTTAAACAAGATCAATCTCTGAAAGGCTTTGTGTAGTTTTACACCATTTTAATACGACGAAGAGATTTAAATTGATCAGCGATACGATGTCGATATCGATTCATGTCTTACCAATCTGACAATGATTGATGACCTGAATAAAAAACAGAGGAGACATTGCGTAACGAGTCAACAGAACCAGGTCCCGCGATGTTACTGTTCTAATCAAGGGTTATCTTTATCGTCAATAAGAACGTCAACATAGTTAGCTAACGTGTTACGTACAAAAACGTTCGTAATGAAACACAAAGTCATGCCAACGCGTGCGAAGAACAAACATTGTGTGCAGATGAGGCATGATACTCGAGAGTCTCAAGATGTAGGTGTGCCTATAAGCACAGAATTTCCGCATTTCCATTACGATATTATGCAGCTATTTTTAGCGGCGAAAAAGTTTACGACACCGTTTTGTTGTTACTGTTACACTGTGTGAAATCATTTGTATATTTTGGAAGAAATATCCATAATTTAAATGTATATCTGGTTTTTACTATTACGATAAAAGTAGTAAAAGATAGACAACTTTGTTTTCTCAATGTTTAAATGTATAATATGTTTAATACAACAAAATCCGATATTGATACAAGCGTAAATGAACACGTTTCTGCCTAATTCTGGGATCCGAGTGATAATACCTAACTTGCCATGGAAAAATGAAGTAATAATAATAATAATTTTATTTTCAGACCAGGTCCACACAAATTACAAAATTAAAATAAAGAAAATAACAGTAGAAAAGCACCAACTTATTTTTTTCTTCTCTATCTGATCTTAACACACGGCAATGTATGCAATATCGAAAAAAAACATCGACACTGATCTTGTTTATGCATAATCCAATAACATTTTTCCAGTACAGCTAACGATCAATTTCGTTATACTTAGATTATTTTTTAACGACTCTACCTGATATTTCTAAACCTACTTCCATAAACATCGAGGCTAAAATAAGTATTGGCACAATGAAAGGTTGAACACACGGAACATAGGGCAATGGCATCCATCGGGGACAAAACTTTAATTTGCTAGTTGAAGAAAAATCCAATGGTTTTTAGGGCGCGAAGATCACCGCGTTGAGAACGCTATATCGAGATCTAGATCAGATATTTTTAATTATGATACCCTGTAATTAACGTGAGATGACACCGCGGGAATCTGAAATACCATAAAAAGTCTAAGATGACCTGGATAAAGATAATTTTATTTTTTATTAGGTTTGTGGATTCTGGCACAGTCTGGTGGGCTATTTGGCTAACAAGTTATCAAACCAGGACAGTGACTAACCATGAAAAAAAAAAGGTTATATGTGCAATTTATTCGTGACTGATTAGCGCACTCAAAATATGATGTATTGTGTTGTGATAAAACAAAAGATAAACGTAGAGATATATTGACGAATAAAATGGTATTCTAGTGTTTATTCATACACTTTTTTTATTTGGCTATACTTTTTTATAGTTAAAAAGCTACAATTGAAGTTACACTAAACTAACTAACCTAAAAATAAATTAACTATATATACAATTCCCCCAGGTCTTGTCCCTGAGGAAGAGTGCCCATAAGGCTGGCTGCATTTCCGCGCTGGATCGTGATTCCAATACGTTGGACGAGAAATGCACCAGCCCTATGGTCATTGGTAATTTCGAATATTTTTTTTATTTGTCCAAAAAGTTTAAAGGAACTTTTCAGGCTGTTTAAAAACTGTATAGTTATACAATATCATAGTAAAAATAAAGAAATCGACGCACTGAATACCAAGCGAGAATCGACCATATGCCAGATAAGCTGCTTAGTACTACCGACAAAGTGCTTACATAGGTAATAACCTTGACCCTGGTTGCTATCTTTGTATCCTATGCTTCAATGCGGAACAGCCTCATAGTAGATCATCGTCATTTTGTCATCACCGTGCCCAGTGCGCATGACCCTAGACCATTTGAAACCGTACCGGCACATTATGTTCCTTAAGACATTTGATTATACTTTAAAAATGATCACTTGAAGAACATAAGCGTTACATAATGTGACGCTAGAGTAAATTTTTTGAAGTGACATTTGTCTGTCATGTTTATGACAAGACAATACTTTGATACGCATCGACAATTACATCCAAATGTTTTTATTTACGCCGTACTTATATCAACCTATCCACCTATGAACAAAACAACAGCATCATCATCATCATCAGCCGGAAGACGTCCACTGCTGGCCACTTGCATCCACCGGTTTCCCGCTACTCTCACGATGTCGTCAGTCCACCTGGTGGGAGGCCTGCCAACGCTTCGTCTTCCGGTTCGTGGTCGCCACTCGAGGACTTTTCTCCCCCAACGGTTATCTGTTCTTCGAGCGATGTGGCCTGCCCATTGCCACTTCAATTTGCATATTTTTCCAGCTATGTCAGTGACTTTAGTTCTTCGACGAATTTCCGTATTCCGGATTCTATCGCGCAAAGAAACTCCAAGCATAGCTCCAAGCATAGCAAAACAACAGCACGCACCCATATTCAGAAACATTTAATGGCGATCCTCAATGTTATTGAGATCTGGAATTAGTAGTTTGAAGACGAGTAACTTAGGTATGTGTCTTTAGGGATTATTGTCCAAAGCTTTAACGGTACTTAAATATTCATTCAATAACCACTCATGACCACTCCCTGTTCCATTAATTCTATTATCCTTCGCATTTGCATGACTAATCCCTGAATATATGAGTCTACTGCAGGGGGAATACCAAGTGGAAGCGAAGCGTTGCGTGCGTGTTTATCGCTGATAAAGCACCCGTACCTCAATATCTACAAATATCTTTAGTTGTTTTACGTTGACTTTACCCTTCTTTCCGGATTTGAGGTTCTAGAAAGTATAGCTAAGGCAGCCAATATTTGTTGTAGTAAAATAAATGGGCTATTCTATCACATGAAAATAATATTTGCCCTAAAAAAGATGATATTTTTCAACTCCAGGATTACTTCGCGTTGATATGATTATACTATCCTAGATTAGACTTATTTTGCGTTTAAAGCACTACTTTTTTATTTGACTGCATCACTGTCCAGTATCAACTTCTACTACAAGCAGAACAAATTCTGTTTTTTGGCAGAAAACTAAGCTCATTATTATATCACTATGACAAGCTTATGCAGCTGCAGACGTTTCAACATACCTATTTACAGAAATTTCAACTAACTCGTAATAATATGTTTGTCCGTCTAGGTAGAAAAAAGATTTGTTCAGCTTTCTGCAATCGTTCCGGCTGAAGCGCACAAAAGTTTCAGAGTTTAACCTGTCAGACACACATTATGATCTCTGAAGAAGTTAAACTAACAATACCCCGTTTAGACACATTTCAAAATTAACTGTGTCTTTTACAAATACATAATAATTAAGCTTCTTGTTTGAATTCCTTTAATATTGAGTGACACTTATTGTTTGCGAGCGATTCAACATTTTACCACGCTGGCTGGCCGCACAAAAACAGTATTAAAATGTATGAGATCGCATTGTTCCTCAGTTGGCAATTGTTTGCATAGCTCTTTGTATAATACTGTTTTACCTATTCCAATTTGTTCTGTGACATAGCTTTTTTGAGCTCTGTCATTAATTATTACTTAAAAATTGTCATAACCTTACTTACTTGCTACTTGTATCACATCGTTTTATTAAATAATAATTATGTTGCATTAGATGCTTTTTACTCTCCGTAACATTTTCTTCACGAGTAACCGTTAATCTATTCTTACGTAAATTATTGTAATTTAGTTTCAATATCGTAGCGTAGTGTCGGACGCAATAATCTTAATAAAGTCTTACTAATCTGTCTTGGGTGTAATACTTCGAGTTAAGAGTCATTTCAATACCAAATTAGGCCCGAAAAAGAGGTACGTACAGTGAGATTATGTTGTATCTATTTTGGTGTCCATTGAAGATAAGGTGAATGGCATGATGTTTACAAGTGCGCTGCGCATACGCCATATACGCATTCTTTTAAGTAAACAACCTAAAGAAAAGTCCTGTCTTAGTTTAAGAATCTCAATGCTTGACTGCAGCAAAAAGTCTTACTCCATTCCCTTGGATAATAATGAATGTCAAAAGTTTGGTTTTTTCACACCGAGCGAAGCCCTCAGCTCAATTTGACGTTATTACTAGTCAAGTCAAAGTTTAAGGGATACTTCCTGCTGAGACTATATAGATTTGGAAATGGAACAACCTTCAAGATACTCGCATGTGCCGCTCCCCATCTGGCGACCAATGCAATAATGGTGGGCCCTCATCCGTTAAATTACGAGATGCGCCCATGCAGTGGACTGGGGGAGCTCTGAAAGGGGTTATTGCCTCGGAGCTGGCTATCAGACGCTGCATATGTGCTGTGCAGGGAGCGAATAAAGTTTATTTGTATTTTGTTTGACATAGAGGCGGCTGATAGCGCTGGGAGGGGCGCGCCGCCGCGCCGGTTAGTGTCGCCCGCGCTTCTGAACCGGCCTCACGTGTTAACGCTAAACTACTCCTACAATAATCAAATATCACGATTTCGCAACTGAATCAAGCATTCCCGTTCCGAACGAGACACCAAAAGAAGTTGCCTGGAGATCGACAGCCATAGACAATACGATGTCAAAGCAACCGTTGAAAAATTTAAATCTACACTGGCGAAGTTTTGTCTTGCTCGACATAATCTTAATTCTCTTGTATGATAACAATTAGGGACTCTTGGTTGGTTGTCCCATTGTATAAAGTGAACGGCCTGTGTACTGACTTCAGTGGATTTAGTGAAACCGCTTAAGTGAGAGATGTGACTAAGTGACCCTCATGCAGTGTTACGTGTATGCAGTGCAAATTTAATAATAGTCCCATGTTACGTGGTTATTGGTGGAAGTCAATACCGGGAACTTATTTCTAGTGTGCCATTAGACAAGCTTTAGTTTTGATCACATCTTATTGTAATTTTAGTTATCGTGCAATATTTATAGGGTAAAAAGATTTTGCGCACACGTTCGGGGGTACAAGAGCGTCTGAATGTTTAAATCGGGTTTGTTCAACCGCTCGGCCGGCGCAATGGAGCCTGTGGAGGTTGAGGATAGCCTGGAGCTAGAATATGATATGTGGGATGGACAGTTTGACTTCGTGGGGCCGCAGGGACCACCGCCGGAGCCCCGCAGCCGTATCACCTCTGACATAAGCGTCACGGAGGATCTGTTCACCGGAACTCCACTCACCCCTCATTTGACAAACGGACTGAATGGAGGAAAGAAAACTGTGGCTCATCAGTGGTGCGACAATTTGTCTGATCAAGTGAGATTCATTTCTATCTTATTTACTTAACTACCTACCTATAACTGATCAAGGCGAAGTTGTTTCTGTGGAACAAAACTCGAAGAATTATATCGACAGCTTCGAATGCCCGTCTTCTAGAAACTTAGTGGCTTGCTTGTCATTCTTTGGAAAAGAAATAGCAAAGCAATAGCAAAGCAATAGCATTTTAATTTGTATTAAGTCATCCTCCTTGAATTGTTTGCCTATCAATATTAGCCTATGCTAATCCCGCACATTAACAATGTTTTTGAAAATTCGTCGAACTAACTATAGCTTAGCATAGTTTGACTATCTATAGTTATATGCATATTCTGAATATTTTTGTTACTTCCTTGTAGTATAAAAAACTGAAGTAGGTTAGTTTGGTCTAGCGACGCTCCGGGTGTGACCAGACAGAGCGGGTTCTCAGAATGGCCATTGACGGATCGGATGATTGGTATTCGTCCACAATGATCTACATTACCGTATCTACGATAATAGTAGACGGTGCGTAACCGACTCCGGCAACGGAACTCGATCGAAGTCAAGTGTTTTTTTTATTCGGTCGATTGGAGCGCGGCTATTCGGCCCTGCCCGTGCCGTCGCCGAGCAGATTTGTGCGCGAATGTCACGCGATGCTAGACGTAACCATACCAAGTACCAGACCAGTCCTGCCTGATTTATCGGTATTCCATCCACGAAACTTCCTTCAACCTCTTTATTTTATAACAAAACCTTCGTTTTCAGTTTGACTATCTATATCTGCTATCACTTTTCGTGATTGTCGATCGTTATCAGCATCGTCAGTCCTTATTGCTTTCATGTCCAAATTTCAAAATTGACTGTACAGATAGCGATGTTATTTAAGTCCAGTTGTGTAATGTACGTGAACTCAAGTTAAGAATACTTTATTAGCGAGTGTCAAATTATTCTCTGTTACGTTTTACATCAGCATCAGATAACGGGCATTATCTCACTGAATACGTTGTTTCTCACATTACGGTCGTTTGTATTTTTCTAATTTAAGATTAGCATGGTAACAAAACAATAGTATAATTTAATTTATTCCTGCGAACAATTGTTGAGAAAGATACTATGCGCGGTAAGACTTACGTGTTCACTTCCAGTGAAAGCTTATTCGACAAGTCTAGTATTTTCTAATCTGTTTTACTTATTGGATTTCCTTAACGATCCCCTCGAGGGCATGCAGTTGTATTAGCTACCCCTCTTTGGCCTCCCTTTTTTAATTACATTCTCAATGAGGGCTATCGTTTTTTGTCTCACTAGATGGCGCACTGTTGCGTGAGGTTTTAAAGCGTGTGACTTTCAAAGTCTGTTCTTACAGGCGTGAAAACAAAGTTTAGATTAAAATCATATTTAATATACCTTAAAACCGTACCATATAAATATCGAGCATGCCACAGTATTGCATTGCATAGTCCCTGTTTTGTTCGGAAAAAAGGGAGGACAAAGGTTTCCGAAAGACAAACTGTCTCAAAACACAGACATTCATTGCCCCGGAGCGCATATTTGCCATAATTAATTTCAGATATTGCAAAATATTCACGAAATTATTCTAATTATCTATATTAATAATTTCGTCAAGGGGTACGGTAGACTCGAACGAAATGCACATCAAATTGAAGAGCGTAAAAAATTAGTCAATCCGAGTCGACAACTTGTAGGCGGAAATTCGGATTATCGAGTATTTTCAATATAAACTTGAATAAATTACTAAGTATATAATGACGTTGCGAAATAAACATGTCAAAGTCATCACATCAAATTGGCGTTAGTGTCACGTCATCACGTGTCACAGGTGTCAGAGGTTTGCATTTCGTTCTCCATTGTGACCTTTTAAGGGCCCCACACACGGTACGATTCGTCGATTTTCATCAGATTGATCGTACAGACGAATCGTACCGTATAGGTCTATTTCTTC
The DNA here is from genome assembly GCF_025370935.1 of Choristoneura fumiferana. Lineage (NCBI taxonomy): Eukaryota > Metazoa > Arthropoda > Insecta > Lepidoptera > Tortricidae > Choristoneura > Choristoneura fumiferana. The sequence continues at coordinate 6,741,074 of NC_133479.1, read as the reverse complement.
GATTATGAGACAGACATCATAGTTATTTGGGCAAATAAGATTTAGGAGAACTATCTACTGGTGAAATACCGATACGTAGGTTAGCATAAATTAAATATGTAAAATATAATTATTAGCTGGAATATACTTCAGATTTTTCGATAAGTACGAGTCTTACAGTGGCAAAAAATTTTTTTCAAACATATTATTATGAGTCTACATTTTTACCCGAGCGAAGCCGGGTTTTCATCTAGTATTATAATATTTAAACCCGCGTAGCGTAACTCAGCCAAAAACTATGAGATTTGACATTTCGGAGACCTCACGCTACACTAGCGCCTCTAGCGGCGAATTCATCGCGATAGCCCTTATTGACAATGTATCAATGCACATACAAAGTTGATTTTGTTCTCTATCTACACAGCTCCGATATTGAAGTTAACGCCATATGGCAAGGGCAAGGCTACTTCATTTTTAATTTTGCCTTTGATAAGATCGCAGTAGTAAAGCAAAGCCAATTTTATGGTTATTCTTAACGCTTCGATTGTCAATAGCGGTTACAAAACATTTCCATTGTTTACGATTGTTTTTTGATGTTTAGACATCTTGTGACTGATTGAGAATATAAGTACTTATTTTATAAAAAATTGATTCGTAAATTTAGGTACTTAAATTTAAGGTGTAGTTGGGCCAATCAACTATTTTACCGACACTTTGGGCGTCTCCTGCGTTACCAAAATTGTTACTGGCGTTACCAAAAAATCGTACTGCCAACAAGATCATTTCACGGTTTAATAGGTTGAACTTACGTAGGATAGCATTATTTGTTCCTACACCATCTATTAAATTACAGAAAAAAATATGTTTTACTACAAAAATCCGCAATTGTTTGAAAAATGTCGCGGACAGATTAGTGTCGGTAAAAAAGTTGATTGACCCAGTTGTTAAGTTCGAGCTTTGGGCACTTCAAACAGGAAATTCTAGAGTGAATTTAATGTTCCTGTAAATACTTATTTCAGTGGCTTCAATGGCGACTTAATTTAGTGCAAATATTTGCAAACCATGCCACGGCCGCGTAGCACGTCATTTCATCCGATATTCAGGTTAACTTGGCGTGCAACTGCACACACTGCTATTTTTGGTTCCTACTTCCCCTATTTAAAACTAAAGAACTCGAATATACATACATAATATAGATAGCCTCCGCGACTCCGTCTACGAATGA